>NC_092737.1:27598761-27930177 GCF_047496885.1 Scyliorhinus torazame | reverse complement strand
CAGTTCCACCTTCCCACACTGTGGCAGGGTCTGCGGACCAAGCATCCCCTGCCCAAACTGTGGCAGTCTGTGTACCCGGCACCACCTGGCCACCCTGTGGCAGTATCTGCGGACACAGCACCACCAGTCCAACCAGTGGCAGAGTCTGCGGACCCAGCACTACCAGCCCGTCCTGTGGCAGACTGCGGATCCAGCACCACATGTCCAGCCTGTGGCAGAGTTTGCGGATCCAGCACCACCTGCCCAGCCTGTAGCAGGGTCTGCGGATTCAGCACCACAAGCCCAGCCTGTGGCAGAGTCTGCGGACCCAGCACCACCAGCCCAACCAGTGGCAGATTCTGCGGACCCAGCACCACCTGACCAACCAGTGCCCGATTCTGCGGATCCAGCACCACCTGCCCAATCGGTGGCAGAGTCTGCGGACCCAGCACCACCTGTTCAACCTGTGGCAGATTCTGCAGACCCAGCATCACCTGCCCAACCTGTGGCAGTGTCTGCGGACACAGCAGCACCGGTACAACCTGTGGCAGAGTCTGCGGACGCAGCCCCACCTGCCCTACGTGTGGCAGAGTCGGCAGAACCAGTTCCACCTTCCCACACTGTGGCAGGGTCTGCGGACCAAGCATCCCCTGCCCAAACTGTGGCAGTCTGTGTACCCGGCACCACCTGGCCACCCTGTGGCAGTATCTGCGGACACAGCACCACCAGTCCAACCAGTGGCAGAGTCTGCGGACCCAGCACTACCAGCCCGTCCTGTGGCAGACTGCGGATCCAGCACCACATGTCCAGCCTGTGGCAGAGTTTGCGGATCCAGCACCACCTGCCCAGCCTGTAGCAGGGTCTGCGGATTCAGCACCACAAGCCCAGCCTGTGGCAGAGTCTGCGGACCCAGCACCACCAGCCCAACCAGTGGCAGATTCTGCGGACCCAGCACCACCTGACCAACCAGTGCCCGATTCTGCGGATCCAGCACCACCTGCCCAATCGGTGGCAGAGTCTGGGGACGCGGCATCACCTGTCCAACCTGTGGCAGAGTGTGCGGACGTGGCACCGCCAGCCCAACCTGTGTCAGAGTCTGCGGACCCAGCACCACCTGCCCAGCATGTGGCAGAGTCTGCGAACCAAACACCTCCTGCCCAACCTGTGGCTGAGTCTGCGGACCAGGCACGACCTGCCCAACCTGTGGCAGAGTCTGCGGACCCGGCACCACCTGGCCAACCTGTGGCAGGTTCTGCGGAACCAGCACCCCCCTGCCCAACCTGTGTCAGAGTCTGCGGACCCAGCACCACTTGCCCAGCCTGTGGCAGATTCTGTGGACCAGGCACCACCTGCCAAACCTGTGGCAGAGTCTGGGGTTCCAGCACCACCTGCCCAACCTGTGGCAGAGTTTGCGGATTCAGCACTACCTGCCCAATCTGTTGCAGAAACTGCGGACCAGGCACAACCTGCCCAACCGGTGGCAGTGTCTGCGGACCCAGCACGACCTGCACAACCTGTGGCAGAGTCTCCGGACCCAGCAACACCAGTCCCACCTGTGGCTCAGTCTGCGGATCCTGCACCACCTGCCCAGCCAGTGCCAGATTCTGCGGACCCAGGACCACCTACCCACCCTGTGGCAGAGTCTGCGGGCCCAGAACCACCTGCCCACCCTGTGGCAGTGCGTGCGGATCCAGCACAACCTGCCCAATCTGTGGCATAGACTGCGGATCCAGCACCACCAGCCCTACCTGTGGCAGAGTCTGCGGATCCAGAATCTGACCATTCAACCTGTGGCAGAGTCTGCGGACCCAGCCCTTCCTGCCCAACCTGAGACACTGTCCGCGGATTCAGCACCACCTGTCCAACCTGTGGCCGAGTCTGCGGACCCAGCACCACCTGTCCAGCTTGTTGCAGAGTCTACGGAACCAGCACCACCTGCCCACCCTGTGGCAGAGTCTGCGAATCCAGCACCACCTGCCCAACCTCTGGCAGTGTCTGCAGACCCAGCACCACCTGCCCAACCTCTGGCAGAGTCTGCGGGCCGAGCAACACCTGTCCGACCTGTGGCAAAGTCTGCGGACCCAGCACCCTCTGCCCAACCTGTGGCAGATTCTGCAGACCCAGCACCACCTGCCCAACCTGTGACAGAGTCTTCCGATCCAGCACCACCTGCCCACCCTGAGGCAGAGTCTGCGAATCCAGCACCACCTGCCCAACCACTGGCAGTGTCTGCGGACTCTGCACCACCGGCCCAACCTCTGGCAGAGTCTGCGGATCCAGCAGCTCCTGTTCAGACTGTGGCAGGGTCTGCGGATGCAACACCACCTGCCCAACGTGTGGCAGAGTCTGAAGTTCCAGCACCACCTGCCCAACCTGTGGCAGAGTCAGCGGACCCAGCACCACCTGCCCAACCTCTGGCAGAGTCTGCGGATCCAGCACCTCCTGTTCAGACGGTGGCAGGTTCTGCGGATCCAGCACCACCTGCCCAACGTGTGGCAGAGTCTGCAGTTCCAGCAACACCTGCCCAACCTGTGGCAGAGTCAGCGGACCCAGCACCACCTGCCCAACCTTTGGCAGAGTCTGCGGATCCAGCTCCTCCTGTTCAGACGGTGGCAGGTTCTGCGGATCCAGCACCACCTGCCCAACGTGTGGCAGAGTCTGTGGATCCAACAGCACCTGCCCTACCTGTGGCAGAGTCTGCGGACCCAGCACCACCTGTCCAACCTGTGGCAGAGTCTTCGGAGTCAGCACCACCTGCCCACCCTGTGGCAGAGTCTGCGGATACTGCACCACCTGCCCACCCTGTGGCAGAGTCTGCGGACGCAGCACTACCTGCCCAACATGTGGCAGAGTCTGCGGATTCAGCACCATCTGCCCAACCTGTGGCAGAGTCTGCGGATTCAGCACCACCTGCCGACCGTGTGGCAAAGTCTGCGGATCCAGGACCCCCTGCCCAACCTGTGGCAGTGTCTGTGGATTCAGCACCATCTGCCCAACCTGTGGCAGAGTCTGCGGATTCAGCACCACCTGCCCACCGTGTGGCAAAGTCTGCGGATCCAGGACCACCTGCCCAACTTGTGGCAGGGTTTGCGGATGCAGCACAACCTGTGCAACCTGTGGCAGTGTCTACGGATTCAGCACCACCTGCCCAAGCTGTGGCAGAGTCTGCGGATCCAGCACCTCCTGTTCAGACGGTGGCAGGTTCTGCGGATCCAGCACCACCTGCCCAACGTGTGGCAGAGTCTGCAGTTCCAGCACCACCTGCCCAACCTGTGGCAGGGTCACCGGACCCAGCACCACCTGCTCAACCTCTGGCAGAGTCTGCGAATCCAGCACCTCCTGTTCAGACGGTGGCAGGTTCTGCGGATCCAGCACCACCTGCCCAACGTGTGGCAGAGTCTGCAGTTCCAGCACCACCTGCCCAACCTGTGGCAGAGTCAGCGGGCCCAGCACCACCTGCCCAACCTTTGGCAGAGTCTGCGGATCCAGCACCTCCTGTTCAGACGGTGGCAGATTCTACGGATCCAGCACCACCTGCCCAACGTGTGGCAGAGTCTGTGGATCCAGCAGCACCTGCCCTACCTGTGGCAGAGTCTGCGGACCCAGCACCACCTGTCCAACCTGTGGCAGAGTCTTCGGAGTCAGCACCACCTGCCCACCCTGTGGCAGAGTCTGCGGATACTGCACCACCTGCCCACCCTGTGGCAGAGTCTGCGGACGCAGCACTACCTGCCCAACATGTGGCAGAGTCTGCGGATTCAGCACCATCTGCCCAACCTGTGGCAGAGTCTGCGGATTCAGCACCACCTGCCGACCGTGTGGCAAAGTCTGCGGATCCAGGACCCCCTGCCCAACCTGTGGCAGTGTCTGTGGATTCAGCACCATCTGCCCAACCTGTGGCAGAGTCTGCGGATTCAGCACCACCTGCCCACCGTGTGGCAAAGTCTGCGGATCCAGGACCACCTGCCCAACTTGTGGCAGGGTTTGCGGATGCAGCACAACCTGTGCAACCTGTGGCAGTGTCTACGGATTCAGCACCACCTGCCCAAGCTGTGGCAGAGTCTGCGGATCCAGCACCTCCTGTTCAGACGGTGGCAGGTTCTGCGGATCCAGCACCACCTGCCCAACGTGTGGCAGAGTCTGCAGTTCCAGCACCACCTGCCCAACCTGTGGCAGGGTCAGCGGACCCAGCACCACCTGCTCAACCTCTGGCAGAGTCTGCGAATCCAGCACCTCCTGTTCAGACGGTGGCAGGTTCTGCGGATCCAGCACCACCTGCCCAACGTGTGGCAGAGTCTGCAGTTCCAGCACCACCTGCCCAACCTGTGGCAGAGTCAGCGGGCCCAGCACCACCTGCCCAACCTTTGGCAGAGTCTGCGGATCCAGCACCTCCTGTTCAGACGGTGGCAGGTTCTACGGATCCAGCACCACCTGCCCAACGTGTGGCAGAGTCTGTGGATCCAGCAGCACCTGCCCTACCTGTGGCAGAGTCTGCGGACCCAGCACCACCTGTCCAACCTGTGGCAGAGTCTTCGGAGTCAGCACCACCTGCCCACCCTGTGGCAGAGTCTGCGGATACTGCACCACCTGCCCACCCTGTGGCAGAGTCTGCGGACGCAGCACTACCTGCCCAACCTATGGCAGAATCTGCGGATTCAGCACCATCTGCCCAACCTGTGGCAGAGTCTGCGGATTCAGAACCACCTGCCGACCGTTTGGCAATATCTGCGGATCCAGGACCCACCGCCCAACCTGTGGCAGTGTCTGCGGATTCAACACCATCTGCCCAACCTGTGGCAGAGTCTGCGGATTCAGCACCACCTGCCCACCGTGTGGCAAAGTCTGCGGATCCAGGACCACCTGCCCAACTTGTGGCAGGGTTTGCGGATCCAGCAAACCTGCGCAACCTGTGGCAGTGTCTACGGATTCAGCACCACCTGCCTAACCTGTGGCAGAGTTGGCGGATTCAACACCACCTGCCCATCCTGTGGCAGAGTCTGCGGAGCCAGCACCACCTGCCCAACCTGTGGCAGAGTCTGCGGACCCAGCACCACCTGTCCAACCTGTGGCAGAGTCTGCGGATTCAGCACCACCTGCCCCCCTGTGGCAGAGTCTGCGGTTTCAGCACCACCTGCCCACCCTGTGGCAGAGTCTGCGGACGCAGCACTACCTGTCCAACCTGTGGCAGAGTCTGCGGATTCAGCACCACCTGCCTAACCTGTGGCAGAGTCTGCGGATTCAGCACCACCTGCCCAACGTGTGGCAGAGTCTGCAGTTCCAGCACCACCTGCCCAACCTGTGGCAGAGTCAGCGGGCCCAGCACCACCTGCCCAACCTTTGGCAGAGTCTGCGGATCCAGCACCTTCTGTTCACACGGTGGCAGGTTCTACGGATCCAGCACCACCTGCCCAACGTGTGGCAGAGTCTGTGGATCCAGCAGCACCTGCCCTACCTGTGGCAGAGTCTGCGGACCCAGCACCACCTGTCCAACCTGTGGCAGAGTCTTCGGAGTCAGCACCACCTGCCCACCCTGTGGCAGAGTCTGCGGATACTGCACCACCTGCCCACCCTGTGGCAGAGTCTGCGGACGCAGCACTACCTGCCCAACCTGTGGCAGAGTCTGCGGATTCAGCACCATCTGCCCAACCTGTGGCAGAGTCTGCGGATTCAGAACCACCTGCCGACCGTGTGGCAATATCTGCGGATCCAGGACCCACCGCCCAACCTGTGGCAGTATCTGCGGATTCAGCACCATCTGCCCAACCTGTGGCAGAGTCTGCGGATTCAGCAGCACCTGCCCACCGTGTGGCAAAGTCTGCGGATCCAGGACCACCTGCCCAACTTGTGGCAGGGTTTGCGGACCCAGCAAACCTGCGCAACCTGTGGCAGTGTCTACGGATTCAGCACCACCTGCCTAACCTGTGGCAGAGTTGGCGGATTCAACACCACCTGCCCATCCTGTGGCAGAGTCTGCGGAGCCAGCACCACCTGCCCAACCTGTGGCAGAGTCTGCGGACCCAGCACCACCTGTCCAACCTGTGGCAGAGTCTGCGGATTCAGCACCACCTGCCCCCCTGTGGCAGAGTCTGCGGTTTCAGCACCACCTGCCCACCCTGTGGCAGAGTCTGCGGACGCAGCACTACCTGTCCAACCTGTGGCAGAGTCTGCGGATTCAGCACCACCTGCCTAACCTGTGGCAGAGTCTGCGGATTCAGCACCACCTGCCCAACCTGTGTCAGAGTCTGCGGATTCATCACCACCTGCCCACCCTGTGGCAAAGTCTGTGGATCCAGGACCACCTGCCCAACCTGTGTCAGAGTCTGCGGATCCAAGACCACCTGCCCAACCTGTGTCAGAGTCTGCGGATTCAGCACCACCTGCCTAACCTGTGACTGAGTCTGCGGATTCAACCCCACCTGCCCAGTCTGTGGCAGAGTCTGCGGAGCCAGCACCACATTTTCCCGATGCACATAACAAATTCCACGTCAGGGGCAGATTGTCTTTCACGTTCCATTCAAGTTGGCAGAATTTATAAATCTCTTCTGGCGCGTAGTTGGAGCGACCAGCAGAGGCGGCGAAACAGATCATTTTCTTTTCATTTCCTTAAGGAAGACATGCAACACCACAAATGATGAACATTTCTCGCTAAATGTTCTGTGTTACCAGCGCGGCATGAGCAGCTTTGAAGGGTTATCCGACTAATGGTGGTATATTTACTGTATTGAACTCCTAATCTAGAGTTATAGCACAGCTTCGCTTTTGATTTAATGTGGGGAACAACGTCAATTCGGCATGAACGATAAATGTCCGGAACAATATTTCAGTCCACTCACACCTGAAGGAAATATTTGTGGATTGAAATACCACTCACTAACACGGACATTTGAATCGTCTCTGAATTCGGGGTGATGTTGAGGGAGTAATGCGCTTGCACCGTTTACCTTTCAGAGATGAGACACTAAAAGAAGGCATTGGATATGAGGACATAATAAGTAGGCACAGCAGTATCCCATCAATGTAACTCTTCCCCACCTTGACTTTATTCAATTCCTCAAAGCTCTCAGCTCTGGCTCGCCACTCAAAGAATTATTCGTATTTGCTTAAGATCGTCGGATTTGTGAGGGGTAGGTCTTGCCTTACAAATCTTATTGAATTCTTTGAGGAGGTGACCAAGCATGTGGATGAAGGTAAAGCAGTGGATGTAGTGTACATGGATTTTAGTAAGGCATTTGATAAAGTTCCCCATGGTAGGCTTATGCAGAAAGTAAGAACGCATGGGATAGTGGGAAATTTGGCCAGTTGAATAACGAACTGGCTAACCGATAGAAGTCAGAGAGTGGTGGTGGATGGCAAATATTCAGCCTGGATCCCAGTTACCAGTGGCGTACAGCAGGGATCAGTTCTGGGTCCTCTGCTGTTTGTGATTTTCATTAATGACTTGGATGAGGGAGTTGAAGGGTGGGTCAGTAAATTTGCAGACGATACGAAGATTGGTGGAGTTGTGGATAGTAAGGAGGGCTGTTGTCGGCTGCAAAGAGACATAGATAGGAAGCAGAGCTGGGCTGAGAAGTGGCAGATGGAGTTTAACCCTGAAAAGTGTGAGGTTGTCCATTTTGGAAGGACAAATATGAATGCGGAATATAGGGTTAACGGTAGAGTTCTTGGCAATGTGGAGGAGCAGAGAGATCTTGGGGTCTATGTTCATACATCTTTGAAAGTTGCCACTCAGGTGGATGGAGCTGTGAACAAGGCCTATGGTGTGCTCGCGTTCATTAACAGAGGGATTGAATTTAAGAGCTGTGAGGTGATGATGCAGCTGTACAAAACTTTGGTAAGGCCACATTTGGAGTACTGTGTACAGTTCTGGTCGCCTCATTTTAGGAAGGATGTGGAAGCTCTGGAAAAGGTGCAAAGAAGATTTACCAGGATGTTGCCTGGAATGGAGAGTAGGTCTTACGAGGAAAGGTTGAGGGTGCCAAGCCTTTTCTCATTAGAGCGGAGAAGGATGAGGGGCGACTTGATAGAGGTTTATAAGATGATCAGGGGAATAGATAGAGTAGACAGTCAGAGACTTTTTCCCCGGGTGGAACACAACATTACAAGGGGACATAAATTTAAGGTGAAAGGTGGAAGATATAGGAGGGATATCAGAGGTAGGTTCTTTACCCAGAGAGTAGTGGGGGCATGGAATGCACTGCCTGTGGAAGTAGTTGAGTCGGAAACATTAGGGACCTTCAAGCAGCTATTGGATAGGTACATGGATTACGGTTAAATGATATAGTGTAGATTTATTTGTTCTTAAGGGCAGCACGGTAGCATTGTGGATAACGCAATTGCTTCACAGCTCCATGGTCCCAGGTTCGATTCCGGCTTGGGTCATTGTCTGTGCGGAGTCTGCACGTCCTCCCCGTGTCTGCGTGGGTTTCCTCCGGGTGCTCCGGTTTCCTCCCACAGTCCAAAGATGTGTGGGTTAGGTGAATTGGCCAATGATAAATTGCCCTTAATGTCCAAATTGCCCTTGGTGTTGGGTGGAGGTGTTGAGTTTGGGTAGGGTGCTCTTTCCAAGAGCCGGTGCAGGGTTCAAACCCGGTTCAAAGGGCCGAATGGCCTCCTTCTGCACTGTAAATTCAATGATAATCTATGATTAATCTAGGACAAAGGTTCGGCACAACATCGTGGGCCGAAGGGCCTGTTCTGTGCTGTATTTTCTATGTTCTATGTTCAAATCCAAACTGTTCGAGCATTGAGGAGCTATTTCCTCCATCTCCAGATGGTGAGGGGCAGGATGATGCTCGGATCGCCTGCCGTCCTCTCTCCTGTGCGGCCGGGGTCCCGACACCGTGTGTCTGCCATCTCGGCCGCCTGCTGTTCGTGGCTCTTTCAGTCGTTTCTGCCGCCTCTTCGTCCCTCGAACTCCTGTTTACTGGCATCTTTTATTGGCTGTTTGGGGATTGCACCCCCCCCCCCCCATCTCCCGGATACAACTGAAGGTGCCCCATTTTCCTCCGGGCTTGGAGAGAAACCGCCTGATGTACGTCTGCTCAGCACATCACTGTCGCTGGGACTCGGAGGTCATCTTCCCTTTTACACACACCAAGGAACTGTTATATCCCTCACTCTACTCTCCCTTTCCCTCTTTTTCATTGTCTTTAGTTTACTTTACTTTTCCTCTCACTCTATCCCTCTCGCTCGCTCTCTCGCTCCCCTGCCGCTCCCTCTCCCTCTCCCTCTCTCTCTCCCACTCCCTTTCTCTCTTTCTCTTTCCCTCCCCCTCACCCTCTCTCTCACTCTCCCACTCCCTCTTCCCCTCCCCTCTCTCTCACTCTACCTCTCACTCTCTCTCTCTCTCTTTCTCTCCCTCTTCGTCTCTTTCTCGCGCTCTCTGACGCTCTCTCTCTCTACATCTCCCCCTCCCCTCCTCTCTCTCCCTCAGGCGGAGGTTGATGACTTTCGTCTTCCTGGTCTAGCTGCCTGCCTGGATCTGAGCTCCACACTGGCCCCGCTTGGGACCCGATTGAACTTGAACTTGTCTGCGCCTCTGCTCACTCAACACAATCCGTGGGCCCCAGTCTCCACAGCCGGCTTTACTACTGAGGACCTCCGATAGTTTTTTAATGTTAAAAGAGAATAAAAGTTCCTTTTCGTTCTGGCCGATAAGTTCGGAGTGCCGGCGCCTGCGTGGGAGCCACCGAGATACGGCCGCTACTCCAAACCGCCGTCTCCACTGCCGAGTCAGCACGCTGGGCCTCAGGCAGTCTCTCTCGCTCTCGCTCGCTCCAGCTCTCTCTGTCTCTCCTTCCGACTCTCCGATTGCTCACCCAATAGTCCTCTGTTTTTTATTCAGTATACTCAGGTAACTGCTTTCCTATCTATACCGAGTTGCTAACGTTCTAAACTGGTTCCATAATCCGTTACACTGAGAAAAAGGTATTTTTAGTGGAGAGCCTCCACGTACGTGCTACCCCGCTCTGAGCTCAGGCCCTGCCAACACCCCCCCCCCCCGCCCCCCCCCCCCCCCCCCCCATCACGGCCTGAACTTTTTATATTTGTCTTCCCAATAGATGTTCCTCATCCCTGGAATAATTCCTGTCAATCTTTTCTGCTCTCCCTCCAAATCCTCCACATCATTCCTGCTGTCTGGTATGCACAATGTGACACAATACTCCATCTGGGGCTGATCTAGCATCTTACACAAGTTCAAAATAACATAAATATATCAGGTGTGCAGTGGGTTAGTACTGCGTCCTCACAGCGCTGAGGTCCCAGGTTCGATCCATGCTCTGGGTC
The DNA here is from genome assembly GCF_047496885.1 of Scyliorhinus torazame. NCBI lineage: Eukaryota > Metazoa > Chordata > Chondrichthyes > Carcharhiniformes > Scyliorhinidae > Scyliorhinus > Scyliorhinus torazame. Next base: position 27,919,911 of record NC_092737.1, on the reverse strand, counting down.
ACTGTCTGTGTGGAGTTTGCACATTCTCCCCGTGTTTGCGTGGATTTTGCCCCCACAACCCGAACTAGTGCAAGGGAGGTGGATTGATCACGCTAAATTGCCCTATAATTAAAAATAAATAAATAAATATTTCCGGTATTTTGAACGATTAGAAGTCGATTTGAGGAACGTTTTCAGGCGACTAAGGAAACTGGTGGGGGTGTAAATGAGCCCTTCCAATCTCTTCCAATCCCAGCCATCCACCCACATCAGTTTTCCTTTAATTTTGGCTCTCCGAGCATCCCAATTTTATTTGTTTCACAATCGATGGCCGAGCCTTTAACTGTGTGTGCTCTAACTCTGGAATTTCGAGCTAAACTTTTCTGTGTTAATACCTCACTTTCCTTCATTGAGACCTTGGGTGACTGCCTGTTTGGGGTCTGCATATTCTCCCTGTGTCTGCTTGGGTTTTGTCCATGTGCTCTGGTTTCCTCCCAAAGTCCAAAGATGTGCAGGTTAGGTGGATTGGCCATGCTAAAAATAATTGTCCCTTCGTTTCCAAAGGCGTCCAGGTTATGTGGGGTTACGGGGAGAGGGGAGTGGGACTCCCTTGGCTCGATTGGCCAAGTGGCCTCCGTAATGCACTGTCCATATTCTGTAGTTCTATGGTTCAGGCACATCTTGAAACTAACCCCTTTTCACCAAATATTTTGGTGCAAATGACTTTAATCTCCCCTGTGGCTTGAGGGCAGATTTTTTTTATCAATTTAGCTCCTGTGAAGTATCTGGGGACGATTATGTTCAAGGTACTATATCAATGCAAGTTGTTGTGTGTTGAGTTGCAGCTTGTGTCCATGTCCAGTGTTCTGCAGATAAAACAATTTGATTCACTCCCATCTCCTGCTGTGGAGTCATAGAGAATAGGGACAGGAGTGGACCATTTGGCTACCATTCAACATGGACATGTCAGATCCTCTATCTCAACATCATATTCCCATGCACACCCGAGATCGTTTGACATCTTTATAGTCAAGAAGCCATATGATCCCTTCTCAAATATATTCAGTATCTTGGCCTTCAGAGATTACTGTGGGAGACAATTTAAGTCTGGCCCACCATTCACATCCTTGCTCCTGTACTCAAGTCCTCCAGCATTGAAGGCCAGCATGCCATGTAACTTACCTTACTAACTGCTTGTTGTACCTGCATGCTTACTTTCAGTGACGGGTGTACTGGGACACCCAGGTCCGTCTGTACATCCACATTTCCCAAACCATTACCATTTAAATCATACTCTGCTAATCTGTTTGTCTGTTGGAAATTCACATTAATCAACGTTCTGCTGCATCTGCCATGTGGCTGCCGACTTACTGAATTCCTCTAAATCATCTTGAAGCCTCTCAACATCCTCCTCAACACTCACATCCCCACCAATTCTTGTGTCATCAGCAATCTTGCAAATATTGGGCGGGATCAATATCGATGTCAGAGGTAGGTTCTTTACTCAGAGAGCAGCAAGGGCGCGGAACGCCCTGCCTGCAACAGGAGTGTACTCGCCAACACTAAGGGCATTTAAATGGTCATTGGATAAACATATGGACGATAAAGGAATAGTGTAGATGGACTACAGAGTGGTTTCACAGGTCGACGCAACATTGAGGGCCGAAGGGCCTGTACTGCCCTGTAATATTCGATGTTCTATTATGCTGCATTCCAGTGTTTAATCTGGCGATTGGTGAATGAGGGTGTTCGCTGACTGGAGGTGCTCGAGGGCCGAAGGACCTGGACTGCGCTGTTCTATGTGCAATGTTCTATGGATCCTCCGACCCTCGCCTAAATCGCGGACTCCGGTCTCTTCAAAGGGCCACAATTGGAGTATAGTGTAAAATTCTGGTCGCCACACGACCAGAAGGACGTGGAGGCTTTAGAGAGGGTGCAGAAGAGATTTACCAGAATGTTGCCAGGTATGGAGGGCATTAGCTATGAGGAGCGGTTGAATAAACTCGGTTTGTTCTCACTGAAATGCACGGAGGTTGAGGGGCGCGACCTGATAGAGGTCGACAAAATTATGAGGGGCATAGACAGAGTGGACAGTCAGAGGCTTGTCCCCAGGGTAGAGGGTTCACTTACTAGGGGGCATAGGTTAAAGGTGCGAGGGGCAAGGTTTAGAGTAGATATACGGAAGGCACGTTTTTTACACAGAGGGTAGTGGGTGCCCGGAACTTGCTACCAGAGGAGGTGGTGGTAGCAGGGACAATAGTGATATTTAAGGGGCGTGGAAGGCCTTTGGTGCCATGCGCGGGAGGGTCAGCACCTGCGTGTCGGCCATCGCGAAGACCGACACAGCCGACGCATAGAAAAAGAGCGCTCCCACGGCACAGGCCCGCCCGCGGATTGGTGGGCCCCGATCGCGGGCCAGGCCACCTTGGGGGCACCCCCAGGAGCCAGATGGCCCCGCGCCCCCACCCCCAGGACCGCGGAGTCCGCTCGCACCGCCTGGTCCCGCCGGTAAGGGAAGTGGTTTAATTCATGCCGGCAGGATCGGCATTACAGCAGCGGGACCTCGGTCCATCGCGGGCCGGAGAATCGCCGGGGGGGAGGGGGGGGGGGGGGGGGACGCCGACCGGCGCGGCGCGATTCTCCGGTGCCGGAGAATTCATCCGCCGGCGGGGCGGGATTCACTCCGCCCCCCCCCGGCGATTCTCAGACCCGGCGGTGGGTCGGAGAATCCCGCCCCCGCTCTGGAGTTCGCCTCAAAATCGGAGAATCGAGTTCTTCGTCTCAGAAACGGAAAATCCCGCCCATAACATTCAAGTTCTGGACCAAGTGTTGGGTTCTGGGATTAGTGTAGATTTGGTGGAGATTATGCAGTGTAAATCCTATGGGCCGAAGTCCCTCCTCTCTACTGTATGACTCTGTCACGTGTCTCCTTCCCGCCGCTTGGGAAGCCGGTCCCCCTGGAGATCAGGATCCACACCATCCTCCTCCACGATTTGCAGCGCAGCCTCACTCAGTAACCCGGGATAGATCCAATCCGGACCTGGGGACTTGTCCACCTTTTAGAATACCCCAAATGCCCCCGTTCCTTATGCAAACTTGACCTAGAGTATTTAACCATCCATCCGTAGCCTCAGCATCCGCCATGTCCCTCTCCTTGGTGAATACCGATGCAAAGTACTCATTAAGAATCTCTCCCATTTCCTCGGACTCCACGCATAAATTCCCTCTTTTGTCTTTGAGTGGGCCAATCTTTTCTCTAGTTACCCTCTTGCTCCTTTTAAATGAATAAAAGGCTTTGGGATTTTCCTTAACCTTGTTAGCCAAATATATTTCATGACCCCTTTTAGCCCTCTTTATTGCGCGTTTGACATTTGTCCTACTTTCCCGATATTCCTCCAAAGCTTCATCAGTTTTAAGTCGCCTAGATCTTATATATGCTTCCTTTTTCATCTTAGCTAGTCTCACAATTCCACCCGTCATCCATGGTTCCCTAATCCTGCCATTTCTATCCCTCATTTTCACAAGGATATGTCTGCCCTGCACTCTAATCAACCTTTCCTTAAAAGACTCCCACATTTCAAATGTGGATTTACCCTTAAACAGCTGCTCCCAATCCACATTCCCAAGCTCCTGCCGAATTTTGTTACACTTGGCTTTTCCCCAATTTAGCACTCTTCCTTTAGGACCACTCTAGTCTTTGTCAATGAGTGTTCTAAAACTTACGGAATTGTGATCGCTATTCCCAAAGTAATCACCGACTGAAACTTCAACCACTTGGCCGGGATCATTCCCCAATACCAGGTTCAGTGTGGCCCCTTCCCTAGTTGGACTATTTACATACTGCTCTAAAAAACTCTCCTGGATGCTCCTTACAATTTCTGCTCCATCTTCGCCTCCAACACTCCATGAGTCCCATTCAATGTTGGAGCAGTTAAAATCTCCATTCACGACCACTCTATTGCTCCTACAGTTTTCTATAATCTGACTACATATTTCTACCTCTACTTCACGCTCACTTTTGGGAGGCCTGCAGTAAAGTCCCAACAATGTTACTGCACCCTTCCTATTTCTTAGCTCTACCCATATTGCCTCAGTGCTCGAATCCTCCATCGTGTCCTCCTTAATCACAGCTGTAATATCACCTCTGATCACTAATGCAACTCCACCACCCCTTTTACCTCCCTCTCCATCCCTCCTGAAGTATCTATATCCTGGGATATTTAGTTGCCAGTCTTGCCCTTCCCTCAACCAAGTCTCAGTAATACCAATAACATCATATTCCCAGGTACTAATCCAAGCATGATTCAGTGTGATTTTATTCTTACTCCCACTAAACATTCCTCCAGAGAGATTGCCTTCACTGAGATCGAATCTAACATTATACAAGATTCCCCTCAATATAAGAACTTTATTAATCAGAGATACCGTGAGTTACAAACAGAGGTTTATTGTCAGTTAACGAAAGGGATTCAAACCAGATACATGTTTAAAGACATTTGACTTCAGTGAATTATATCGGTTATCAGGAGGTTTCAGTATAACAGTGAGCACGAGATCAGCATTAAACATTTCCAGTCACAGATTTAAGTCAGAGAGCCGCTCACACACATATTTACACAACTTCAATAGTCACTAACCATTGAGTTTAATGAAAAAAATATTAATTTGAGTGATTGAGCTCAATCCAAACACTGGGCTGTGTTGACCACATTGATCAACCAACAAAATCAGAAAGGATGCTGGCCGCTCAAACACGAAAAGTCCCACCTCCAGATCTCAGATTGTTTCAGTGATATCCTTCACTCGACTGCGACCATTCAGTGATTCAGTTCCAATTGTCAGTGAGTTTCTCTGGATGTTTCCAATGTACTCTGGGCTGTAGCTGTCCTTTTAACTATGGCCATTCAGTGCTTCAGTTCTAATTGACAGTGTGTTTCTCTGGGTAGTTCCACTGCACTCTCGGGTGCAGCTGCCTCTGTAACTGTGACCATTCAGTGATTTGATTCAAGTGGTTTTAGGGTGACCATAAATTGAAATTTCAATGAATCGAATATCTGGACCTACTTGAGTCAAAAGTAAATGATTTCAAACCTAAATCTGATGAAGCTCCTCAAACTCTGAAAACATTGAGAAACATTGGAACCTCAGAAAACTCAGACCCTGCAACAGGTGCAAACTCATCATCTCATTGAGCAGCATTAAAACATATTCAACTGTGAAAACTAACGCATCGTCTCGAACTGATACCGGCCCTCCAAGTGATACACATACTTAAATAGGGAGGGAGACGGTGTGCGATGTGCAGGAAGAGAGAGAAATACAGATAATTTGTGAAATGTTCTTATAGAAGATAAAGTGAGAGGGAAAAACGGTGAGAGGGAAAAGTGGGTGAAAGAGAAATAGGGTGAGAGAGAAAGGTGGCGATACAGAAAGAGGGTGAATGCGAAAGAGGGTGAAAGAGAAAGCAAGTGAGTGGCAAAGTGGCTGAGAGAGAAAGCGGGTGAGAGTGAAAGAGGGTGAGAGAGAAAGAGGGTGAGAGAGAAAAAGGGCGAGAGAGACAGAGGCTGAGACCGAAAAATGGTGAGTGAACAAGAGGATGAAAGAGAAAGAGGTAGCGAGGGTAAGTAGGTGAGAAGGAAAGTGGGTCAGGGGGATGAAAGGTGAGAGGCAAAGAGGCTGAGAAGCTAACTGGGTGAGAAACACAGAGGGTGAGAGAGAGCGATGGTGAGTGAGAAAGAGGGTATGTAAGAAAAAGGCTACCAGAGAAACAGGGTGAGTGAGAAATAGAGTGAGAGAGAAAGCGGGTGAGAGAGAAATAGGATTAGAGACAAAGAGAGTGACAAATAAAATGTGTGGATGAACAAGTGGATGAGAGAGAAAAGGATGATTAGAGAAGGGTGAGAGGGTGAGACTCAAAATGGGTCAGAGATAACGAGAACGAGAGAGAAAGGGTTTGAGAGGGAAAGAGGGCCAGAGGGAAAACATTTTCTGACGGAAAGAGTGTGAGAGGAACAAAGAAAGAGGGTGAGAGGAATAGAGGTTGGGAAGCAAGTATCGTAAGGGGGAAAGAGGGTTGGAGAGAAAGAGAGTGAGGGAGAAGCAAGTGAGGGAGAGGGGTGAGCGTGAGAAGGAAAGAGAGAGATAGGGAAGAGGGTGGGAGAGAAAGAGGGCGAGGGTGAAAGAGGCTGAGAGGAAAAGTGGGTCAGGGGGATAAAAGGTGAGAGGCAAAGTGGCTGAGAAGCTAACTGGGTGAGAAACACAGAGGGTGAGAGAGAGCGATGGTGAGTGAGAAAGAGGGTATGTGAGAAAAGGGCTACCAGAGAAACAGGGTGAGTGAGAAATAGAGTGAGAGAGAAAGCGGGTGAGAGAGAAATAGGATTAGAGACAAAGAGAGTGACAAATAAAATGTGCGGATGAACAAGTGGATGAGAGAGAAAAAGGGCGAGGGAGGAGAGCGTGAGAGATAAAGAGGGTGAGAGGGAAAGAGGGGAGAGGAAAAGATGGTGAGAGAGAAAGAGGGTGAGAGGGAAAGAGGGTGAGAGGGAAGGAGGCTGCGAGGGAATGAGAGTGAGAGAGAAAGTGAGTGAGAGAGAAAGAGGATTAGAGAGGAATAGGGTGGAAGATAAAACATTTGTGAGTGAAAGAGGGTGAGGTGGAGAGCGTTGTAGCGAAAGAGGGTGAGCGGGAAAGAGGGTGACGAGAAAGAGGGTGAGAGACGAAGTGCGTCAGAGGGACAGTGGGGGAGAGAGAAAGAGGGTGAGAGGTGAAGTGAATGAGAGAGAAAAAGGGTGAGGGAGAAATAGGGCGAGAGAGAAAGAGGGTGAGAGGGAAAGGAGTGAGGGGGAAAGAGAGTGAATGGGAAAGAGGGTGAGTTGGAAAGAGGGTCAGAGGGAAAGATTGCCAGGTGGAAAGAGTGTGAGAGGAACAAAGGGTGTGAGAGAATGAGGGTGAGGGTGAATAGGGTGAGCGGGAAAGAGCTACAGAGCGAAAGAGGGTGAGGTGGAAAGAGTGTTTGAGAGAAAGAGGGTGATGGAGAAGAGGGTGGGAGGGAAAGTGAGTGAGAGGGAAAGAGGGTGGGAGTCAATGATAGTGAGAGAGCAAAAGGATAACAGAGAAAGAGTGTGAGTGGGAAATAGGATGAGAGAGAAAGAGGGTAAGAGAGAAAATGGGTTTGCGGTAAAGAGTGTAAGACAGAGAGTTAAGAGAGAATTTAGTGAGAAAGAGGGTGAGGGGAAAGAGGGTGAGAGAGAATGTGGTTAAGAGAGAAAGTGGGTGAGAGAGAATGTGGTTGAGGGAGAAAGAGGGTGAGAGAGAATGGGGTTGAAAGAGAAAGAGGGTGTGAGATAAGGAGTGAGAGAGAAAGAGGGTAAGCGAGATAGAGGGTAAGAGAGAAAAACGTAGAAGGGAAAGGCGTGAGCGAGAAAGTGCATGAAAGAGAAAGATGGTGAGAGAGAAAATGGGTTTGAGAGAAAGATTATGAGAGAGAGTCCAGAGAGAAAGTGTGTGAGAAAGAGGCGGAGAGGAAAAGAGGGGGAGATGGAACGAGGATGAGAGAACAGAGGGTGAAAGCGAAAGAGTTGGGGCAGAAAGTGGGTGAGAGAGAGGGTGAGAGAGGAAGAGGAAAAGAGAGAAAGAGGGTGAGAGGGAAATAGAGTGAGAGAGAAAGAGGATGAGAGAGAAGGGGTAGGTGAGATAGCGGTGAGAGAAAAAGAAGACGAGAGAGAAAGAGGGGGTGACAGAAAATGGGTTTGAGAGAAAGATGCTGAGAGAGAGTGGTAAGAGAGAACGTGTGTGAGAAAGTGGGGGAGAGGGAAAGTGTGAGAGAGGGGAAAAAGGGTGAGAGAGAAAGAGGGTGAGAGAGAAAGAGGGTGAGAGGTAAAGTGGCTGAGAGGGAAAAAGATAGAGCGGGAAAGTGGTTGAATGGGAAAGAGGGTGAGAGAGACAGTGGGTGAAAGAGAAAGATGGTGTCAGAGAAAGTGACGCACAAAGAGGGTGAGAGAGGGAGCGGATGAGAGAGAAAGAGTGTCAGAGGGACAGAGGGTGAGAGGAGAAATGCGTGAGATGAAAAGAGGGTGAGAGAGAAAGAGGTCTTACAACAACAGGTTAAAGTCCAAAAGGTTCGCTTCGAATCACTAGCTTTCGGAGCAGTGCTCCTTCGTCAGGTGAAAGCTGCGCTCCGAAAGCTAGTGTTTCAAAACAAAGCTGTTGGACTTTAACCTGGTGTTGTCCGACGTCTTACTGTGCTCACCCCAGTCCAACGCCGGCATCTCCACAACCGAGAGAGAAAGAGTGTGAGAGAGAAAGAGGGGCAGAGGTCCAGAGGATGAGAGGGAAAGTGGGTGAGAGAGAAAGAGGGTGAGAGAGAAAGAAGGTGAGAGAGAAAGAGGGTGAGAGAGAAACAGGGTCAGAGGGATATAGGGCGAGAGAGAAAGAGGGTGAGAGAGATAGAGGGTGAGAGAGAAAATGGTAGGAGGGAAAGGCGTGAGCGATAAAGAGCATTGGAGAGAAAGAGGGTGAGAGAGAAAATGGGTTTGTGAGAAAGATTGTGAGAGAGAAAGTGTTAAGTGAGATCGTGTGTGAGAAAGAGAGTGAGAGAGAAAGAAGAGGAGATAGAACGAGGATCAGAGAACTGAGGGTGAATGTGAAAGAGGTTGGGGATAAAGTGGGTGAGAGAGAAAGAGGCAAAGAGAGAAAGAGGGAAACAGGGTGAGAGAGAACGAGGCTGAGAGAAAAAGGATAGGAGAGAAAGGGGTGAGAGAGAGAAAGAAGACAAGAGTGTAAGGTGGTGAGACAGAAAATGGGTTTGAGAGAAAGATGCTGAGAGAGAGTGGTAAGAGAGAAAGTGTGTGAGAAAGTGGGGGGGGGGGGGGAGTGTGAGAGAGGGGAAAGGGTGAGAGAGAAAGAGGGTTGGAGATAAAGAGGGTTAGAGGTAAAGTGGCTGAGAGGGAAATAGATAGAGAGGGAAAGTGGTTGAATGAGAAAGAGGGTGAGAGAGAAAGTGGGTGACTGTGAAAGATGGTGTTAGAGAAAGTGGGTGAGAAACAAAGAGGGTGAGAGAGGAAACGGATGAGAGATAAAGAGGGTCAGAGGGACAGAGTTTGAGAGGGAAAGTGGGTGAGAGGAACAGAGGGCGAGTGAGAAATATGGTAAGAGAGGAAGAAAGTGAGAGAAAAGTGGATGTGAGTCGAATTAGGTGAGAGAGAAAGTAGGTGAGAGAGAAAGAGAATGAGAGAGCAAGTGTGAGAGAGAAAGAAGGTGAGAGAGAAAGAGGGTAAGGGGGATAGAGGGTAAGAGAGAAAGAGTGTGAGAGAGAAAGTGAGTGTGTGAGAAAGAGGGTGGTAGAGAAAAAAGATGAAAGATGAAGTGGATGAGATGAGAAAGGGTGAGGTGAAGTGGCTGAGAGAGAGTGAGAGGGAGGGCGTCTGAGCAAAACAAGGTGAGCAGGTAAGAGTGTGAGAGAGAAAGAGGGTAAGATAGCAAATGGGTGAGAGAGAGAAAGAGGATCAGAGGAAAGAGGGTGAGGGTGAAAGAATGTGAGAGGGAAATAGTGTGAGAGGGAAAGATGATGAGTAGAAAGAGGGTGCGGGGGAAGAGTATGGGGGGGGGACATGGATGTGAGAACCTAGCGTGAATGGAAAAGAGGGTGAGTGAGAATATGGTTGAGAGGGAAAGAGGATGATAAGGTAAGTGGGTAAGAAAGCAAGAGGATGAGAGAGCTAGAGGGTGAGAGGGAAAGAGGGTGAGTGGGAAAGAGGGTGAGTGGGAAAGATGGTGAGAGAGAAAGAGTGAGGAGAGAAAGAGGGTGAGAGAGAAACCGGTGAGTGAGAAATTGGGAGAGAGAGAGAAAGAGGGTGAGAGAGAAGGTTAGTGAGAGAGAAAGACGGTGAGAGAGAAATAGGGTGAGAGAGAAAGTTAGTGAGAGAGAATGTGGATGAGAGGGAAAAACGATCAGAGGGAAAGAGCAAATAAAGAAAATTACAGCACAGGAACAGGCCCTTCGGCCCTCGCAGCCTGCGCCGATCCAGATCCTTTATCTAAACCTGTCTTCTATTTTCCAAGGAGCTACTTCCCTCTGTTCCCCGCCCGTTCATATATCTGTCTAGATGCATCTTAAATGATGCTATCGTGCCCGTCTTTACCACCTCCGCTGGCAAAGCGTTCCAGGCACCCACCACCCTCTGCGTAAAAAACGTTCCACGCACATCTCCCTTAAACTTTCCCCCTCTCACCTTGAAATCGTGACCCCTAGTAATTGACACCCCCACTCTTGGAAAAAGCTTGTTGAGATCCACCCTGTCCATACCTCTCATAAGTTTGTAGACCTCAATCAGGTCTCCCTCAACCTCCGTCTTTCCAACGAAAATAATCCTAATCCACTCAACCTTTCTTCATAGCTAGCACCCTCCATACCAGGGAACATCCTGGTGATCCTCCTCTGCGCTCTCTCTAAAGCATCATTACCCTTCTGGTAATGTTGCGACCAGAACTGCACGCAGTATACCAAATGTGGCCTCACCAAAGTCCTATACAACTTTAACATGGCCTGCCGACTCTTGTACTCAATACCCCGTCCGATGAAGGCAATCATGCTGTATGCCTTCTTGACCACTCTATCGACCTGCGTTGCGACCTTCAGGGTACAATGGACCTGAATTCCCAGATCTCTCTGTACATCAATTTTCCCCAGGACTCTTCCATTGACCGTACAGTCCGCTCTTGAATTAGATCATCCAATATGCATCACCTCGCATTTGCCTGGATTGAACTCCATCTGCCATTTCTCTGCCCAACTCTCCAATCTATCTATATTTTGCTGTATTCTCTGACAGTCCTCCTCGCTATCTGCAACTCCACCAATCTTAGTATCATCTGCAAACTTGCTAATCAGACCACCTATACCTTCGTCCAGGTCATCTATGTTTATCACAAACAATAGTGGTCCGAGCACGGATCCCTGTGGAACACCACTAGTCACCTTTCTCCATTTTGAGACACTCCCTTCCACCACTACTCTCTGTCTCCTGTTGCCCAGCGAGTACTTTATCCATCTAGCTAGTACACCCTGAACCCCATACGACTTAACTTTTCCATCAACCTGCCATGGGAAACTTTATCAAACGCCTTACTGAAGTCCATGTATATGACATCTACAGCCCTTCCCTCATTAATTAACTTTTCACTTCCTCAAAGAATTCTATTAGGTTTGTAAGACATGACCTTCCCTGCACAAAACCATGCTACCTATCACTGATAAGTCTATTTTCTGCCAAATGTGAATAGATCCTTTGCCTCAGTATCTTCTCCAACAGTTTACCTACCACTGACGTCAACCTCACAGGTCTATAATTCCCTGGATTATCCCTGCTACCCGTCTTAAACAAAGGGACAACATTAGCAATTCTCCAGTCCTCCGGGGCCTCACCCGTGCTCAAGGATGCTGCAAAGATATCTGTTAAGGCCCTAGCTATTTCGTTCCTCGCTTCCCTCAGCGACCTGGGATAGATCCCATCCGGACCTGGGGACTTGTCCACCTTAATGCCTTTGTCCACCTTAATGCCTTAATGAGGATAAAAGGGAAAGAGGGTCAGAAAGGAAGAGTGTTAGAGGGAGAGTCGGTTAGAGGGGTAAAGTGTGACAGGGATAGAGGGTGAGAGGGATAGAGGGTGAGGGAAAGAGGGAGATAGGGAAAGTAGTTCTGAGGGATAGTGGATGAGTGGGAAAGAGGTGAGAGAGAAAAACGGTGAGAGGGTAAGAGGGTGAGAGAGAAAGAGGATGAGAAAGAAAGTGCGGGACACAGATGTAGCGAGGGAAAGAGGGTAAGGGGTGAGAGAGTAAGAGGTTGATAAATGAAGTCGAGAGAGAGAAAAAAGATGAGGAGAAATAGCCAGAGAGAGAAAGATGGTCAGGGGTAAAGAGGGTGAGAGGGAAAGAGTCTGTGAGATAAAGAGGGTTCGAGGGAAAGTGGGTGAGAGAGAACATGGGACAGAGGAAAAGTGGGTGAATGGGAAAGAGGATGAGTGAGAATGTGGATAAGTAGTAAAGAGGGTGAGAAAGATATAGGATGAGAAAGAAAGAGGGTGAGTGGAAAAGAGGGTGAATGGGAAAGAGTGTGAGAGAGAAAGAGTGAGGAGAGAAAGAGGGTAAGGGAGAAAACGAGTGAGTGAGAAAGCGGGAGAGAGAGAAAGAGGGTGAGAGAGAAAGAGGACGAGAGATGAAACATGTGAGTGAGAAATTGTGAGAGAGAGAAGGAGGGTGAGAGAGATGGTGAGAAAGACGGTTGGAGAAAAAGACGGAGTGAGAGGAAGAGGCTGAGAGAGAAAGAGGGTGTGAAAGTAAGAGGGTGGGAGACAAAGAGGGTTAGAGGAAAAGTGGGTGAGAGAGAACATGGGACAGAGGAAAAGTGGGTGAATGGGAAAGAGGGTGAAAGAGAAAGAGGGTCAGAGGGACAGAAGGTGAGAGAAAAGCGGCGGAGAGGGAAAGTGGGTGAGAGAGAAAGTGGGTCAGAGGGACAGAGGGTGCGAGGGAAAGTGGGTGAGGATAAAAGAGGGTGAAAGATAACAAGTGCGGGTTCGGTGCAAACGTATAGATTGACTTGGAGTTGAATCTCGCCACACAATCCTGTGTGTATAGGGAGGGCAGGAGAGGACTGGGCACACATCCTTGTGGGGCCCCGGTATTGACGAATATTGTGGTGGAGGTGCTGTTGCCTTTCCTGACAGATTTCGGTCTTTTGGTGAGGACGTCAAGGGTCCAGCTGCACAGGGAGGGGCTGTTAAGTAGTGGGTGAAGAGGCAGTCCAATGAGTTGTCTCATTTATGTTAAGTATCCAATAATTGACTGTTTATACAATAGCAGCTAAACGTCTAACAAATGGTCGCAGAGGATGTTTGCTGTGCAAATGTGAAGGGTTGATAAATACAACTATTCCAGACTGTCATGCGAGTGTGCCTTTAAGAACGGGATGTTTAAGCAATGTACCTTTAAGAAAAGAGTGATGTCATAGAGTGGGTGGAACTCATCTCAGTTCAGCCATTTTGGGGGTTTTGCAAAAAACAAAGAAGCTGGCTAGTATTGCTGAGAGCAGCTCAAAAGTGCCTGGCTGTTTTGCTGTGAGCTGATTAAAAAGTAGAAAGCCAGATTTAAGAAAGCAGTTTGAGTGTGTCTGTGGGTTTCCAGAGAGCTGCATGAAGAAAATCAAGGTGCTGGGGGTGAAATCAACCAAGCTAATATATCTCTGCCATTCTACAGAAAAAATATATATCCTGAAACCTGATGCGATACTTTTTAAAGGTGTTAAGTCTCTTGGAAGTTTGAAGGAACATTTTAAGGAAGTATTTACTGTTGCAATGTTTTCTGAGTTATCTTTGAAGTAACGGGTGTTAAGAGACCCAATGTTTATTTAAGATGTGAAGTTGAGTTCATGGAATAAACAGTGTTTTGCGTATAAAAACCCACGTGTCCATAATTGTAATCCCACACCGAGGCAAAAACCGTGTGCTCGGAAAAGCAACAAAACCATTGAAGGGAGAGGTTGGTTGAACTCCATGATACATTTTGGAGTTCTGTAAAGCCTCGCCCATAACAATTGGGGGCTCGTCCGGGATAAAAGTATATCTATTGGATTGGCTCCTGTAAAGGTAAGTGGTTTTAAACTCGCTACTCACCTCCCAGAAGGCCCCTGCGCACCGCTGCCGCCGAAATCCAAAGGGCTGCTCCTGTAAAGGTAAGTGGTTTTAAACTCGCTACTCACCTCCCGGAAGGCCACTGCGCACCGCTGCCGCCGAAATCCAAAGGGCTGCTCCTGTAAAGGTAAGTGGTTTTAAACTCGCTACTCACCTCCCAGAAGGCCCCTGCGCACCGCTGCCGCCGAAATCCAAAGGGCTGCTCCTGTAAAGGTAAGTGGTTTTAAACTCACTACTCACCTCCCAGAAGGCCCCTGCGCACCGCTGCCGCCGAAATCCAAAGGGCTGCTCCTGTAAAGGTAAGTGGTTTTAAACTCACTACTCACCTCCCAGAAGGCCCCTGCGCACCGCTGCCGCCGAAATCCAAAGGGCTGCTCCTGGAAAGGTAAGTGGTTTTAAACTCGCTACTCACCTCCCAGAAGGCCCCTGCGCACCGCTGCCGCCGAAATCCAAAGGGCTGCTCCTGTAAAGGTAAGTGGTTTTAAACTCACTACTCACCTCCCAGAAGGCCCCTGCGCACCGCTGCCGCCGAAATCCAAAGGGCTGCTCCTGTAAAGGTAAGTGGTTTTAAACTCGCTACTCACCTCCAAGAAGGCCCCTGCGCACCGCTGCCGCCGAAATCCAAAGGGCTGCTCCTGTAAAGGTAAGTGGTTTTAAACTCGCTACTCACCTCCCAGAAGGCCCCTGCGCACCGCTGCCGCCGAAATCCAAAGGGCTGCTCCTGTAAAGGTAAGTGGTTTTAAACTCGCTACTCACCTCCCAGAAGGCCCCTGCGCACCGCTGCCGCCGAAATCCAAAGGGCTGCTCCTGTAAAGGTAAGAGCTTTTAAACTCGCTACTCACCTCCCAGAAGGCCCCTGCGCACCGCTGCCGCCGAAATCCAAAGGGCTGCTCCTGTAAAGGTAAGAGCTTTTAAACTCGCTACTCACCTCCCAGAAGGCCCCTGCGCACCGCTGCCGCCGAAATCCAAAGGGCTGCTCCTGTAAAGGTAAGTGGTTTTAAACTCGCTACTCACCTCCAAGAAGGCCCCTGCGCACCGCTGCCGCCGAAATCCAAAGGGCTGCTCCTGTAAAGGTAAGTGGTTTTAAACTCGCTACTCACCTCCCAGAAGGCCCCTGCGCACCGCTGCCGCCGAAATCCAAAGGGCTGCTCCTGTAAAGGTAAGAGCTTTTAAACTCACTACTCACCTCCCAGAAGGCCCCTGCGCACCGCTGCCGCCGAAATCCAAAGGGCTGCTCCTGTAAAGGCAAGTGGTTTTAAACTCACTACTCACCTCCCAGAAGGCCCCTGCGCAGCGCTGCCGCCGAAATCCAAAGGGCTGCTCCTGTAAAGGTAAGTGGTTTTAAACTCGCTACTCACCTCCCAGAAGGCCCCTGCGCACCGTTGCCGCCGAAATCCAAAGGGCTGCTCCTGTAAAGGTAAGAGCTTTTAAACTCACTACTCACCTCCCAGAAGGCCCCTGCGCAGCGCTGCCGCCGAAATCCAAAGGGCTGCTCCTGTAAAGGTAAGTGGTTTTAAACTCGCTACTCACCTCCCAGAAGGCCCCTGCGCACCGCTGCCGCCGAAATCCAAAGGGCTGCTCCTGTAAAGGTAAGAGCTTTTAAACTCACCTCCCAGAAGTCCCCTGCGCACCGCTGCCGCCGAAATCCAAAGGGCTGCTCCTGTAAAGGTAAGTGGTTTTAAACTCACTACTCACCTCCCAGAAGGCCCCTGCGCACCGCTGCCGCCGAAATCCAAAGGGCTGCTCCTGTAAAGGTAAGTGGTTTTAAACTCGCTACTCACCTCCAAGAAGGCCCCTGCGCACCGCTGCCGCCGAAATCCAAAGGGCTGCTCCTGTAAAGGTAAGTGGTTTTAAACTCACTACTCACCTCCCAGAAGGCCCCTGCGCACCGCTGCCGCCGAAATCCAAAGGGCTGCTCCTGTAAAGGGAAGTGGTTTTAAACTCGCTACTCACCTCCCAGAAGGCCCCTGCGCACCGCTGCCGCCGAAATCCAAAGGGCTGCTCCTGTAAAGGTAAGAGCTTTTAAACTCACTACTCACCTCCCAGAAGGCCCCTGCGCACCGCTGCCGCCGAAATCCAAAGGGCTGCTCCTGGAAAGGTAAGTGGTTTTATACTCGCTACTCACCTCCCAGAAGGCCCCTGCGCACCGCTGCCGCCGAAATCCAAAGGGCTGCTCCTGTAAAGGTAAGTGGTTTTAAACTCGCTACTCACCTCCAAGAAGGCCCCTGCGCACCGCTGCCGCCGAAATCCAAAGGGCTGCTCCTGTAAAGGTAAGTGGTTTTAAACTCGCTACTCACCTCCCAGAAGGCCCCTGCGCACCGCTGCCGCCGAAATCCAAAGGGCTGCTCCTGTAATGGTAAGAGCTTTTAAAGTCGCTACTCACCTCCCAGAAGGCCCCTGCGCAACGCTGCCGCCGAAATCCAAAGGGCTGCTCCTGTAAAGGTAAGTGGTTTTAAAGCCGCTACTCACCTCCCAGAAGGCCCCTGCGCACCGCTGCCGCCGAAATCCAAAGGGCTGCTCCTGTAAAGGTAAGTGGTTTTAAACTCACTACTCACCTCCCAGAAGGCCCCTGCGCACCGCTGCCGCCGAAATCCAAAGGGCTGCTCCTGTAAAGGTAAGTGGTTTTAAAGTCGCTACTCACCTCCAAGAAGGCCCCTGCGCACCGCTGCCGCCGAAATCCAAAGGGCTGCTCCTGTAAAGGTAAGTGGTTTTAAACTCACTACTCACCTCCCAGAAGGCCCCTGCGCACCGCTGCCGCCGAAATCCAAAGGGCTGCTCCTGTAAAGGTAAGTGGTTTTAAACTCACTACTCACCTCCCAGAAGGCCCCTGCGCACCGCTGCCGCCGAAATCCAAAGGGCTGCTCCTTTAAAGGTAAGTGGTTTTAAAGTCGCTACTCACCTCCCAGAAGGCCCCTGCGCACCGCTGCCGCCGAAATCCAAAGGGCTGCTCCTGTAAAGGTAAGTGGTTTTAAACTCGCTACTCACCTCCAAGAAGGCCACTGCGCACCGCTGCCGCCGAAATCCAAAGGGCTGCTCCTGTAAAGGTAAGAGCTTTTAAACTAACTACTCACCTCCAAGAAGGCCCCATGCGCACCGCTGCCGCCGAAATCCAAAGGGCTGCTCCTATAATGGTAAGAGCTTTTAAACTCACTACTCACCTCCAAGAAGGCCCCTGCGCACCGCTGCCGCCGAAATCCAAAGGGCTGCTCCTGTAAAGGTAAGTGGTTTTAAAGTCGCTACTCACCTCCCAGAAGGCCCCTGCGCACCGCTGCCGCCGAAATCCAAAGGGCTGCTCCTGTAAAGGTAAGTGGTTTTAAAGTCGCTACTCACCTCCAAGAAGACCCGTGCGCACCGCTGCCGCAGAAATCCAAAGGGCTGCTCCTGTAAAGGAAAGTGGTTTTAAACTCACTACTCACTTCCCAGAAGGCCCCTGCGCACCGCTGCCGCCGAAATCCAAAGGGCTGCTCCTGTAAAGGTAAGTGGTTTTAAACTCACTACTCACCTCCCATAAGGCCCCTGCGCACCGCTGCCGCCGAAATCCAAAGGGCTGCTCCTGTAAAGGTAAGTGGTTTTAAACTCACTACTCACCTCCCAGAAGGCCCCTGCGCACCGCTGCCGCCGAAATCCAAAGGGCTGCTCCTGTAAAGGTAAGTGGGTTTAAAGTCGCTACTCACCTCCCAGAAGGCCCCTGCGCACCGCTGCCGCCGAAATCCAAAGGGCTGCTCCTGTGAAGGTAAGAGCTTTTAAACTCACTACTCACCTCCCAGAAGGCCCCTGCGCACCGCTGCCGCCGAAATCCAAAGGGCTGCTCCTGTAAAGGTAAGTGGTTTTAAACTCACTACTCACCTCCCAGAAGGCCCCTGCGCACCGCTGCCGCCGAAATCCAAAGGGCTGCTCCTGTAAAGGTAAGTGGTTTTAAACTCGCTACTCACCTCCCAGAAGGCCCCTGCGCACCGCTGCCGCCGAAATCCAAAGGGCTGCTCCTGTAAAGGTAAGAGCTTTTAAACTCACTACTCACCTCCCAGAGGGCCCCTGCGCACCGCTGCCGCCGAAATCCAAAGGGCTGCTCCTGTAAAGGTAAGTGGTTTTAAACTCGCTACTCACCTCCAAGAAGGCCACTGCGCACCGCTGCCGCCGAAATCCAAAGGGCTGCTCCTGTAAAGGTAAGAGCTTTTAAACTAACTACTCACCTCCAAGAAGGCCCCATGCGCACCGCTGCCGCCGAAATCCAAAGGGCTGCTCCTGTAATGGTAAGAGCTTTTAAACTCACTACTCACCTCCAAGAAGGCCCCTGCGCACCGCTGCCGCCGAAATCCAAAGGGCTGCTCCTGTAAAGGTAAGTGGTTTTAAAGTCGCTACTCACCTCCCAGAAGGCCCCTGCGCACCGCTGCCGCCGAAATCCAAAGGGCTGCTCCTGTAAAGGTAAGTGGTTTTAAAGTCGCTACTCACCTCCAAGAAGACCCCTGCGCACCGCTGCCGCAGAAATCCAAAGGGCTGCTCCTGTAAAGGAAAGTGGTTTTAAACTCACTACTCACCTCCCAGAAGGCCCCTGCGCACCGCTGCCGCCGAAATCCAAAGGGCTGCTCCTGTAAAGGTAAGTGGTTTTAAAGTCGCTACTCACCTCCCAGAAGGCCCCTGCGCACCGCTGCCGCCGAAATCCAAAGGGCTGCTCCTGTAAAGGTAAGTGGTTTTAAAGTCGCTACTCACCTCCCGGAAGGCCCCTGCGCACCGCTGCCGCCGAAATCCAAAGGGCTGCTCCTGTAAAGGTAAGTGGTTTTAAAGTCGCTACTCACCTCCCAGAAGGCCCCTGCGCACCGCTGCCGCCGAAATCCAAAGGGCTGCTCCTGTAAAGGTGAGAGCTTTTAAACTCACTACTCACCTCCCAGAAGGCCCCTGCGCACCGCTGCCGCCGAAATCCAAAGGGCTGCTCCTGTAAAGGTAAGTGGTTTTAAAGTCGCTACTCACCTCCCAGAAGGCCCCTGCGCACCGCTGCCGCCGAAATCCAAAGGGCTGCTCCTGTAAAGGTAAGTGGTTTTAAAGTCGCTACTCACCTCCCAGAAGGCCCCTGCGCACCGCTGCCACCGAAATCCAAAGGGCTGCTCCTGTAAAGGTAAGTGGTTTTAAAGTCGCTACTCACCTCCAAGAAGGCCCCTGCGCACCGCTGCCGCCGAAATCCAAAGGGCTGCTCCTGTAAAGGTAAGTGGTTTTAAACTCGCTACTCACCTCCCAGAAGGCCCCTGCGCACCGCTGCCGCCGAAATCCATAGGGCTGCTCCTGTAAAGGTAAGTGGTTTTAAACTCGCTACTCACCTCCCAGAAGGCCCCTGCGCACCGCTGCCGCCGAAATCCAAAGTGCTGCTCCTGGAAAGGTAAGTGGTTTTAAAGTCGCTACTCACCTCCCAGAAGGCCCCTGCGCACCGCTGCCGCCGAAATCCAAAGGGCTGCTCCTGTAAAGGTAAGTGGTTTTAAAGTCGCTACTCACCTCCCAGAAGGCCCCTGCGCACCGCTGCCGCCGAAATCCAAAGGGCTGCTCCTGTAAAGGTGAGAGCTTTTAAACTCACTACTCACCTCCCAGAAGGCCCCTGCGCACCGCTGCCGCCGAAATTCAAAGGGCTGCTCCTGTAAAGGTAAGTGGTTTTAAAGTCGCTACTCACCTCCCAGAAGGCCCCTGCGCACCGCTGCCGCCGAAATCCAAAGGGCTGCTCCTGTAAAGGTAAGTGGTTTTAACGTCGCTACTCACCTCCCAGAAGGCTCCTGCGCACCGCTGCCGCCGAAATCCAAAGGGCTGCTCCTGTAAAGGTAAGAGCTTTTAAACTCACTACTCACCTCCCAGAAGGCCCCTGCGCACCGCTGCCGCCGAAATCCAAAGGGCTGCTCCTGTAAAGGTAAGTGGTTTTAAAGTCGCTACTCACCTCCAAGAAGGCCCCTGCGCACCGCTGCCGCCGAAATCCAAAGGGCTGCTCCTGTAAAGGTAAGTGGTTTTAAACTCGCTACTCACCTCCCAGAAGGCCCCTGCGCACCGCTGCCGCCGAAATCCAAAGGGCTGCTCCTGTAAAGGTAAGAGCTTTTAAACTCACTACTCACCTCCCAGAAGGCCCCTGCGCACCGCTGCCGCCGAAATCCAAAGGGCTGCTCCTGTAAAGGTAAGTGGTTTTAAACTCACTACTCACCTCCCAGAAGGCCCCTGCGCACCGCTGCCGCCGAAATCCAAAGGGCTGCTCCTGTAAAGGTAAGTGGTTTTAAAGTCGCTACTCACCTCCAAGAAGGCCCCTGCGCACCGCTGCCGCCGAAATCCAAAGGGCTGCTCCTGTAAAGGTAAGAGCTTTTAAACTCACTACTCACCTCCCAGAAGGCCCCTGCGCACCGCTGCCGCCGAAATCCAAAGGGCTGCTCCTGTAAAGGTAAGTGGTTTTAAAGTCGCTACTCACCTCCCAGAAGGCCCCTGCGCACCGCTACCGCCGAAATCCAAAGGGCTGCTCCTGTAAAGGTAAGTGGTTTTAAAGTCGCTACTCACCTCCCAGAAGGCCCCTGCGCACCGCTGCCGCCGAAATCCAAAGGGCTGCTCCTGTAAAGGTAAGAGCTTTTAAACTCACTACTCACCTCCCAGAAGGCCCCTGCGCACCGCTGCCTCCGAAATCCAAAGGGCTGCTCCTGTAAAGGTAAGTGGTTTTAAAGTCGCTACTCACCTCCCAGAAGGCCCCTGCGCACCGCTGCCGCCGAAATCCAAAGGGCTGCTCCTGTAAAGGTAAGAGCTTTTAAACTCACTACTCACCTCCAAGAAGGCCCCTGCGCACCGCTGCCGCCGAAATCCAAATGGCTGCTCCTGTAAAGGTAAGTGGTTTTAAACTCGCTACTCACCTCCCAGAAGGCCCCTGCGCACCGCTGCCGCCGAAATCCAAAGGGCTGCTCCTGTAAAGGTAAGTGGTTTTAAAGTCGCTACTCACCTCCCCGAAGGCCCCTGCGCACCGCTGCCGCCGAAATCCAAAGGGCTGCTCCTGTAAAGGTAAGTGGTTTTAAAGTCGCTACTCACCTCCCAGAAGGCCCCTGCGCACCGCTGCCGCCGAAATCCAAAGGGCTGCTCCTGTAAAGGTGAGAGCTTTTAAACTCACTACTCACCTCCCAGAAGGCCCCTGCGCACCGCTGCCGCCGAAATCCAAAGGGCTGCTCCTGTAAAGGTAAGTGGTTTTAAAGTCGCTACTCACCTCCCAGAAGGCCCCTGCGCATCGCTGCCGCCGAAATCCAAAGGGCTGCTCCAGTAAAGGTAAGTGGTTTTAAACTCACTACTCACCTCCCAGAAGGCCCCTGCGCACCGCTGCCGCCGAAATCCAAAGGGCTGCTCCTGTAAAGGTAAGTGGTTTTAACGTCGCTACTCACCTCCCAGAAGGCCCCTGCGCACCGCTGCCGCCGAAATCCAAAGGGCTGCTCCTGTAAAGGTAAGAGCTTTTAAACTCACTACTCACCTCCCAGAAGGCCCCTGCGCACCGCTGCCGCCGAAATCCAAAGGGCTGCTCCTGTAAAGGTAAGTGGTTTTAAAGTCGCTACTCACCTCCAAGAAGGCCCCTGCGCACCGCTGCCGCCGAAATCCAAAGGGCTGCTCCTGTAAAGGTAAGTGGTTTTAAAGTCGCTACTCACCTCCCAGAAGGCCCCTGCGCACCGCTGCCACCGAAATCCAAAGGGCTGCTCCTGTAAAGGTAAGTGGTTTTAAAGTCGCTACTCAACTCCAAGAAGGCCCCTGCGCACCGCTGCCGCCGAAATCCAAAGGGCTGCTCCTGTAAAGGTAAGAGCTTTTAAACTCACTACTCACCTCCCAGAAGGCCCCTGCGCACCGCTGCCGCCGAAATCCAAAGGGCTGCTCCTGTAAAGGTAAGTGGTTTTAAACTCGCTACTCACCTCCAAGAAGGCCCCTGCGCACCGCTGCCGCCGAAATCCAAAGGGCTGCTCCTGTAAAGGTAAGTGGTTTTAAACTCGCTACTCACCTCCCAGAAGGCCCCTGCGCACCGCTGCCGCCGAAATCCAAAGGGCTGCTCCTGGAAAGGTAAGTGGTTTTAAAGTCGCTACTCACCTCCAAGAAGGCCCCTGCGCACCGCTGCCGCCGAAATCCAAAGGGCTGCTCCTGTAAAGGTAAGAGCTTTTAAACTCACTACTCACCTCCCAGAAGGCCCCTGCGCACCGCTGCCGCCGAAATCCAAAGGGCTGCTCCTGTAAAGGTAAGTGGTTTTAAAGTCGCTACTCACCTCCCAGAAGGCCCCTGCGCACCGCTGCCGCCGAAATCCAAAGGGCTGCTCCTGTAAAGGTAAGTGGTTTTAAAGTCGCTACTCACCTCCCAGAAGGCCCCTGCGCACCGCTGCCGCCGAAATCCAAAGGGCTGCTCCTGTAAAGGTAAGTGGTTTTAAACTCACTACTCACCTCCCAGAAGGCCCCTGCGCACCGCTGCCGCCGAAATCCAAAGGGCTGCTCCTGTAAAGGTAAGTGGTTTTAAAGTCGCTACTCACGTCCAAGAAGGCCCCTGCGCACCGCTGCCGCCGAAATCCAAAGGGCTGCTCCTGTAAAGGTAAGAGCTTTTAAGCTCACTACTCACCTCCCAGAAGGCCCCTGCGCACCGCTGCCGCCGAAATCCAAAGGGCTGCTCCTGTAAAGGTAAGTGGTTTTAAAGTCGCTACTCACCTCCCAGAAGGCCCCTGCGCACCGCTACCGCCGAAATCCAAAGGGCTGCTCCTGTAAAGGTAAGTGGTTTTAAAGTCGCTACTCACCTCCCAGAAGGCCCCTGCGCACCGCTGCCGCCGAAATCCAAAGGGCTGCTCCTGTAAAGGTAAGAGCTTTTAAACTCACTACTCACCTCCAAGAAGGCCCCTGCGCACCGCTGCCGCCGAAATCCAAAGGGCTGCTCCTGTAAAGGTAAGAGCTTTTAAACTCACTACTCACCTCCCAGAAGGCCCCTGCGCACCGCTGCCGCCGAAATCCAAAGGGCTGCTCCTGTAAAGGTAAGAGCTTTTAAACTCACTACTCACCTCCAAGAAGGCCCCTGCGCACCGCTGCCGCCGAAATCCAAAGGGCTGCTCCTGTAAAGGTAAGTGGTTTTAAACTCGCTACTCACCTCCCAGAAGGCCCCTGCGCACCGCTGCCGCCGAAATCCAAAGGGCTGCTCCTGTAAAGGTAAGTGGTTTTAAAGTCGCTACTCACCTTCCCGAAGGCCCCTGCGCACCGCTGCCGCCGAAATCCAAAGGGCTGCTCCTGTAAAGGTAAGTGGTTTTAAAGTCGCTACTCACCTCCCAGAAGGCCCCTGCGCACCGCTGCCGCCGAAATCCAAAGGGCTGCTCCTGTAAAGGTGAGAGCTTTTAAACTCACTACTCACCTCCCAGAAGGCCCCTGCGCACCGCTGCCGCCGAAATCCAAAGGGCTGCTCCTGTAAAGGTAAGTGGTTTTAAAGTCGCTACTCACCTCCCAGAAGGCCCCTGCGCACCGCTGCCGCCGAAATCCAAAGGGCTGCTCCAGTAAAGGTAAGTGGTTTTAAACTCACTACTCACCTCCCAGAAGGCCCCTGCGCACCGCTGCCGCCGAAATCCAAAGGGCTGCTCCTGTAAAGGTAAGTGGTTTTAAAGTCGCTACTCACCTCCAAGAAGGCCCCTGCGCACCGCTGCCGCCGAAATCCAAAGGGCTGCTCCTGTAAAGGTAAGAGCTTTTAAACTCACTACTCACCTCCCAGAAGGCCCCTGCGCACCGCTGCCGCCGAAATCCAAAGGGCTGCTCCTGTAAAGGTAAGTGGTTTTAAAGTCGCTACTCACCTCCCAGAAGGCCCCTGCGCACCGCTGCCGCCGAAATCCAAAGGGCTGCTCCTGTAAAGGTAAGTGGTTTTAAAGTCGCTACTCACCTCCCAGAAGGCCCCTGCGCACCGCTGCCGCCGAAATGCAAAGGGCTGCTCCTGTAAAGGTGAGAGCTTTTAAACTCACTACTCACCTCCCAGAAGGCCCCTGCGCACCGCTGCCGCCGAAATCCAAAGGGCTGCTCCTGTAAAGGTAAGTGGTTTTAAAGTCGCTACTCACCTCCCAGAAGGCCCCTGCGCACCGCTGCCGCCGAAATCCAAAGGGCTGCTCCAGTAAAGGTAAGTGGTTTTAAACTCACTACTCACCTCCCAGAAGGCCCCTGCGCACCGCTGCCGCCGAAATCCAAAGGGCTGCTCCTGTAAAGGTAAATGGTTTTAACGTCGCTATTCACCTCCCAGAAGTCTCCTGCGCACCGCTGCCGCCGAAATCCAAAGGGCTGCTCCTGTAAAGGTAAGAGCTTTTAAACTCACTACTCACCTCCCAGAAGGCCCCTGCGCACCGCTGCCGCCGAAATCCAAAGGGCTGCTCCTGTAAAGGTAAGTGGTTTTAAACTCGCTACTCACCTCCAAGAAGGCCCCTGCGCACCACTGCCGCCGAAATCCAAAGGGCTGCTCCTGTAAAGGTAAGTGGTTTTAAACTCGCTACTCACCTCCCAGAAGGCCCCTGCGCGCCGCTGCCGCCGAAATCCAAAGGGCTGCTCCTGTAAAGGTAAGAGCTTTTAAACTCACTACTCACCTCCCAGAAGGCCCCTGCGCACCGCTCCCGCCGAAATCCAAAGGGCTGCTCCTGTAAAGGTAAGTGGTTTTAAACTCACTACTCACCTCCCAGAAGGCCACTGCGCACCGCTGCCGCCGAAATCCAAAGGGCTGCTCCTGTAAAGGTAAGTGGTTTTAAACTCGCTACTCACCTCCCAGAAGGCCCCTGCGCACCGCTGCCGCCGAAATCCAAAGGGCTGCTCCTGTAAAGGTAAGAGCTTTTAAACTCACTACTCACCTCCCAGAAGGCCCCTGCGCACCGCTGCCGCCGAAATCCAAAGGGCTGCTCCTGTAAAGGAAAGTGGTTTTAAACTCGCTACTCACCTCCCAGAAGGCCCCTGCGCACCGCTGCCGCCGAAATCCAAAGGGCTGCTCCTGTAAAGGTAAGTGGTTTTAAAGCCGCTACTCACCTCCCAGAAGGCCCCTGCGCACCGCTGCCGCCGAAATCCAAAGGGCTGCTCCTGTAAAGGTAAGTGGTTTTAAACTCACAACTCACCTCCCAGAAGGCCCCTGCGCACCGCTGCCGCCGAAATCCAAAGGGCTGCTCCTGTAAAGGTAAGTGGTTTTAAAGTCGCTACTCACCTCCAAGAAGGCCCCTGCGCACCGCTGCCGCCGAAATCCAAAGGGCTGCTCCTGTAAAGGTAAGTGGTTTTAAACTCACTACTCACCTCCCAGAAGGCCCCTGCGCACCGCTGCCGCCGAAATCCAAAGGGCTGCTCCTGTAAAGGTAAGTGGTTTTAAACTCACTACTCACCTCCCAGAAGGCCCCTGCGCACCGCTGCCGCCGAAATCCAAAGGGCTGCTCCTGTAAAGGTAAGTGGTTTTAAAGTCGCTACTCACCTCCCAGAAGGCCCCTGCGCACCGCTGCCGCCGAAATCCAAAGGGCTGCTCCTGTAAAGGTAAGAGCTTTTAAACTCACTACTCACCTCCCAGAAGGCCCCTGCGCACCGCTGCCGCCGAAATCCAAAGGGCTGCTCCTGTAAAGGTAAGTGGTTTTAAAGTCGCTACTCACCTCCAAGAAGGCCCCTGCGCACCGCTGCCGCCGAAATCCAAAGGGCTGCTCCTGGAAAGGTAAGTGGTTTTAAAGTCGCTACTCACCTCCCAGAAGGCCCCTGCGCACCGCTGCCGCCGAAATCCAAAGGGCTGCTCCTGTAAAGGTAAGTGGTTTTAAAGTCGCTACTCACCTCCAAGAAGGCCCCTGTGCACCGCTGCCGCCGAAATCCAAAGGGCTGCTCCTATAAAGGTACGAGCTTTTAAACTCACTACTCACCTCCCAGAAGGCCCCTGCGCACCGCTGCCGCCGAAATCCAAAGGGCTGCTCCTGTAAAGGTAAGGGTTTTAAAGTCGCTACTCACCTCCCAGAAGGCCCCTGCGCACCGCTGCCGCCGAAATCCAAAGGGCTGCTCCTGTAAAGGTAAGTGGTTTTAAAGTCGCTACTCACCTCCCAGAAGGCCCCTGCGCACCGCTGCCGCCGAAATCCAAAGGGCTGCTCCTGTAAAGGTAAGTGGTTTTAAACTCACTACTCACCTCCCAGAAGGCCCCTGCGCACCGCTGCCGCCGAAATCCAAAGGGCTGCTCCTGTAAAGGTAAGTGGTTTTAAACTCGCTACTCACCTCCCAGAAGGCCCCTGCGCACCGCTGCCGCCGAAATCCAAAGGGCTGCTCCTGTAAAGGTAAGAGCTTTTAAACTCACTACTCACCTCCCAGAAGGCCCCTGCGCACCGCTGCCGCCGAAATCCAAAGGGCTGCTCCTGTAAAGGAAAGTGGTTTTAAACTCGCTACTCACCTCCCAGAAGGCCCCTGCGCACCGCTGCCGCCGAAATCCAAAGGGCTGCTCCTGTAAAGGTAAGTGGTTTTAAAGCCGCTACTCACCTCCCAGAAGGCCCCTGCGCACCGCTGCCGCCGAAATCCAAAGGGCTGCTCCTGTAAATGTAAGTGGTTTTAAACTCACTACTCACCTCCCAGAAGGCCCCTGCGCACCGCTGCCGCCGAAATCCAAAGGGCTGCTCCTGTAAAGGTAAGTGGTTTTAAAGTCGCTACTCACCTCCAAGAAGGCCCCTGCGCACCGCTGCCGCCGAAATCCAAAGGGCTGCTCCTGTAAAGGTAAGTGGTTTTAAACTCACTACTCACCTCCCAGAAGGCCCCTGCGCACCGCTGCCGCCGAAATCCAAAGGGCTGCTCCTGTAAAGGTAAGTGGTTTTAAACTCACTACTCACCTCCCAGAAGGCCCCTGCGCACCGCTGCCGCCGAAATCCAAAGGGCTGCTCCTGTAAAGGTAAGTGGTTTTAAAGTCGCTACTCACCTCCCAGAAGGCCCCTGCGCACCGCTGCCGCCGAAATCCAAAGGGCTGCTCCTGTAAAGGTAAGAGCTTTTAAACTCACTACTCACCTCCCAGAAGGCCCCTGCGCACCGCTGCCGCCGAAATCCAAAGGGCTGCTCCTGTAAAGGTAAGTGGTTTTAAAGTCGCTACTCACCTCCAAGAAGGCCCCTGCGCACCGCTGCCGCCGAAATCCAAAGGGCTGCTCCTGTAAAGGTAAGAGCTTTTAAACTCACTACTCACCTCCCAGAAGGCCCCTGCGCACCGCTGTCGCCGAAATCCAAAGGGCTGCTCCTGTAAAGGTAAGTGGTTTTAAACTCGCTACTCACCTCCCAGAAGGCCCCTGCGCACCGCTGCCGCCGAAATCCAAAGGGCTGCTCCTGTAAAGGTAAGTGGTTTTAAAGTCGCTACTCACCTCCCAGAAGGCCCCTGCGCACCGCTGCCGCCGAAATCCAAAGGGCTGCTCCTGTAAAGGTAAGTGGTTTTAAAGTCGCTACTCACCTCCAAGAAGGCCCCTGCGCACCGCTGCCGCCGAAATCCAAAGGGCTGCTCCTGTAAAGGTAAGTGGTTTTAAACTCACTACTCACCTCCCAGAAGGCCCCTGCGCACCGCTGCCGCCGAAATCCAAAGGGCTGCTCCTGTAAAGCTAAGAGCTTTTAAACTCACTACTCACCTCCCAGAAGGCCCCTGCGCACCGCTGCCGCCGAAATCCAAAGGGCTGCTCCTGTAAAGGTAAGTGGTTTTAAAGTCGCTACTCACCTCCCAGAAGGCCCCTGCGCACCGCTGCCGCCGAAATCCAAAGGGCTGCTCCTGTAAAGGTAAGTGGTTTTAAAGTCGCTACTCACCTCCAAGAAGGCCCCTGCGCACCGCTGCCGCCGAAATCCAAAGGGCTGCTCCTGTAAAGGTAAGAGCTTTTAAACTCACTACTCACCTCCCAGAAGGCCCCTGCGCACCGCTGCCGCCGAAATCCAAAGGGCTGCTCCTGTAAAGGTAAGAGCTTTTAAACTCACTACTCACCTCCCAGAAGGCCCCTGCGCACCGCTGCCGCCGAAATCCAAAGGGCTGCTCCTGTAAAGGTAAGTGGTTTTAAAGTCGCTACTCACCTCCCAGAAGGCCCCTGCGCACCGCTGCCGCCGAAATCCAAAGGGCTGCTCCTGTAAAGGTAAGTGGTTTTAAAGTCGCTACTCACCTCCCAGAAGGCCCCTGCGCACCGCTGCCGCCGAAATCCAAAGGGCTGCTCCTGTAAAGGTGAGAGCTTTTAAACTCACTACTCACCTCCCAGAAGGCCCCTGCGCACCGCTGCCGCCGAAATCCAAAGGGCTGCTCCTGTAAAGGTAAGTGGTTTTAAAGTCGCTACTCACCTCCCAGAAGGCCCCTGCGCACCGCTGCCGGCAAAATCCAAAGGGCTGCTCCAGTAAAGGTAAGTGGTTTTAAACTCACTACTCACCTCCCAGAAGGCCCCTGCGCACCGCTGCCGCCGAAATCCAAAGGGCTGCTCCTGTAAAGGTAAGTGGTTTTAACGTCGCTACTCACCTCCCAGAAGGCCCCTGCGCACCGCTGCCGCCGAAATCCAAAGGGTTGCTCCTGTAAAGGTAAGAGCTTTTAAACTCACTACTCACCTCCCAGAAGGCCCCTGCGCACCGCTGCCGCCGAAATCCAAAGGGCTGCTCCTGTAAAGGTAAGTGGTTTTAAAGTCGCTACTCACCTCCAAGAAGGCCCCTGCGCACCGCTGCCGCCGAAATCCAAAGGGCTGCTCCTGTAAAGGTAAGTGGTTTTAAAGTCGCTACTCACCTCCCAGAAGGCCCCTGCGCACCGCTGCCGCCGAAATCCAAAGGGCTGCTCCTGTAAAGGTAAGTGGTTTTAAAGTCGCTACTCACCTCCAAGAAGGCCCCTGCGCACCGCTGCCGCCGAAATCCAAAGGGCTGCTCCTGTAAAGGTAAGAGCTTTTAAACTCACTACTCACCTCCCAGAAGGCCCCTGCGCACCGCTGCCGCCGAAATCCAAAGGGCTGCTCCTGTAAAGGTAAGTGGTTTTAAAGTCGCTACTCACCTCCCAGAAGGCCCCTGCGCACCGCTGCCGCCGAAATCCAAAGGGCTGCTCCTGTAAAGGTAAGTGGTTTTAAACTCACTACTCACCTCCCAGAAGGCCCCTGCGCACCGCTGCCGCCGAAATCCAAAGGGCTGCTCCTGTAAAGGTAAGTGGTTTTAAAGTCGCTACTCACCTCCAAGAAGGCCCCTGCGCACCGCTGCCGCCGAAATCCAAAGGGCTGCTCCTGTAAAGGTAAGAGCTTTTAAACTCACTACTCACCTCCCAGAAGGCCCCTGCGCACCGCTGCCGCCGAAATCCAAAGGGCTGCTCCTGTAAAGGTAAGTGGTTTTAAAGTCGCTACTCACCTCCCAGAAGGCCCCTGCGTACCGCTGCCGCCGAAATCCAAAGGGCTGCTCCTGTAAAGGTAAGAGCTTTTAAACTCACTACTCACCTCCCAGAAGGCCCCTGCGCACCGCTGCCGCCGAAATCCAAAGGGCTGCTCCTGTAAAGGTAAGAGCTTTTAAACTCACTACTCACCTCCCAGAAGGCCCCTGCGCACCGCTGCCGCCGAAATCCAAAGGGCTGCTCCTGTAAAGGTAAGTGGTTTTAAAGTCGCTACTCACCTCCAAGAAGGCCCCTGCGCACCGCTGCCGCCGAAATCCAAAGGGCTGCTCCTGTAAAGGTAAGAGCTTTTAAACTCACTACTCACCTCCCAGAAGGCCCCTGCGCACCGCTGCCGCCGAAATCCAAAGGGCTGCTCCTGTAAAGGTAAGTGGTTTTAAACTCACTACTCACCTCCCAAAAGGCCCCTGCGCACCGCTGCCGCCGAAATCCAAATGGCTGCTCCTGTAAAGGTAAGTGGTTTTAAAGTCGCTACTCACCTCCAAGAAGGCCCCTGCGCACCGCTGCCGCCGAAATCCAAAGGGCTGCTCCTGTAAAGGTAAGTGGTTTTAAAGTCGCTACTCACCTCCAAGAAGGCCCCTGCGCACCGCTGCCGCCGAAATCCATGAAGCATCCATGAGTCATGAAGCAGCTGCACCGGTCCCGGCGATGGGAAGGGAACATTATATGGACATTGCCTTGTTTTTGGAATACATGTAAATTTGATTTTGGATGTGTTAAAAGTGGTACAATAAAGGTAACATCAGGCTGTCAGAAGAGTGTAGGAAGAGACCATGAGAAAGAGAAAGGGACTAGAGAGAGGACTGGGCGTGTGAGAAGGGAAGTACAGCTAGAACGTAGGTTACCGGGAGATGCACTTAAGTTAATTAAAGGCCAAACTGAGGAAAACCCGGGTAGTATGAATCTCTTCTACCAGATTTACCACCGTCTGTATGGCCAGGGACGGGTTGTCTGCTACCCAAACCCCGCAGCGGTGTCTAGGTTATTTTCTGTTTCACCGCTTTGGGGCACTCCCCAAACGGTGGTTCATTGTCAGCGTTCCGAGCCATTGCCCGAGCACGTCACTCTTCCTTACGATCCGGATTCAGCACCACCGGCTATTTGCCTTCCCCTCCCTCGGGATAATTCCCATTCACAGTACGATAGGCTGCGACGGTGGAGGGCGTACATACCTAGCCACTTCACTCCCAATAGGGATTCCCGGTCGTACGAGAATTGCTTCAGCAGTGAAGGATATGGCTGTTTGCTGGTAGAGGTGGACACAAATATAACATGTCTGTTTCCCACCTGTACGGACAGGAGGTGCCATATCACCCAGGCGTCTGGCCAATGCGTTTGTTATAACACCACTTGCGTTCCATTGAACGCTGGCCTCCAGCTCCTTTGTGGCTGGGCGAATGTCTCTCATATCACTGTTGGGAATAGGGCTTTCCGCATTGCTGGGCGGCCCGAATGGGCATTTCAAAATTGGATAAACTGGGCTACTGGGAGGTCCTTACGCAACCGATATGCTGATTGTGATGCTAGTCTCCACACGGAACAAGGATACTACTTTTTATTTAATGGTACGGCGACCAACGTTTTGTCACCCCCATTTCCCCGCCGAATTGCTATAGGGACTCTAGTCCCTACCACAGTCCCCTGCCCTTCGGCGTGGAACCTGCATAATCAGTTAGCACGCCGGGCAGTCTCTGCTGAATTTTGCGAGAACTGGAAAAAACCTCAGGTTCTTGCACCCAACCGGGGCCACTCAGCCGGGTGGGGCATTCTGAGCGTATTGACACTGGGAGGTGTGGGGGGTTCCTTGGCTGTTAGTGATCGGAATTATTTTATTTGCGGCCTTACCATCTTGGGAAATGAAACCTTGGGAGCCCTCGGGGCAATAACTAAGGAGTTGTCTCAGCTACGGTTGTTTGCAATGCAGAACCGGTATGCTCTTGACTATCTTCTGGCCCGTGAGGGTGGGGTATGCGCCATAGTACAGGGCAAGTGTATTATGGGGATTCAGGACTTGACCGCTAACATCACTAAATTTATGGATCGCATACGGGATCACTTGGACGGGATGCAGGATCCTGGCTCTTGGGGTGACTGGGGATTTGGAGGATGGAAGGACTGGTTGATAAATATGGCCATGTATCTAGTGGTAGCTATCGGCTGCATCTTTGTGGGCCTGGCCATCCTTAAATGTGTGATGGGTAGAATGCGGGGTGCACTAGATCAGATCACCGCCCCAATCACCGAGAAAAAAAATTTAACTGTTAAAATCCATGAGGGTGAAGCAGATGAAGGGGGGCTAAGACAGGAATTGGAAATGCAGCGACGGATCTTTTTAGATGAGGAACCGTAGCTATAGATTGGATAGATCGGTTATCATGGAATGAAAAAAGGAGGGAATGACGAATGTGATATAAAATAGTTACTTTAGAGATACTAGTTAATGTAATGTAGAAATAAGCCACTTTGATTCTTGCAGTTAGGGACAAAGGAATTTGAGGCCGCATGGAAAAAGCAGGAAGAGGTGTGTCTATGAGAGTGATGCTGCATTGATAGGGGCCAGAGAAAGGGATTGGAAGTGAGCCAATCAGAATAGATTAAACAGGTCAGGAGGGACATAGGCTGACCTCTGTCCGTCGAGTATGTGAAACTTGATACCATTTGAATTGATTTTGCAGAGATCCCTTTGTCTTTTAGTCAGTCGTTTTTCTGGGATGTAAGAGGCTGGATGTCTTTTACGTTTCTGTAAGATGATTAAGCTTGCAAGCTAAATAAATAACTTCTGTTTACGTGCGAATCCGTCTCAACTTTTATTGAGGCCAGACTGACAGAGAAAGAAATTTGGAGATCAACAATGGATGTGTCTAATATGTTTCCAGAAGCCATTCCAGTACGTAATATTACAGCTAAAAGGATTGTGGAGGAGTTACTTCAATTCTTTACTAGATGTGGACTACCCACAGAAATTCAATCGGATCAAGGAACGAATTTTACTTCAACGTTATTCAAATAAGTTATGGATAACTTAGGAATAAAACAATTTAAATCAACTGCGTATCATCCAGAATCGCAGTGTGCGTTAGAAAGGTGGCATGAGACATGAAAGACAGTGTTAATAGAATATAGAACATAGAACAATACAGCGCAGTACAGGCCCTTCGGCCCACGATGTTGCACCGAAACAAAAGCCATCTAACCTATACCATTATCATCCATATGTTTATCCATTAAACTTTTAAATGCCCTCAATGTTGGCGAGTTCACTACTGTAGCAGGTAGGGCATTCCACGGCCTCACTACTCTTTGCGTAAAGAACCTACCCCTGACCTCTGTCCTATATCTATTACCCCTCAGTTTAAGGCTATGTCCCCTCGTGCTAGCCATTTCCATCCGCGGGAGAAGGCTCTCACTGTCCACCCTATCTATCCCTCTGATCATTTTGTATGCCTCTATTAAGTCTCCTCTTAACCTTCTTCTCTCTAACGAAAACAACCTCAAGTCCATCAGCCTTTCCTCATAAGATTTTCCCTCCATACCAGGCAACATCCTGAGGGCGTATTGTCAAGATTATCCAGAGGATTGGGATAAAGGAATCCCATTCGTATTGTTTGCAATTAAGGATGCACCTAATGAGTCTACCGAATTTAGTCCTTTTGAACGAATTTTTGGTCATGAGTTAAGAGAACCACTTAAATTTATTAAGGCAAAGTTGGTGGGTGAGAATTCGGAAATTACACTATTGGATTACGTGTCAAATTTTAGGCAACGATTAAATAGATCAGGTGAATTGGCTAGACAAGATTTGAAAGTTGCACAAAATGTGATGAAACGGGTAGCGGACAAGAAATCCAAAGTTCGTAGTTTTGCCAGTGGGATAAAGTTTTAGTGTTGTTACCAATGGTAGGGGAACCTTTGAAAGATAGGTTTTGTGGACCATATCAGATTGAAAGGAAATTAATTGAGGTGCATTATGTGGTAAAAACACCAGATAGAAGGAAGACTCACCGAGTGTGACATGTGTATATGCTTAAGAGGTACTTTGAAAGTGAAGGAGAGAAAAAGAAGGTTTTAATGATTCTAACTCAAAGTGACGAAGCAAATCCAGATGACTGTGAATTTGACATTGCTCAAATTAAATTGGAAAATGAGGATGTTCTCAAAAATTGGGATGAATTGTTAAGTTACCTTCCAGAGGAAGAACGAACTGACCTGAAAGAGTTACTGATATCACATGGGCAAGTTTGTAGAGATAAATTGGGAAGTACTAAAATGGCTATCCATGATGTAGATGTGGAAAATGCTGTTCCTATCAAACAAATCCATATAGACGTAATCCTTTCCAATGGCACAGGTTAACAAGGAGATTGAGAGTCTGCTTAAAAATGGCATAATTGAAGTGTGCTGCAACCAACGGAGCTCACGCACAGTGAATGTACCAACACCGGACGGTATCCAACGGTTGTGTGTGGACTACAGAATGGTTAATGCAGTTACAAGAACGGACTCTTATCCTAATGCACGTTTGGAGGATTGCATGGAGAAAGTGGGACAATCAGCTTTTATTTCTAAACTGATTTTATTTAAAGGTGAGGGTTAGGGTTACCTTTTTCTGAAAGGTGAAGGAGATTACAGCTTTAGTGACTCCAGATGGTATATACCAATTCAAACTACAGTAGTGAACTCGCCAACATTGAGGGCATTTAAAAGTTTATTGGATAAACATATGGATATAATGGCATAGTGTAGGTTAGATGGCTTTTGTTTCGGTGCAACATCGTGGGCCGAAGGGTCTGTACTGCGCTGTATTGTTCTATGTTCTATGTTCTAACTTATGCCATTTGTCATGAAAAACGCCACAGCCACATTTCAATGGTTAACTAACAAAGTTGTTTCAGGATTACACAATTGTGCAGTATACGTCGGCGATCTGGTAATTTTCAGCCAGTCATGGAAAGAACATTTGAAACATCTGATGGAGTTATTCGATCGACTTCAGGAGGCGGGTTTGGTGGTCAACCGAGAGTAAAGTGAACTTGGAAAATCCCAAGTCACTTTCCTTGGCCATACAATCGGACAGGATGGAATGGTCCCACGGGATGTGAAAACAAAAATTATTGGGGAGATTCCAATACCTCAAGTCGAAGGGAAATAATGCGATTTCTTGGCATGAATGGATTTGATCGAAAATTTGTGCCACATTTTAGTAGTGTGGTTGCTCCACTAACGGACTTGCTAAAGAAGCGTAGCAAATATAAGTATACAGCGGAGTGTCAACAGGCATTTGACTGACTGAAGGCTATGATAACCAATGGTCCTGTGTTGGAGAATTACAAGGGATTGCACTAAAGTATCTTACTTTAAAGAGAACTGCCGAGGCGTGGACAAATAGATGGATCGTGCAGAGACCTTCTTGTTCAAAGCGACTGTCAATCGTAGAAGGATTTCAGTTGGAGAAAGAAGAACAAAAAATAGACTATGTTAGTATTAAAAGTTTGCGTGTTTTGTTTTGTTTAAAAAAAACTTTTATTCATTGTCCATATTTCTCAAAGGAAAGTGGAAATATGAAACCATCTTGAAGTTGATGGTTTATTTATCATTTCTTGGGGGAGGGGGTGTCCCTCTTACAAACCTCTAAGAAATTGGTGTTTAAGAGGGGGACAACCGCAGAGGATTCCTGCTCTAACTGCCTGCCCCTTTTGGTGGTCACCCATCTCTCTGCCTGAACATTGTGAGTGACCACATCTATATAACTGCTATCTATGACGCTTTCCGCCAGCTACATGCTCCCGCATCCAACTGCTGCTTCAACCGAACCATGATGCCTGTGAGGAGCCCCAGTTGGGTGCACCTTCTGCAGATGTAGCCATCAAGACGCTTGAAGCACAACTCTGTAGACAACGTTCGATCCAGAAGGCCGCCTCTTCTAAAGATTCCTTTCCCCGGAGCTCACTTCTACAGCACATAGACCAGACACAGTGGAGAGTATTCCTCATGGTCTTCCTCTGGCGCCGCACTCAATGCCTGCGCAGACCATTGCAGAACCGCGTGGAAATAGGGACGCCGAGATGATGGAGGCGTTGGACTCCGATTCCGACATGGAGACACAGGATGCTTCAGAGGGGGTGTCCTCGGTTCCACGGGCCGTGGATGTACAACCGTTACGCCGTTGATCACGCAAGCGCCATTCTCCATCTCGTTACACGCCGCCCAATCCAGCGCATCGTGAAAATGGTGTCCGGCCTGCGGCAAAACGAGTCCGACGCCCTCCTTTGCCAGGGCCTTCGGTGGTTCCTTGGACTTTGGGGAGGGGGGGGGGGTTATAACCTGCCTGCTCACCACTAGTTGGGGACCAATGGCAATTCCACAATCCTTAAGGTGTATGAGCTTCCCCAATGAGGGGGGTGGAGAAATCATTTGCAGGGTCCTTGCATAAATAGAACTGGCCAGTATGGGACCAGCTAGAGAGGAGTGAGCAGCAAGGGGGTACTGCTGCTGTTGTATATATGTAATTTTAAATAAAGTTATTTCTTTCTATTCTACACATTCGTGCTGGATTCTTCGTGGCCCTCACAAAACATGCCTATTTAGGATCGCAGATAAAAGGCACACATATTGTTGGATTCTCATGTAGATCAAACCGGATAAAAGTGGAATATGGAATCCCCTACTGGGAATTAGTGAATCAGTTGTCTTGTTTATAACCACAACCATTGCTAGTTTCATGGTGAACAGTACCATGACTATCTTTGAATTCAAGACTTATTTCCTGTTATTAATTTATTGCCTTGATGGGGTTTCAGTGAGTGTACCCAAAGCCTTAGCCGCCACTCCCAGATTACTTGACCAATTACATTATAGTTGTGCCACTCCCTCCCTCTCCCATTGCATTAACTCTGGCCATGAGTACGCTCTTCCTCCTTCGTAGATAATGCTTCAAGCAGCCTTGGTTTCATACTGTAGAATTTATTTTCGTTACCCCTTAGGCACCTATTTGGTCTGCTCTAACAATCGATTTAAACGCCCATCTGTTTCACAGAGCAATTTTCCAGCCTATACGGTTTGATTCTGAATCAGTTGTTTGTACTCTTACCCAGAGACTTGTGATGTTTTCCAAAGACCCGAATGTGTAAGTTTAATTTGGTTTTATTTCCAGTGCGTTTTGTGTGTAGGCTTATTCGGTCAGACCTATTTATTCTGTCAGTCTTACTGGTTAGTGGGTGCAATGCGACAATTAAACTAGGGAGAATGTTAACACAATGTCACTGAGAGCCACCGCTGTGCTGCTTCTGGTCTGTTCCTGGTCTCAACTCTCCCTCCCGTCCTGGACCGAAACTCCCAGTTTGACAAAAAAAATCATGAATCATTATGATTTCAACTCAAGGTTTATTGTGGAGCGGAGATTAATACGCAAGTAAAACGTCCTGATCGACTGAAGTGCTGCTTCTTTTCAATGTAACCAAATTGTAACTTTTAACAAATTGAAGGCAGCTTCTGAGCAATACTGAGCGGCGATAAAGAAATCAGTGTTTTGTCGGTCCTTTCGGCCAAGTTCTGCATTGCAGCTAATTAGGTTAGCAGAGTAAGGCAAAGGGTCTCTGAACAGGGAAACTGTGCAGCTCGTGGAGATGACTGGGAAGTGGAAATGTACAAGCACAGTGAGAAGGAACAGGAGGTAAATCAGGGATATTAAGCAATCTCCATGCCTGGAAAGAGGATAATGATGGGAAGCGCAGAATGAAGAACTTTGCTTTGGGTAGGGAAATATCAAAATTAATGGAGACTTTGGAGGAAAACTGTGTGACCAAAGATTAGTCAGCGGTGAATTTGATCCTCTTGGAAACGGTAGGTCGGCGTTGCAGAGGGTGTGGTGGTGAGTACAAGGTTAGCGTGTGGCGGTCAAGAAGCAGGGAAAGAGAGAAGCGAATATGAAAGGTTTATAGGGATGAGCACATACAAGGAGATGTGGGACAGAGATTGGGAATGTCAGTGTAAATGGAAGGGAATGTATAGAGAAGGGAGAGGTGCTTGGCGATTTGCCAAGTATCAATGTAGAAAAACTGGGTTTTATGAAGAGTTTTCACAATACTGCCAAGAGTACGAGTGAGATGCAATTTCTTGTGGAGGGGTATCTGCGGATCAGAAAACTGCATGGGAGCCAGAACTGTAAAAATGTGCGAGTACATTAATCACATGGAGGCGTGTGTAGAGAAGGAATTGGATTTCTGAATGGAAAGCAGTGTTTGTGTATTGTGAGTGAACTGGAGAGGATGCATGGGGATGGAAAACGAATGAGTTCAGCAATTATTATATGAGAGCGTAGGCCATTTTGAAAGAGATAAGTGCATTGATTAGAGAGTTTCGTGCAGTGGATTGTTTGAAAGGAATCTCTACTGGAGTGGAATGGAGAGGAGCTTTGTTTCATTAGTTGGAGTTTTCTGTGAAAGATTTGCTGGGATTAGGCGATAACTGGAGCGAGGTCCATGGGCAGGCGGAGTGTTTCAGGGCAGAGCACCGATGGAGAGATTAAGAGATTGAAGCAATGGACAATACATCTACGCTGCTCATCTCTGGACTGTGGTGAGAAACCAGAGCACCCGGCGAAAACCAACGCAGACACGGGTAAACTCGACACAGTCATCCGAGGCCGCAATTGAGCCCGGGTCCATAGCGCTGGGAGGCAGCAGTGCCAATCACTGTGCACCCGGTTTGAACAGCTAAGGAGGATGTCACTGTGAAGAGAATCAGGAATGTACGGGGAGGGACCCTTAACCCTTAGCCAAAGTGAGTGCAGAGCATGAAAGCCTAGACTTTTGAGTGGGGCGTCTCAATTATATTTTTAAAACTTGTAATTAAAGATTGACACAATAATCGTTCTGACGATCGCAGTGGCGGCAGAGCAGGTTCTCCTGGCATTGCCTGAACAGGAAGCTACCATGGGGATCGACTGCAAATTCATCCATACACTGGAAATGGTGAATGACCCATGGTTTGTTCTTCTCCTTGTCAATGTCGTAGACTTCGCCATAGACAAAGTATTTGTGAACATCAATGTCCCCATCAGTTCTCCAAGAGTCAAATGGATTGGACAGGAGTGGGGCTGCAATGTCTGTCTTCGGCTTCCCGCTGAAACATTTGTAGGTGCACGGAGTGTTTTCTGTGAAAAATATAACACACCCTCCCTTCTGCAACACCTTGATATTCTTCCCAAACCACTCAGACACGCGCTTACCCTCGCGCTTATTAAATAATATCTTATACTCTGAACATGCTTGGCCTTTATCTGGATACACTGCCATGTAGTTCAGGGACACATTGAAGTCGTCAGGAGTTTTACTGATAGATGGCAGTTTACTGCGTTTTCCACAATTGAGGTACAGGTTCTCCTGGTAACTTGTGCACTGTCCAGGATCCAGAGCGATGAGAAAGGAGAACTGGTCCTTCGCTTCATCCCCGACGTCACGGAAACTAGAATAACAGAAAGTGGGAGAGAAAATAGAAAGTCAGCAGCTCAAATTAAAGGCAATCAGTCCGTTTCCCCTCCTACACACTTCCAAATGTAAGAATTGCGAGATGGCCCAATAACTACGTCCAGCATCGTATCTCCCCTCCTATACACTAATTTCATCAGGTGTAAGGGTTTTAATGGCTGAAGCTCCTAGATTGAGAGAATTCTAGCCATTCGAGGCTGAGAATTTTGGGAGGAAATGGTGAATGTTGCCCTGTCTACCTCAGAAGATGCGTTGAAATAGTGGTCAAGGGGCCTGTGGCATTAGCGTAGAACAAATTAATGCCCGCTGACCTCAAACAATTTTACATACTGTTACGAGATTTCAGATATGCAACGCCTCTATGTCTTGTATGTTAGAAGAGAGATCCGTGTTGATCCAGTCCTCCTGTATTCTGTATCGTTAATCATTTTATATATAAGCCCATTGAATTTCGGCAGGAGCGGTGCGCAGGGGCCTTCTGGTAGGTGAGTATTTACTTTAAAAACCATTACCTTTGCAGGAGCAGCCCTTTAAATTTCGGCGGGAGCGGTGCGCAGGGGCCTTCTGGGAGGTGAGTGTTTACTTTCAAAACCCTTACCTTTGCAGGAGCAGCCCTTTGAATTTCGGCGGCAGCGGTGCGCAGGGGCCTTCTGGGAGGTCAGTATTTACTTTAAAACCCTTACCTTTGCAGGAGCAGCCCTTTCAATTTCGGCGAGAGCGGTGCGCAGGGGCCTTTTGGGAGGTGAGTATTTACTTTAAAATCCTTTAGCTTTGCAGGAGCAGCCCGTTTAATTTAGGCGGGAGCGGTGCGCAAGGGCCTTCTGGGAGGTGAGTATTTACTGTAAAAACCATTACCTTTGCAGGAGCAGCCCTTTGAATTTCGGCGGGAGCGGTGCGCAGGGGCCTTCTGGGAGGTGAGTGTTTAGTATAAAAACCCTTACCTTTGCAGAAGCAGCCCTTTCAATTTCGGCGGGAGCGGTGCGCAGGGGCCTTCTGGGAGGTCAGTATTTACTTGAAAATCCTTACCTTTGCAGGTGCAGCCCTTTTAATTTCGGCGTGAGCCGTGCGCAAGGGCCTTCTGGGAGGTGAGTATTTATTTTAAAAACCCTTACCTTTGCACGTGCAGCCCTTTGAATTTCGGCGGGAGCGGTGCGCAGGGGCCTTCTGGGAGGTGAATATTTACATTAAAAACCATTACCTTTGCAGTAGCAGCCCTTTGAATTTCGGCGGGAGCGGTGCGCAGGGGCCTTCTGGGAGGTGAGCATTGACTTTAAAAACCCTTATCTTTGCAGGAGCAGCCCTTTGAATTTCAGCGGGAGCGGTGCGCAGGGGCCTTCTGGGAGGTGAGTATTTACTTTATAATCCCTTACCTTTGCAGGAACAGCCCTTTGAATTTCGACGGGAGCAATGCGCAGGGGCCTTCTGGGAGGTGAGTATTTACTTTGAAAACCCTTACCTTTGCAGGAGCAGCCCTTTGAATTTCGGGGGGAGCTGTGCGCAGGGGCCTTCACGGTGGTGAATATTTACCTTAAAAATCCTTACCTTTGCAGTAGCAGCCCGTTTAATTTCGGCGGGAGCGGTGCGCAAGGGCCTTCTGGGAGGTGAGTATTTTCTGTAAAAACCATTACCTTTGCAGGAGCAGCCCTTTGAAATTCGGCGGGAGCGGTGCGCAGGGGCCTTCTGGGAGGTGAGTGTTTACTATAAAAACCCTTACCTTTGCAGGAGCAGCCCTTTGAATTTCGGCGGGAGCGGTGCGCAGGGGCCTCCTGGGAGGTCAGTATTTACTTTAAAACCCTTACCTTTGCAGGAGCAGCCCTTTGAATTTCGGCGGGAGCGGTGCGTAGGGGCCTTCTGGGAGGTGAGTGTTTACTATAAAAACCCTTACCTTTGCAGGAGCAGCCCTTTGAATTTCGGCGGGAGCGGTGCGCAGGGGCCTTCTGGGAGGTCAGTATTTACTTTAAAACCCTTACCTTTGCAGGAGCAGCCCTTTGAATTTTGGCGGGAGTGGTGCGCAGGGGCCTTCTTGAAGGTGAGTATTTACTTTAAAAATCCTTAACTTTGCAGTAGCAGCCCTTTGAATTTCGTCGGGAGCGGTGCGCAGGGGCCTTCTGTGAGGCGAGTATTTACTTTAAAAACCATTACCTTTGCAGGAGCAGCCCTTTGAATTTCGGCGGGAGCGGTGAGCAGGGGCCTTCAGGGAGCTGAGTATTTACTTCAAAAACCCTTACCTTTGCAGGAGCAGCCCTTTGAATTTCGGCGGGAGCGGTGCGCAGGTGCCTTCTGGGAGGTGAGTATTTACTGTTAAAACCTTTACCTTTGCAGGAGCAGCCCTTTGAATTTCGGCGGGAGCGGTGCGCAGGGGCATTCTGGGAGGTGAGTATTTACTTTAAAATCCTTTAGCTTTGCAGGAGCAGCCCTTTTAATTTCGGCGGGAGCGGTGCGCTAGGGCCTTCTGGGAGGTGAGTATTTACTTTAAAAACCCTTACCTTTGCACGTGCAGCCCTTTGAATTTCGGCGGGAGCGGTGCGCAGGGGCCTTCTGGGAGGTGAATATTTACATTAAAAACCATTACCTTTGCAGTAGCAGCCCTTTGAATTTCAGCGGGAGCGGTGCGCAGGGGCCTTCTGGGAGGTGAGCATTGACTTTAAAAACCCTTATCTTTGCAGGAGCAGCCCTTTGAATTTCGGCGGGAGCGGTGCGCAGGGGCCTTCTGGGAGCTGAGTATTTATCATAGATTATCATAGAATTTACAGTGCAGAAGGAGGCCATTCGGCCCATCGAGTCTGCACCGGCTATTGGAAAGAGCACCCTACCCAAAGTCAACACATCCACCCTATCCCCATAACCGAGTAACCCCACCCAACTCTAAGGGCAATTTTGGTCACTAAGGGCAATTTAGCATGGACAATCCACCTACCCTGCACATCCTTGGACTGTGAGAGGAAACCGGAGCACCCGGAGGAAACCCACACACACACACGGGGAGGACGTGCAGACTCCGCTCAGACAGTGACCCATTCCGAAATCGAACCTGGGACCCTGGAGCTGTGAAGCAATTGTGCTATCCACAAGGCTACCGTGCTGCCCCTAAAAACTTAAAAATCCTTACCATTGCAGGAGCAGCCCTTTGAATTTCGGCGGGAAGGGGTGCGCAAGGGCCTTCTGGGAGGTGAGTATTTACTTTAAAAAAATTTAACTTTGCACGAGCAGCCCTTTGAATTTCGGCGGGAGCGGTGCGCAGGGGCCTTCTGGGAGGTGAGTATTTGCTTTATAATCCCTTACCTTTGCAGGAACAGCCCTTTGAATTTCGACGGGAGCAATGCGCAGGGGCCTTCTGGGAGGTGAGTATTTACTTTGAAAACCCTTACCTTTGCAGGAGCAGCCCTTTGAATTTCGGGGGGAGCTGTGCGCAGGGGCCTTCACGGTGGTGAATATTTACCTTAAAAATCCTTACCTTTGCAGTAGCAGCCCGTTTAATTTCGGCGGGAGCGGTGCGCAAGGGCCTTCTGGGAGGTGAGTATTTTCTGTAAAATCCATTACCTTTGCAGGAGCAGCCCTTTGAAATTCGGCGGGAGCGGTGCGCAGGGGCCTTCTGGGAGGTGAGTGTTTACTATAAAAACCCTTACCTTTGCAGGAGCAGCCCTTTGAATTTCGGCGGGAGCGGTGCGCAGGGGCCTCCTGGGAGGTCAGTATTTACTTTAAAACCCTTACCTTTGCAGGAGCAGCCCTTTGAATTTCGGCGGGAGCGGTGCGTAGGGGCCTTCTGGGAGGTGAGTGTTTTCTATAAAAACCCTTACCTTTGCAGGAGCAGCCCTTTGAATTTCGGCGGGAGCGGTGCGCAGGGGCCTTCTGGGAGGTCAGTATTTACTTTAAAACCCTTACCTTTGCAGCAGCAGCCCTTTGAATTTTGGCGGG
The DNA here is from genome assembly GCF_047496885.1 of Scyliorhinus torazame. NCBI lineage: Eukaryota > Metazoa > Chordata > Chondrichthyes > Carcharhiniformes > Scyliorhinidae > Scyliorhinus > Scyliorhinus torazame. Next base: position 27,877,529 of record NC_092737.1, on the reverse strand, counting down.
AGTGGTGCGCAGGGGCCTTCTTGAAGGTGAGTATTTACTTTAAAAATCCTTAACTTTGCAGTAGCAGCCCTTTGAATTTCGTCGGGAGCGGTGCGCAGGGGCCTTCTGTGAGGCGAGTATTTACTTTAAAAACCATTACCTTTGCAGGAGCAGCCCTTTGAATTTCGGCGGGAGCGGTGAGCAGGGGCCTTCAGGGAGGTGAGTATTTACTTCAAAAACCCTTACCTTTGCAGGAGCAGCCCTTTGAATTTCGGCGGGAGCGGTGCGCAGGTGCCTTCTGGGAGGTGAGTATTTACTGTTAAAACCTTTACCTTTGCAGGAGCAGCCCTTTGAATTTCGGCGGGAGCGGTGCGCAGGGGCATTCTGGGAGGTGAGTATTTACTTTAAAATCCTTTAGCTTTGCAGGAGCAGCCCTTTTAATTTCGGCGGGAGCGGTGCGCTAGGGCCTTCTGGGAGGTGAGTATTTACTTTAAAAACCCTTACCTTTGCACGTGCAGCCCTTTGAATTTCGGCGGGAGCGGTGCGCAGGGGCCTTCTGGGAGGTGAATATTTACATTAAAAACCATTACCTTTGCAGTAGCAGCCCTTTGAATTTCAGCGGGAGCGGTGCGCAGGGGCCTTCTGGGAGGTGAGCATTGACTTTAAAAACCCTTATCTTTGCAGGAGCAGCCCTTTGAATTTCGGCGGGAGCGGTGCGCAGGGGCCTTCTGGGAGCTGAGTATTTATCTTAGATTATCATAGAATTTACAGTGCAGAAGGAGGCCATTCGGCCCATCGAGTCTGCACCGGCTATTGGAAAGAGCACCCTACCCAAAGTCAACACATCCACCCTATCCCCATAACCGAGTAACCCCACCCAACTCTAAGGGCAATTTTGGTCACTAAGGGCAATTTAGCATGGACAATCCACCTACCCTGCACATCCTTGGACTGTGAGAGGAAACCGGAGCACCCGGAGGAAACCCACACACACACGGGGAGGACGTGCAGACTCCGCTCAGACAGTGACCCATTCCGAAATCGAACCTGGGACCCTGGAGCTGTGAAGCAATTGTGCTATCCACAAGGCTACCGTGCTGCCCCTAAAAACTTAAAAATCCTTACCATTGCAGGAGCAGCCCTTTGAATTTCGGCGGGAAGGGGTGCGCAAGGGCCTTCTGGGAGGTGAGTATTTACTTTAAAAAAATTTAACTTTGCACGAGCAGCCCTTTGAATTTCGGCGGGAGCGGTGCGCAGGGGCCTTCTGGGAGGTGAGTATTTGCTTTAAAAACCCTTATGTTTTGCAGGCGCAGACCTTTGAATTTCGGCGGGAGCGGTGCGCAGGGGCCTTTTGGGAGGTGAGTCATGACTTCAATTACCTTTACCTTTGCAGGAAGAGCCCTTTGAATTTCGGCGGGAGCGGAGCAAAGGGGCCTTCTGGGAGGTGAGTATTTACTTTCAAATCCCTTACGTTTGCAGGAGCAGCCCTTTGAATTTCTGCGGGAGCGGTGCGCAGGGGCCTTCTGGGAGGTGAATATTTACATTAAAAACCATTACCTTTGCAGGAGCAGCCCTTTGTATTTCGGCAGGAGCGGTGCGCAGGGGCCTTCTGGGAGGTGAGCATTGACTTTAAAAACCCTTACCTTTGCAGGAGCATCCCTTGAATTCCGGCGGGAGCGGTGCGCAGGGGCCTTCTGGGAGGTGAGTATTTACTTTAAAAACCCTTACCTTTGCAAGAACAGCCCTTTCAATTTCGGCGGGAGCAATGCGCAGGGGCCTTCTGGGTGATGAATATTTACTTTGAAAACACTTATCTTTGCAGGAGTAGCCTTTTGAATTTCGGCGGGAGCGGTGCGCAGGGGCCTCCTGGGAGGTGAATATTTACTTTCATAACCCTTACCTTTGCAGGAGCAGCCCTTTGAATTTCGGCAGGAGCGGTGCGCAGGGGCCCTCTGGGAGGTGAGTATTTACTTTCAAATCCCTTACCTTTGCAGGAGCAGTCCTTTGAATTCCGGCGGGAGCGGTGCGCAGGGGCCTTCTGGGAGGTGAGTATTTACTTTAAAATCCTTTAGCTTTGCAGCAGCAGCCCGTTTAATTTCGGCGGGAGCGGTGCGCAAGGGCCTTCTGGGAGGTGAGTATTTACTGTAAAAACCATTACCTTTGCAGGAGCAGCCCTTTGAATTTCGGCGGGAGCGGTGCGCAGGGGCCTTCTGGGAGGTGAGTGTTTACTATAAAAACCCTTACCTTTGCAGGAGCAGCCCTTTGAATTTCGGCGGGAGTGGTGCGCAGGGGCCTTCTTTAAGGTGAGTATTTACTTTAAAAATCCTTAACTTTGCAGGAGCAGCCCTTTGATTTTCGTCGGGAGCGGTGCGCAGGGGCCTTCTGTCAGGCGAGTATTTACTTTAAAAACCATTACCTTTGCAGGAGCAGCCCTTTGAATTTCGGCGGGAGCGGTGCGCAGGGGCCTTCAGGGGGGTGAGTATTTACTTCAAAAACCCTTACCTTTGCAGGAGTAGCCCTTTGAATTTCGGCGGGAGCGGTGCGCAGGTGCCTTCTGGGAGGTGAGTATTTACTGTTAAAACCTTTACCTTTGCAGGAGCAGCCCTTTGAATTTCGGCGGGAGCGGTGCGCATGGGCATTCTGGGAGGTGAGTATTTTCTTTAAAAATCCTTACCTTTGCAGGAGCAGCCCTTTGAATTTCGGCGGGAGCGGTGCGCAGGGGTCTTCTGGGAGGTGAGTATTTACTTTAAAATCCTTTAGCTTTGCAGGAGCAGCCCTTTTAATTTCGGCGGGAGCGGTGCGCAAGGGCCTTCTGGGAGGTGAGTATTTACTTTAAAAACCCTTACCTTTGCACGTGCAGCCCTTTGAATTTCGGCGGGAGCGGTGCGCAGGGGCCTTCTGGGAGGTGAATATTTACATTAAAAACCATTACCTTTGCAGTAGCAGCCCTTTGAATTTCGGCGGGAGCGGTGCGCAGGGGCCTTCTGGGCGGTGAGCATTGACTTTAAAAACCCTTATCTTTGCAGGAGCAGCCCTTTGAATTTCGGCGGGAGCGGTGCGCAGGGGCCTTCTGGGAGCTGAGTATTTATCATAGATTATCATAGAATTTATAGTGCAGATGGAGGCCATTCGGCCCATCGAGTCTGCACCGGCTATTGGAAAGAGCACCCTACCCAAAGTCCACACATCCACCCTATCCCCATAACCCAGTAACCCCACCCAACCCTAAGGGCAATTTTGGTCACTAAGGGCAATTTAGCATGGACAATCCACCTACCCTGCACATCCTTGGACTGTGAGAGGAAGCCGGAGCACCCGGAGGAAACCCACGCACACACGGGGAGGACGTGCAGACTCCGCGCAGACAGTGACCCATTCCGAAAGCGAACCTGGCACCCTGGAGCTGTGAAGCAATTGTGCTATCCACAAGGCTACCGTGCTGCCCCTAAAAACGTAAAAACCCTTACCATTGCTGGAGCAGCCCTTTGAATTTCGGCGGGAGCGGTGCGCAAGAGCCTTCTGGGAGGTGAGTATTTAATTTAAAAAACTTACCTTTGCACGAGCAGCCCTTTGAAGTTCGGCGGGAGCGGTGCGCAGGGGCCTTCTGGGAGGTGAGTATTTGCTTTAAAAACCCTTATGTTTTGCAGGCGCAGACCTTTGAATTTCGGCGGGAGCGGTGCGCAGGGGCCTTTTGGGAGGTGAGTAATGACTTCAATTACCTTTACCTTTGCAGGAGGAGCCCTTTGAACTTCGGCGGGAGCGGAGCAAAGGGGCCTTCTGGGAGGTGAGTATTTACTTTAAAAACCCTAACCTTTGCAGGAGCAGCCCTTTGAATTTCTGCGCGAGCGGTGCGCAGGGGCCTTCTGGGAGGTGAATATTTACATTAAAAACCATTACCTTTGCAGGAGCAGCCCTTTGAATTTCGGCGGGAGCGGTGCGCAGGGGCCTTCTGGGAGGTGAGCATTGACTTTAAAAACCCTTACCTTTGCAGGAGCAGCCCTTTGAATTCCGGCGGGAGCGGTGCGCAGGGGACTTCTGGGAGGTGAGTATTTACTTTAAAATCCCTTACCTTTGCAGGAACAGCCCTTTGAATTTCGACGGGAGCAATGCGCAGGGGCCTTCTGGGAGGTGAGTATTTACTTTGAAAACCCTTACCTTTGCAGGAGCAGCCCTTTGAATTTCGGGGGGAGCTGTGCGCAGGGGCCTTCACGGTGGTGAATATTTACCTTAAAAATCCTTACCTTTGCAGGAGCAGCCCTTTTAATTTCGGCGGGAGCGGTGCGCTAGGGCCTTCTGGGAGGTGAGTATTTACTTTAAAAACCCTTACCTTTGCACGTGCAGCCCTTTGAATTTCGGCGGGAGCGGTGCGCAGGGGCCTTCTGGGAGGTGAATATTTACATTAAACACCATTACCTTTGCAGTAGCAGCCCTTTGAATTTCAGCGGGAGCGGTGCGCAGGGGCCTTCTGGGAGGTGAGCATTGACTTTAAAAACCCTTATCTTTGCAGGAGCAGCCCTTTGAATTTCGGCGGGAGCGGTGCGCAGGGGCCTTCTGGGAGCTGAGTATTTATCATAGATTATCATAGAATTTACAGTGCAGAAGGAGGCCATTCGGCCCATCGAGTCTGCACCGGCTATTGGAAAGAGCACCCTACCCAAAGTCAACACATCCACCCTATCCCCATAACCGAGTAACCCCACCCAACTCTAAGGGCAATTTTGGTCACTAAGGGCAATTTAGCATGGACAATCCACCTACCCTGCACATCCTTGGACTGTGAGAGGAAACCGGAGCACCCGGAGGAAACCCACACACACACGGGGAGGACGTGCAGACTCCGCGCAGACAGTGACCCATTCCGAAATCGAACCTGGGACCCTGGAGCTGTGAAGCAATTGTGCTATCCACAAGGCTACCGTGCTGCCCCTAAAAACTTAAAAATCCTTACCATTGCAGGAGCAGCCCTTTGAATTTCGGCGGGAGCGGTGCGCAAGGGCCTTCTGGGAGGTGAGTATTTACTTTAAAAAAATTTACCTTTGCACGAGCAGCCCTTTGAATTTCGGCGGGAGCGGGCGGAGGGGCCTTCTGGGAGGTGAGTATTTGCTTTAAAAACCCTTATGTTTTGCAGGCGCAGACCTTTGAATTTCGGCGGGAGCGGTGCGCAGGGGCCTTTTGGGAGGTGAGTCATGTCTTCAATTACCTTTACCTTTGCAGGAGGAGCCCTTTGAATTTCGGCGGGAGCGGAGCAAAGGGGCCTTCTGGGAGGTGAGTATTTATTTTAAAAACCCTTACCTTTGCAGGAGCAGCCCTTTGAATTTCTGCGGGAGCGGTGCGCAGGGGCCTTCTGGGAGGTGAATATTTACATTAAAAACCATTACCTTTGCAGGAGCAGCCCTTTGAATTTCGGCAGGAGCGGTGCGCAGGGGCCTTCTGGGAGGTGAGCATTGACTTTAAAAACCCTTACCTTTGCAGGAGCAGCCCATTGAATTTCGGCGGGAGCGGTGCGCAGGGGCCTTCTGGGTGGTGAACATTTACTTTAAAAACCCTTACCTTTGCAGGAGCAGCCCTTTGGATTTCGGCGGGAGCGGTGCGCAGGGGCCTTCTGGGAGGTGAATATTTACTTTAAAATCCCTTACCTTTGCAGGAGCAGCCCTTTGAATTTCGGCGGGAGCGGTTCGCAGGGGCCTTCTGGGTGGTGAACATTTACTTTAAAAACCCTTACCTTTGCAGGAGCAGCCCTTTGGATTTCGGCGGGAGCGGTGCGCAGGGGCCTTCTGGGAGGTGAATATTTACTTTAAAATCCCTTACCTTTGCAGGAGCAGCCCTTTGAATTTCGGCGGGAGCGGTTCGCAGGGGCCTTCTGGGAGGTGAGTATTTCCTTTAAAAACCCTTACCTGGTCCCGTTTCTGTTCTTCTTTTCTGTTTTATTTTTTATTTTTTTATATAAGGCGGGAACCGGAAGCTCGACCCGCAGAGCTCCAGGAAGGCCCCCCCCCCCCCCCCACCACCACCACCACCACCACCAATAAATTCTGGTGGAGAGGAAACCCGATACACTACACGTGTAGTGTCTCCCACCCGCCCTCCTCCTCTAACCTAATAATAAGACCCATTGGTGTAAGTGCCATATTATATTATTATGTATGTTATTTTTATTACCCAGATCTTGGTTTGAGGTTAGAGGGATGGCAGGGAAGATACTGCAATGTTCCTCCTGCAGGATGTTTGAGGTGAGGGATGCTGATTTTACCTGCAGGAAGTGCAGCCATTTCCAGCTCCTCCAAGATCGAGTTAGGGAACTGGAGCTGGAGTTGGATGAACTTCGGATCATTCGAGAGGCAGAGGGGGTCATAATTAGCACCTTCAGGGAATTAGTTACACCAAAGATTGGAGATAGATGGTTAACTGTAAGAGGGGCTGGGAAGAAACAGTCAGTGCAGGGATCCCCTGCGGTTGTTCCCCTGAGTAACAAGTATACTGCTTCGGATACTTGTGGGGGGGGGGGAACTTACCAGGGGTAAGCCACGGGGTACGGGCCTCTGGCACGGAGTCTGTCCCTGTTGCTCAGAAGGGAAGTGGGGAGAGGAGCCGAGCATTAGTAATTGGGGACTCGATAGTCAGGGGCACAGATAGGAGATTTTGTGGGAGCGAGAGAGACTCACGTTTGGTATGTTGCCTCCCAGGTGCAAGGGTACGTGATGTCTCGGTTCGTGTTTTCCGGGACCTTAAGGGGGAGGGGGAGCAGCCCCAAGTCGTGGTCCACATTGGCTCTAACGATATAGGTAGGAAAGGGGACAAGGATGTCAGGCAGGCTTTCAGGGAGCTAGGATGGAAGCTCAGAACGAGAACAAACAGAGTTGTTATCTCTGGGCTGTTGCCCGTGCCACGTGATAATGAGATGAGGAATAGGGAGAGAGAGCAATTAAACACGTGGCTACAGGGATGGTGCAGGCGGGAGGGATTCAGATTTCTGGATAACTGGGGCTCTTTCTGGGGAAGGTGGGACCTCTACAGACAGGATGGTCTACATCTGAACCTGAGGGGCACAAATATCCTGGGGGGGAGATTTGTTAGTGCACTTTGTGGGGGCGGGGGTAAACTAATGCAGCAGGGGCATGGGAAACTGGATTGTAGTTTTAGGGTACGAGAGATTGAGAGTATAGAAGTCAGGAGCACAGATTTGACTTCGCAGGAGGGGGCCAGTGTTCAGGTAGGTGGTTTGAAGTGTGTCTACTTCAATGCCAAGAGTATACGAAATAAGGTAGGGGAACTGGCAGCATGGGTTGGTACCTGGGACCTCGATGTTGTGGCCATTTCGGAGACATGGATAGAGCAGGGACAGGAATGGTTGTTGCAGGTTCCGGGGTTTAGGTGTTTTAGTAAGCTCAGGGAAGGAGGCAAAAGAGGGGGAGGTGTGGCGCTGCTAGTCAAAAACAGTCTTACGGTGGCGGAGAGGATGCTAGATGGGGACTCTTCGTCCGAGGTATTAGACAGTGACACAAGGCTGGAATTGGAACACGGCGCCATGGAGCTGTGAGGCATCAGTGCTAACCAATCAGACACCGTGCCGCCACTGGTGCAATTTCGGAAACATAGCAGCATGTTAGGCACAGTTCACACTCACAAACAGCAAATAAACGTTTTCTGATGTTAATTGAGATGTTTTTGCTTCAATCCTTGAGAAAGACCTGAACCCAGGATGTTGTGTCACACTCGAGAGGGCAACAAGTCTGATAGACCATTTGTGCAGACTCCAGGCAGACAGTCACCCGAGGTCGGAATCTAATCCGGGTCTCTGGCGCTGTGAGGCAGTAGTGCTAACCAGTGTGACACTGTGACACGGCATGTCTGCGTGGATTTCTTCAGGTGGTCCGGGTTCCTCCACAGTCAAAAGATGTACAGTTTAGGTGGCTCGGACATCTTAAATTGCCCTTTTGTGAACAACGGCGTGTAGGTTAGGTGGGTTTAGTAGTTTGTGGGGATAAGGCGCTGGAATGGGCATAAGTAGCGTTTTCCTTCGGAGGTTCGGTGCTGACTGGATCGGCTGCATGTACTCTTTCTGCACTGTATGGATTATTGGAAAGCTGGGTGAGTGGGTGAGCTGTGAGTAGATGCCAAGATGCTTCCGTGTGATTTGGGCACGCCGAGAGAGTGGACAAATGCATGGAAATGCAGTGTAATGTGGAGCAATGGTAGCAAAAACAGGAAGGCAGATTATTAACTGAATGGCTATACATTGAGGGAAGCAAATGTGCAACGAGACCTGGGTCTCTGAAGGTAATCATACCGGTGCAGCAAGCGATTAAGAAGGCACATGGTATGTTGGCCTTCACAGTGAGAGAATTCGATTACAGGAGCGGGGATGTCTTCCTGCAATTATACAGGGCCTTAGTGAGACACTCCTGGAATATTGTGTTCAGATTTCGTCTCACTGTCTGAGGAAGGATGTTGTGCGATGGAGGGAGTGCAGAGAAGATTTACCAGGCTTACTCCTGGGATGGCATGGCTGACATATGAGGAGAGATTGAGTCTGTTCGTATTATATTCACTGGAGTTGAAAAGAATGCAGAGGGAGGGAGATTCCATCGAAACGTATACAATTCGAACAGCATGCGATAGGGTAGATGCAGGAGAGATGCTTCCTGATGGCGGGAGCGTACAGAACCAGGGATCACTGACTAAGGATACGGGGTAGTCCACTTACGACAGAGATGAGGAGAAATGTATTCCCCCAGAGAATGTGTGAGTCTGTGGAATTCGCCGCCACAGAAAGAAGTCGAGGCCAAAACATGTGTTTTCAAGTATGCATTGTCTGTAGCACTTGGGACGAAGTGGGTCAAAGTGGGGTGGATTAGGTTAGTGAGCTGGAAGATCTGCTATGGTCATCATGCATGCAGAAGCATGCTTGACGGGCCGAATGGCCTCTTCCTGCTCCTATTTTCTATATTGCTATGTTGTTGTGCAGAATGATCCATTTTCGGGTTATGCCTCTTTAACATCCTGTTACACATTTTTTTAAAGCAGCAACGCGGGAAACCAAAGCTGGGAGAAGAAAGTTCGATGCATTTCACTGCACTGCAGTTAGACACCTCTGAACACGAAGATATGACATAAAGCGAACAAAGCACATGTCATGTTGTTATATGTAAATGCAGCTGGACTTTACATTAAGAGAAGAAAAACTGGCCGATATATTCTGCGGTGATGGTGCTCAGAGCTCTGTGTCTCTGGTCTCATTTCTGACTTCCCATATTGAAATTTTGTCAGTAACTGTGGGGCTGGATATTTGGCTTCCATTAAATAGAAAAATAGCAGAAATGTGATTGAAGAAATTCAGTGAATTGTGAAATACTTACTCCTTGACAATTCTAGTTAACACGCCGTCATTTAGTTCCGTCGCATTCAATTCGCTAACACAGAGCACAGCCAGAAGGAGGAGAGCAACAGACCTCATGGTGGATCAGTTCAACAAGTCCTAAACCAGGAAGAAATAAGGTCAGCACAGTGGTATGTACTGGTTTCCAATGAGAATTACATTTGAGGCATGGACAAACCGCAGCTCCCACACGGACACAATTATTGCACACGAGTCTGTGATCCACTGGTTGGTAATTTAGCTCAGCGACACCAGTACCATTTATGTTCCCTCTCAAAAGTCTTGGGACACTGCCTCACAACCTCTGACTGCAGTACTTTTAGAGACAGAAATCACCAGTATTCCAGATCATAGACTGACTCAGAGCTTGGAATCGGTACAGGGGTATTAGCCAGGGAATGCTGGGAAGATCCAGCAAGCATCGGGAGAGAGAGAACACAACTGCTGCCAAACCAGCTGAGTTTTACCAGCCTTTTCAGCATCCGCGGTATTCTGCTGTTCTTCACTGCAGGGGCCTGGTCTCAGATCAAAGTCCACATTCAGCCAGATTATCGCAGGCACACGGCCACGCATCATCATCCCACTCAAAGTGAGATGAGAACAATAATGGAGACTGTGCTCTCAGTTTGCACTCAAACACAGAGAGAGAGAGACCATTACAGGGATACAGCCAATGATTGCAGTCTCTGATCAGAAGGATGGAGATCAGAACGACACACGTGTTATCTTGACGTTCTGAAAGATGGAGCGATATTAACATGAGCCCAGTCTCTGACCATATTCTCTACAGCGGAAATTCTATATCAACACACAGATTGCGATCGCAGCTGCACTGAAAGGTCAGCATAGGGACCCAGACTCTGATTACAATACCCAGACAGAGAGTGGACAGTAATATCCAATCTTATTTCCTGTTTGGGGGAGTATGTACACAGATGTTGTTATCACAGGCCCTGCAGAGAGGGAGATATCACCACAGGGACAAAGGTTGTTATCACATGCCCTCCAGAGAGGTAGATATTGGCACAGGGACAGCCGTTGTTATCACAGGGCCTGCAGACAGGGCGATATACACACACAATAAAAGCACAGATAGCAGCACAGAGACACCGGTTGTTATCACAGGCCACACACAGAGGTAGAAATCAGCACAGGGACACCGGTTGTTATCACAGGCCCTACGCAGAGGTAGGAATCAGCACAGGGACACCGGTTGTTATCACAGGCCCTACACAGAGGGAGATATCAGCACAGGGACACCGGTTGTTATCAGCACAAGGACACCGGTTGTTATTACAGGCCCTACACAGAGACAGATATCTGCACAGAGATACCGGTTTTTATCACAGGCCCTGCACACAGGGAGATATCTGCACAAGCACACCGGTTGTTATCACAGGCACTACACAGAGACAGATATCTGCACAGAGATAACGGTTTTTATCACAGGCCCTGCACACAGGGAGATATCTGCACAGGGACACCGGTTGTAGTTACAGGCCCTACACAGAGAGAGATATCAGCACAAGGACACCGGTTGTTATTACAGGCCCTACACAGAGGGAGATATCAGCACAGGGACACCGGCTGTTATCACAGGCCCTACACAGAGGGAGATATCAGCACAGGGACACCGGTTGTTATCACATGCCCTACACAGAGGTATAAATCATCACAGGGACACCGGTTGTTATCACAGGCCCTACACAGAGGGAGAAATCAGCACAGGGACACCGGTTGTTATCACATGCCCTACACAGAGGTATAAATCAGCACAGGGACACCGGTTGTTATCACAGGTCCTACAACAGAGGGAAATATTAGCACAGGGACACCGGTTGTTATCACAGGCCCTACACAGAGGGAGAAATCAGTACACGAGAGAGTCAGGGGGCAGAGTTGAATATGGTAGACATCACAAAGGAGAAAGTGCTAGAGAAACTAAGAGGTCTAAAAATTGATAAATCCCCGGGCCCAGATAGGCTACATCCTAGAGTTCTAAAGGAGATAGCTGAAGAAATAGTGGAGGCGTTAGTTATGATCTTTCAAAAGTCACTGGAGTCAGGGAAAGTCCCAGAGGATTGGAAAATCGCTGTTGTAAGCCCCCTGTTCAAGAAGGGAACAAGGAAAAAGATGGAAAATTATAGGCCAATTAGCCTAACCTCGGTTGTTGGCAAGATTCTAGAATCCATTGTTAATGATGAGATTTCTAAATTATTGGAAGTGCAGGGTCGGATTAGGACAAGTCAGCATGGATTTAGTAAGGGGAGGTCGTGCCTGACAAACCTGTTGGAGTTCTTTGAAGAGATAACAAATAGGTTAGACCAAAGAGAGCCAATGGATGTTATCTATCTCGACTTCCAAAAGGCCTTTGATAAGGTGCCTCACGGGAGACTGCTGAGTAAAATAAGGGCCCATGGTATTCGAGGCAAGGTACTAACATGGATTGACGATTGGCTGTCAGGCAGAAGGCAGGGAGTTGGGATAAAAGGTTCTTTTTCGGAATGGCAACGGGTGACGAGTGGTGTCCCGCAGGGTTCAGTGTTGGGGCCACAGCTGTTGTCTTTATGTATTAACGATCTAGATGACGGGACTGGGGGCATTCTGGCTAAGATTGCCGATGATACAAAGATAGGTGGAGGGGCAGGTAGTATGGAGGAGGTAGGGAAGCTGCAGAAAGATTTAGACAGTTTAGGAGAGTGGTCCAATAAATGGCTGATGAAATTCAACGTGGGCAAGTGCGAGGTCTTGCACTTAGGAAAAAAGAATAGAGGCATGGACTATTTTCTAAACGGTGACAAAATTCATAATGCTGAAGTGCAAAGGGACTTGGGAGTCCTAGTCAAGGATTGTCTAAAGGTAAACTTGCAGGTTGAGTCCGTAATTAAGAAAGCAAATTCAATGTTGTCATTCGTCTCAAGAGGCTTGGAATATAAAAACAGGGATGTACTTCAGAAGCTTTATAAAGCATTAGTTAGGCCCCATTTAGAATACTGTGAGCAATTTTTGGGCCCCACACCTCAGGAAGGACATACTGGCACTGGAGGGGGTCCAGCGGAGATTCACACGGATGATCCCAGGAATGGTAGGCCTAACATACGATGAACGTCTGAGGATCCTGGGATTATAATCATTGGAGTTTAGGAGGTTGAGGGGAGATCTAATAGAAACTTACAAGATAATGAATAGCTTAGATAGGGTGGACGTAGGGAAGTTGTTTCCATTAGCAGGGGAGACTAGGACCCGGGGGAACAGCCTTAGAATAAAAGGGAGTCACTTTAGAACAGAGATGAGGGGAAATTTCTTCAGCCAGAGAGCGGTGGGTCCGTGGAATTCATTGCCACAGAGGGCGGTGGAGGCCGGGACGTTGAGTGTCTTTAAGACAGAAGTTGATAAATTCTTGATTTCTCAAGGAATTTAGTGCTATGGAGAGAGAGCGGGTAAATGGAGTTGAAATCAGCCATGATTGAATGGTGGAGTGGACTCGATGGGCCGAATGGCCTTACTTCCGCTCCTATGTCTTATGGTCTTAGCTGTGTTATCCAATTTTTTGCTGCACATGTTGCGACTTTTTAAAAGTGTATTTACATCATGTTAAACACTCCTTGCCTGAAGTCGGCTCTCTGGACACAGGATAAGAGGTTTTGCTAAATGACCCGGGCTATCCTGTTCTGTCCTTCAATTCAACTCTGCACTGTCTACTGGACAGTAATTAAAGAGTCCTTAAATTAGTTACGCTCTTATCCAGAGTGCAGAGTAATGTGGACGATCGTTGCCTGGGAATGGCTCAAGATCTAATACCAAGAACAATCGAATTTTCCTTCCACCACTCTGCAGTCACACCGCAGAAAGTTAATTGGCTATGTTTGAAAAATAATGAATAAGCGATATCGTCCAATTAGTCTGGAGTAGGCCGAAATGGGAAGCTAGGCACGTATTATTTTCTGAATGATTTCTGTGACAAATTAAATTAATTGCACATGTGTTTAACTGGGCCATCTCTCTATTGCCGGCTATGGCTCTATTGCTGTGGACGGTGTTAAATAATGTACCCCGTTACACTATCACGATTAATTTCAACAAGGATCAGAAAGGTCGCTTCGAGTGTCAGCCTTCAATTTCTCTGTGATGGTCATTTCACGTTGGTTCATCCTGACACACACTCTCCGACCTCACAATTGTAGAATTTAGTGTGCTGAAGGAGGCTATTCGGCCCATCGAGTTTGCTCCGGTCCTTAGAAAGAGCGCCCACCCAAGCCCACACCTCAACCCTATCCCCGTAACCTAGCAACTCCACCAAACATTTTTCGACACTAAGTGTAATTTAGCAATTTAGCATTGCCAATCCACCTAACTCGGACATCGTTGGACTGTGGGAGGAAACCGGACCACCCGGAGGAAACCCACGCACACACGGGGAGGATGTGGAGACTCCGCACAGACAGTGACCCAAGCCGTGAATCGGACCTGGAACCCTGGAACCCTGCAACTGTGAAGAAACTGTGCTAACCAGTATGCTACCGTGCTGCCCTACCGACATATCCTTATTAAACTGGTTGCTCTTCTAAGATGAGACATCCTTTCCCTGAATTTCACAGAAGTGAAAAAGAACTTTTGAAGTCACAAATGCTCACCGAGGAGAGTATCCTGAAACATAAGAAAGGAAAAGTACGCAGAATCAAATGGGTGAAATAGCTACAGTACAAATGAAGAAAAAAGTCTATCACTTACCTTCCTCTTCACAGCCGTTGTCTTCAATGTCTGAATATTTGTGGTCCGAGAGAGGTGTACCTACCCGGTATTTAACGGCAGTTTAATGTTCCCGCTGATGTGAAAGTGACAACCTTAAATGGGCAAGAATTGCATTTCCCCTTGAAGCAGTTTCAGGATGCAACACGTGATTATTCAATGCGGTAATGCTGCAATTGCTCTGTTACTGGGCCACAGAGATAGTGACTCTGGTGGAACCGTTGCTCAAAGTCTGGGGCCACAGGGCATGCATTTAACCTAAGTGTGCACGTGGAGGAGATAAATCATTCCAATGTTCATGCCACGGACCACAGGCTTAGGGTTCGGAATGGGAAATGCTGATATGCACATAGGTGTTTCTGTAACACAGAGCCAGGTTCAGATGTAATGTACTTAGTATTGCTTAATATGCTGGAACATTGAATATCTGGGCTTTCTCATGACGAATATACGTGCAAATGGCTAAATAAGAGACGACGTTTCAGAAGTAGCATAATGCCGATTTCCGAAGGAATTAGATAAGTTGCTGCAGAACAGTTAATAAAACTCATATGTTATCCCATTTGCAAATAGTCGAATCATTGTTTCCCTACAGTGGAGAAGCAGGAAATTCGGCCAAATGAGGCTGCACCATTCTTGCGAAAGAGTAAGTTGCCGAGGTCAATACTGGGAAACCTGGAAGTAATAATAATAATGATCGTTCACTGTCACAAGTATGAAGTGACTGTGAAAAGCCCCTTGCGCATTTCTGGACCCTGAGGGGCAATTTAGCGTGACCAATCCGCAGGACCTGGAGGAAACCAACGCAGCACTGGCAGAAAGTGCAAACTCCAAACAGACAGGCTGGAGTTGTATCCGTCGCCCTGCCGCTGTGAGGCAGCAGTGCTAAACACTGTGCCACTGTGCTGCCCGCATGGATAGGCGATTGCTTACTGAACATCCATACAAGAATGGGGGAAAAAAGGGTCATATTCAGGAGAGCGAGGTGGAGAGTCACACGGATCATACGTTTGGGCTCAGATGCTTGCAAACATCAATGACTTAGGCAGGGAAATTGCTGAGGGAACCAAGTCAGACCAGAAAGCGTGCTGCGATGATGGCAGAAAAAGGGCGAACAGGAATATAGACAACTGAAATTATTGGGCAGAAGTTGGGCAAAAGAATACAAAGTCAGAAATTATTCACTTTTTAAGCAGAATGGAAAGGCGAATACATTTTGAGTGGTGAGAAAGAGGGACTGTTCTGTAATTGTACATAACCAATAGGAAGTTGCAAGTGCATATAGAATTCTCAAGTTCGTATTTGTCACAAGGGAATTGCAGGATCAGAGGAAAGAAGACTTGCTGAAAGCATATGGTCTTAATCAGAGCACATTTGGATGACAACGTACAGCATTGATCTCCTCAGTTTACGAACAGTAATCTTGACTTAAATGGGGTGCAATGAAAGCAGGTTTGTTCTTGGAATTGGAGGGCTGTCTTATTAAGAATGATTGGGAGTAAATGACCTTATCAACTCTGAAATTAAGAGGTATCACGGGTGATGTTATTTAAATATATAAAACAGCTCTGTGAGCGCGACAGGTAGATACTGAGGGGTTGTTTCTTTGGGCCGGAGTCTATAGCCTTAGGGTAAGGTTGTCGTGGTCCCGAACTCAGTTGAGGGTTTCACGGTACTCGGGAATTGTGAATCCTTGGAACTCTGGGCCTCAGTGGCCTGTGAAGAGTATATTCAAGGCGAGGATGGCTGACTTTGTAAGGTACATCCGAGGTTACAGAAACAGACCGGAAGGTGATTTAAATGTTCAGCTGCAAAATTATTTAATTTCAGGGAAGGTTCCATGTGATGTACAATCCACGCGTGTGCACAGTCCTTATTATGTCCCATTAACAGGCTGACTCATCTACCAATGAGTGACTGACACCAGTGGAACACCAATTCAATCTTGCCCTGACACATCTGGTGCGAAACACACAATTAATGATGCTAAACCTTGAATGTTGAAAATGGGGTATTCCGAATGCTGTAATGAGATGGTCAGAGGCTAATCATTTTGTTGTGGTGGGTCCATGAGTTACGAAATGAAGTGTGAGTTTACTTCAACATGCAGGACAAGGGGGGGGGGGGGCAGGGCAGTGAAAATAATTGTTTACCTGTCCAAAAGTACTTGCAAAAGAACAATAGTCCGATTAGCTCCTTCTCTATTTGTAGTTCCAAGGTTTCATAATTATAAATTATTCATTAGCGTTCTGATTTCTACGGCAGAAGGTTCAAAGCCAGAATCCTGCATTCCATGGGATACCTTTAACTGATGGAATCTACCATGATGCATCATTACAGTAGTGTTGCAGGAACTGTTCTTCAGAGGATTCACTGAAAGAGTTGTCTGCTCATCCTGAAATAGATGGTAGATCATAGAATGAGGTCTTGGCTACTGAAAGAAGAAAGACCTCTGCAAGAGGAATCCAACTGGATATTCCCGGTTATTTCCTCCATATCCTGCAGTCTTGTCCGATCGTACAACCCCTTTGAAGATTTTTGTTTTCCATATATGACCAGGACCATGATGCTCAGACGCAATTCTTCTGGTTTAGCACACTGGAGGGGCTGGTTTAGCACACCGGAGGGGCTGGTTTAGCACACTGGGCTAAATCGCTGGCTTTTAAAGCAGACCAAGGCAGTCCAGCAGCATGGTTCAATTCCAGTACCAGCCTCCCCGAACAGGCGCCGGAATGTGGCGACTAGGGGCTTTTCACAGTTACTTCGTTTGAAGCCGACTTGTGACAATAAGCGATTTCATTCATTCCATTTTCATTTCGTTGCTCACTGAGTAATATTCTAGCCTCACATGTGCCACACAATGATCATCTCCAATAAGAGAATCAAACCATCGCCCCGTGGCATTCAATGGCATTTCCATCACTGAATACCACACTATCAACATCCTGGTCGATACTATTAATCAGAAACGGAACTGGTATAGACATATAAATAATGTGGACCCAAAAGCAGGTCAAAAACTGGGAATTCTGTGGCAAATAACTCACCACGAGACCCCAAAGGCCTTTCCACCACTTCCATGGCACAGATAAGGAGTGCGATGGAATACTCCCCACTTGCCTGGATGAGTGCAGCTCCATCAATAATGTAGAAGCTCGACAACATCCAGGACAAATCAGCCCGCATGATTGGCACCCCTTCCACAAACATTCATTCCCTCCTCCACCGAAGCACAATATGTACCGTCTTGAAGATGCAATGCAGGAACTCACAAAGGCTCCTTTGGCTTCACGTTCCAAACCTAGGAACATTACAATCTAGAAGATCAGTGGCAATAGGTTCCCCTCCAGATCCCTCACCATCCTGACTTGGAACGATATAGCCGTCCCGATCACTCTCGCTCGATCAAAATCCTGGAACTTCCTCCCTATAGCACAGTGGGTGTACCCACACTACATGGACTGCAGCAGGTCATGAAGACAGCTCACTATCTCCTCAAAGGAAATTAGGAATGGGCAATAAACTCTGGCCTAGCCCCATACCATAAACATGAATATTAAGATATTCTGTATTTGTATTTTCAGAGGGCTTCAGATCATATTCCACACAGGGATATGATCTTCCATTGAACAAAATGAGACCACATCAAATTTGGAATGACATACTGATATGGAAAACTGTTTAACAGAGAAAAACAGAGAGTATTAAAAAAACTGATCCCTTTCAGCATAGCAGCTTGCTACTGATAGGTGCCACACGATTTCATGCTAGTTCCACAGCTATTGGCAATCCATTGGAATAATTTGAGCGTGTGAACTAACTGTGATCTTTCCATATTTCCTTATTAAACAATATTGTGTGGTAATGTGAGCTGTCAAGATTATACAGGGAGATTACAATGGAACCGACAGACTAAGAGATTAACAAGACAGTGACGGATGGAATATGATGTAAAAAGTGTGAAGTTGTACACTCTGGTGTTAAAAAAAAGAGTAATAATAATCTTTATTATTGTCATAAGTAGGCTTAAATTAACAGTTAAATGAAGTTACTGTGAAAATCCCCGAGTCGTCACTCTCCTCTACCTGTTCGGGTACACTGAGGATGAACTCAAAATGTCCAATTCACCGAACAAGCACGTCCTTCGGGACGTGTGGGAGAAACCGGATCACCCGGAGGAAACCCACACAGACACGGGCAGAACGGACAAACTCCGCACAGACAGTGGCCCAAGCGGGAAGCAAACCTGGGACCCTGACGCTGTGAAACAATAGTGCTAATATATGAACTGCCGCGCCGACCATAATACTTCTTATTACTTGCATGTGGAGACATTGGGACGTACTGGAGTCCAGAGGGGCCTGGATGTGTTTGTTCCTGTGTCACTCAAATCTAGCACGCAAGCAATTAGGAAGACGACAGATATGCCAGCCTTCATCGTAAAGGCATTTGAATAAAGATGACTTTCTAAAATTGCATACTGCATTGGTGAGACTGCACATGGAGTATTGTGAATAGTCTTGGTTTCCTTAGCTAGGGAAGGATATACATGCCATATATGAAATAGAACGGACGATATCATAGAACATAGAACAATACAGCGCAGTACAGGCCCTTCGGCCCACGATGTTGCACCGAAACAAAAGCCATCTAACCTACACTATGCCATTATCATCCATATGTTTATCCAATAAACTTTTAAATGCCCTCAATGTTGGCGATTTCACTACTGTAGCAGGTAGGGCATTCCACGGCCTCACTACTCTTTGCGTAAAGAACCTACCTCTGACCTCTGTCCTATATCTGTTACCCCTCAGTTTAAAGTTATGTCCCCTCGTGCCAGCCATATCCATCCGCGGGAGAAGGCTCTCACTGTCCACCCTATCCAACCACCTGATCATTTTGTATGCCTCTATTAAGTCTCCTCTTAACCTTCTTCTCTCCAACGAAAACAACCTCAAGTCCATCAGCCTTTCCTCATAAGATTTTCCCTCCATACCAGGCAACATCCTGGTAAATCTCCTCTGCACCCGCTCCAAAGCCTCCACGTCCTTCCTATAATACGGTGACCACAACTGTACGCAATACTCCAAATGCGGCCGTACCAGAGTTCTGTACAGCTGCAACATGACCTCCCGACTCCGGAACTCAATCCCTCTACCAATAAAGGCCAACACTCCATAGGCCTTCTTCACAACCCTATCAACCTGGGTGGCAACTTTCAGGGATCTATGTCATTGGACACCTAGATCCCTCTGCTCATCCACACTTTCAAGAACTTTACCATTAGCCAAATATTCCGCATTCCTGTTATTCCTTCCAAAGTGACTCACCTCACACTTCTCTACATTAAACTCCATTTGCCACCTCTCAGCCCAGCTCTGCAGCTTATCTATATCCCTCTGTAACCTGCTACATCCTTCCACACTATCGACAAAACCACCGACTTTAGTATCGTCTGCAAATTTACTCACCCACCCTTCTGCGCCTTCCTCTAGGTCATTGATAAAAATGACAAACAGCAACGGCCCCAGAACAGATCCTTGTGGTACTCCACTTGTGACTGTACTCCATTCTGAACATTTCCCATCAACCACCACCCTCTGTCTTCTTTCAGCTAGCCAATTTCTGATCCACATCACTAAATCACCCTCAATCCCCAGCCTCCGTATTTTTTGCAATAGCCTACCGTGGGGAACCTTATCAAACGCTTTGCTGAAATCCATATACACCACATCAACTGCTCTACCCTCGTCTACCTGTTCAGTCACCTTCTCAAAGAACTCAATAAGGTTTGTGAGGCATGACCTACCCTTCACAAAGCCATGCTGACTATCCCTGATCATATTATTCCTATCTAGATGATTATAAATCTTATCTCTTATAATCCCCTCCAAGACTTTACCCACTACAGACGTGAGGCTCACCGGTCTGTAGTTGCCGGGGTTGTCTCTGCTCCCCTTTTTGAACAAAGGGACCACATTTGCTGTCCTCCAGTCCTCTGGCACTATTCCTGTAGCCAATGATGACATAAAAATCAAAGCCAAAGGTCCAGCAATCTCTTCCCTGGCCTCCCAGAGAACCCTAGGATGAATCCCATCAGGTCCCGGGGACTTATCTATTTTAAGCCTGTCCAGAATTGCCAACACCTCTTCCCTACGTACCTCAATGCCATCTATTCTATTAGCTTGGGGCTCAGCATTCTCCTCCACAACATTAGCTTTTTCCTGAGTGAATACTGACGAAAAATATTCATTTAGTATCTCGCCTATCTCTTCAGACTCCACACACAATTTCCCATCCCTGTCCTTGACTGGTCCTACTCTTTCCCTAGTCATTCGCTTATTCCTGACATACCTATAGAAAGCTTTTGGGTTTTCCTTGATCCTTCCTGCCAAATACTTCTCATGTCCCCTCCTTGCTCGTCTTAGCTCTCTCTTTAGATCCTTCCTCGCTACCTTGTAACTATCCATCGCCCCAACCGAAACTTCACACTTCATCTTCACATTGGCTTCCTTCTTCCTCTTAACAAGAGATTCCACTTCCTTGGAAAACGACGGTTCCCTCGCTCGACGCCTTCCTCCCTGTCTGACCGGTACATACTTATCAAGAACACGCAGTAGCTGATCCTTGAACAAGCCCCACTTATCCAGTGTGCCCAACACTTGCAGCCTACTTCTCCACCTTATCCCCCCCCCCAAGTCACGTCTAATGGCATCATAATTGCCCTTCCCCCAGCTATAACTCTTGCCCTGCGGTGTATACTTATCCCTTTCCATCATTAACGTAAACGTCACCGAATTGTGGTCACTGTCCCCAAAGTGATCTCCTACCTCCAAATCCAACACCTGGCCTGGTTCATTACCCAAAACCAAATCCAACGTGGCCTCGCCTCTTGCTGGCCTGTCAACATATTGTTTCAGGAAACCCTCCTGCACACACTGTACAAAAAACGACCCATCTATTGTACTCGAACTATATCTTTTCCAGTCAATATTTGGAAAGTTAAAGTCTCCCATAATAACTACCCTGTTACTTTCGCTCATATCCAGAATCATCTTCGCCATCCTTTCCTCTACATCCCTAGAACTATTAGGAGGCCTATAAAAAACTCCCAACAGGGTGACCTCTCCTTTCCTGTTTCTAACTTCAGCCCATACTACCTCGGAAGAAGAGTCCCCATCTAGTATCCTCTCCGCCACCGTAATACTGCTCTTGACTAGCAGCGCCACACCTCCCCCTCTTTTGCCTCCTTCTCTGAGCTTACTAAAACACCTAAACCCCGGAACCTGCAACATCCATTCCTGTCCCTGCTCTATCCATGTCTCCGAAATGGCCAAAACATCGAAGTCCCAGGTACCAACCCATGCTGCCAGTTCCCCTACCTTGTTTCGTATACTCCTGGCATTGAAGTAGACACACTTCAAACCACCTACCTGAACACTGGCCCCCTCCTGCGACGTCAAATCTGTGCTCCTGATCTCTATACTCTCATTCTCCCTTACCCTAAAACTACAATCCAGGTTCCCATGCCCCTGCTGCATTAGATTAACCCCCCCCCCCAAAGAGCACTAACAAATCTCCCCCCCCCAGGATATTTGTGCCCCTCAGGTTCAGATGTAGACCATCCTGTCTGTAGAGGTCCCACCTTCCCCAGAAAGAGCCCCAGTAATCCAGAAATCTGAATCCCTCCCGCCTGCACCACCCCTGTAGCCACGTGTTTAAATGTTCTCTCTCCCTATTCCTCATCTCACTATCACGTGGCACGGGCAACAACCCAGAGATAACAACTTTGTTTGTTCTAGTTCTGAGCTTCCATCCTAGCTCCCTGAAAGCCTGTCTGACATCCTTGTCCCCTTTCCTACCTATGTCGTTAGTGCCAATGTGGACCACGACTTGGGGCTGCTCCCCCTCCCCCCTAAGGACCCGGAAAACACGATCCGAGACATCACGTACCCTTGCACCTGGGAGGCAACATACCAAACGTGATTCTCTCACGTTCCCACAAAATCTCCTATCTGTGCCCCTGACTCTAGAGTCCCCAATTACTAATGCTCTGCTCCTCACCCCCACTTCCCTTCTGAGCAACAGGGACAGACTTCGTGCAGGAGGCCCGTATCCCATGGCTTATCCCTGGTAAGTCGTCGTCTCCCCCCCACAAGTATCCAAAGCGGTATACTTGTTTCTCAGGGGAACGACCGCAGGGGATCCCTGCACTGACTGCTTTTTCCCAGTCCCTCTTACAGTTACCCACCTATCTCCAATCTTTGGTGTAACTAGTTCCCTGAAGCTGCGATCTATGACCCCTTCTGCCTCCCGAATGATCCGAAGTTCTTCCAACTCCAGCTCCAGTTCCCTAACTCGGTCTTGGAGGAGCTGGAGATGGCAGCACTTCCTGCAGGTAAAATCAGCAGGGACACTAACTGCATCCCTCACCTCAAACATCCTGCAGGAGGAACATTGCACTCCCTTCCCTGCCATTCCTCTTACTTTCTACCAAGATCTGGCTAACAACTAAATTAAATTTTTATAAAAAATAATAATAATATAATAAAATATGGTACTTACCTCAGACCAATGGGTTTCCTCTCCACCAGAATTTATTGGTGAGGGCCTTCCCAGACGTCCGCGGGACGACTTCCTGTTCCCGCCTAAAAAACTAATTAAAAAAAAAAGAAAAATTCTCAGCTCCTGCTGAAATTGACTAACAAGCCAGCTCCACTCCCGCCGAAATCGACTGGCCTGCCCCTGCAAAGACAAGTGCTTTTAAAGGTTGACTTACCTCCCAGCAGCCACGTCCGCAATGCTCCCGCTGAAACTGACTCACCAGCTGATTCTCCCGCTGAAATCGACTGGCCTGTCCCTGCAAAGACAAGTGCTTTTAAAGGTTGACTTACCTCCCAGCAGCCACTTCCGCAATGCTCCCGCTGAAACTGACTCAGCAGCTGTTCTCCCGCCGAAATCGACTCTGAGTCTCTCACGCTCCCACAAAATCTCCTATCTGTGCCCCTGACTCTCGAGTCCCCAATTACTAATGCTCTGCTCCTCTCCCCCCTTCCCTTCTCAGCAACAGGGACAGACTCCGTGCCAGAGGCCCGTACCCCATGGCTTACCCCTGGTAAGTCCCCCCCCCCCACAAGTATCCAAAGCGGTATACTTGTTTCTCAGGGGAACGACCGCAGGGGATCCCTGCACGGACTGCTTTTTCCCAGTCCCTCTTACAGTTACCCACCTATCTCCAATCTTTGGTGTAACTAATTCCCTGAAGCTGCTATCTATGACCCCTTCTGCCTCCCGAATGATCCGAAGTTCTTCCAACTCCAGCTCCAGTTCCTTAACTCGGTCTTGGAGGAGCTGGAGATGGCAGCACTTCCTGCAGGTAAAATCAGCAGGGACACTAACTGCATCCCTCACCTCAAACGATATCACAGACGAATCGCAGGGATGGTGGGGTAGTCTTATGTGGACAGATTGAGGAAACTGGCCCTGCATTCTAGAGTTTAGAAGAATGAGAAGAATGTGTTTTCATTGGAACTTACGAAATGCTTGAAGGACGAGACAGAAGACACGTTGAAAGAACAAAGAACAATACATTACAGAATCAGGGTGTTGGCCCTCCAAGCCTGAACCGGTCATGATACTAACCTTGGCCAAACCCACAGCCCTTCCTTGTGCCTCTATCCCTCTATACCCATATTACACATGTATTAGTCAAGGTGCCTTTTGAACGCCGTTAATGAATCTGCTTCCACAACCTCCCATGGCAACGTGATCCAGGCACTCAACACCCTTTGCGTAAAATGCCTGCCTCGCACATCTATACTAATTTTTGCCGCACGGACCTCAAATCCATGCCCCCGGTGACTGACCTTCCACCCTGGGAAAGAGTGCCTGCCCATCCATTCTCTCTATGTCTTGTAGGCCTCTATCAGCTCATCCCTCAACCTCCTCTTTCTACTAAAAACAGTACGAGTCTATTCAGCCTCTCCACACAGCTAACAGCCTGGAGACCAGGCAACATTCTGGTAAACGTGCTCTGCTTCCTCCCCAAAGCCTCCACCTCCTTTTGGTAGTGTGGCGCCCAGAAGTATGGGCAATATTCTAAGTGCGGCCTTACCAAGTTTCTATACAACTGTAGCATAACTTGCCAGTTTGTATACTGAATTCCGCGTCCAATGAAGGCAAGCTATCCGTATGCTTTCTTTACTAACTTGCCCACTTGTGTTGCCACCTTCAAAGACCTCTGGACTTGCACGCCCAGATCGCTCTGACTTTCTATATTACTAAGAGTTTTGCCATTCATCGTATATTTCCCCTCTATGTTAGACCTACCAAAATGCATTAAAGGATGTGCTTGTTTTGGTCCCCGCGAATCACTGTCGCAGATAATGGTAAACTCATCAAGAATTGAAACGAGAAGGAATGTCTTCACTTAGAGAGCATTTAAGCTTTGATATTATATATGCCAAACGACTGATGATGTTGAATCATTGGGCATGTTAAAGACAGATTGATATCGGGATTCTAATGATTTCAAGGGATAGTGGGATGGTGCAGAATGTGGCATTGACGTAGATTGTCAGTCATGACACAATTCAATGGCGGAGCAGGCTTGAATGGCCGAATGGCCTTCTTCTGATCAAATGTTCGTACATTGCCCAGTTATTGGAGAAATGTTTGTTTTTAATCATTCTTCACAATCTCAAGCTATTTCTCTATTTCAAATTCGCCAGGCAGTTTGAATAATGTATTTGATCTACATTTTTGGCAGTTGTTTTTTTTCGTGATTTCACTTGTCAGATTTATCAGCCGAAATTATCATGGAGAATGGAGAAATTGATAGAGGTTTTCAACAATTATCATGAATCTGTCTCCTAGCACAAAACCAATCTGTGAACCAAAAGTTTCAGTTAGCCGAGGAGATAAGAATAATTACGAACCTAATGCAATTAATAAGAGCAAAGTAAAATAATCGAAGAAACTTGACGAACTCAAAGCTGTAAATACCAGGACCGAATCGTCGAAATGTTGGTGGTCTGAAAGACGTAGCCTCATAGATCATCGTAGAATTTACAGTGCAGAAGGAGGCCATTGGGCCCATCAGGTCTGCACTGGCCCTTGGAAAGAGCACCCCAATGAAGCCCACTGTTCCAACCTATCCCGGTAGCCGCGTAACCCAGCAACCGCACCCAACTTTTAGGACACGAAGGGAAATTGATCATAACCAATCCACCTAACCTGCACGTCTTTGGACTGTGGGAGGAAACCGGAGCACCCGGAGGAAACCCACGCAGACACGGGGAGAACGTGTAGACACCAAACAAAGAGTGAGCCAAGCTGGGAATCGAACCTGGGACGCTGGAGCTCTGAAGCAACTGTACAAACCACTGTGCTACCGTTCAGCCCATTATTGGTTGTGCTTCACGGTTGTGCATTTCCAAAGCTTCCCTAGATTCTGTTCAAAAAACAGGAGTAAGGAATAGAAAAGGGAACTGTTCGCTTGACATCAGTCCGGAGGAGAATGGTGGGGTATAACATTAAATACGTCTTAAAATTGCACTTTCAGAACTACTCCCAATCCTCAGACTTGTTATTTTTCATGGCCCATATGTATGCTTTTTCCTTGGACCGGATACTATTTCAAATTCCGTTGTAAGCCATGGAATGGTCCTCTTACCTACTTCGTTTTTATGCCAGACAGGATGAACAGGTGTTCCTTGCATGTTTGCCATTGCCTACCCACTGTCATCCCTTCAAGTAACCCGCCCCAATCTATCAAGGCGAACTCACGCCTCATATCTTCATAGTTTCCTTGATTAAGACTCAGCTCCCTAGTCTCTGAATCAACTACTTCACTCTCCAGCTTGATAAAAAAAAACTCCATCATGTTATGGTCGCCCATCCCCAAGGGGTCTCGCACAGCCAGATTAGAAATGATTCCCTTCTCATTCCACAGTACCCAGTCTAAGATGGCCTGCTCTCTAATTGGTTCCTCCACATATTGGTCAAGAAAACCATCCCGTATACAATCAAGGAATTCCTCCTCTAGCATTGTAGCTAATTTGATTTGCACAATCTATGTGCAGATTAAAATCACCCATGATGACCAATATTCCCTTATTACATGTATCTCTAATTTCTTGGTTAATGCCGTTCCTAACATCTCCACTGCAGTTTGGGGGTCACCCATTAATATCTTTTGTCCGTTGTTATTTCTCAACTCCACCCATACAGACTCCACATTGTCAGAGTTAATATCCTTTCTCATAATTGTGTTAATGTCCTCTTTAACGAGCAAAGCCACGCCACTCCCTTTTCTTTTCTGCCTATCCTTCCTAAACCCTGAATACCCTGGAACATTCAGTTCCTATTCCTGGATACCATGCAGCCATGTATTAGTCCATCCACCGTATTGCAAATACTCAATGCATTAAGGCACAGAGCCTTTAAATGTGTCTGTTTCACATTGTTTGCCTTGCTCCCAATATTTTTCTCTTTGCCCTGTTGGAATTTTGCCCTTGGTTCTTCGCCTATCACTTTTCTTCTTTTATTTTCTGCCTTTTGATTTTGGCCTTGCATCCTCTTTCTCTGACTCCTTACATCGGTTCTCCTCCCCCTAGTATGTTATATTAAACCTTCCCCATCAGAGCTAGCAAAAGAAAAACCTCGATCATTGATTCCTACTTGGAAAACAATGTGGTGTACTTTAAATTAAAAACATATTCTGCATTCCTAACCACTGCCAACATCACACGATCCCTCCTCCACGTCGCCCCGCCCCCCCTCGACCAGAATACAATTCAGCCTCTGTTACCCTAAGAATAGCCAGGAGGGGACATGAGAAGTCTTTGGAAGGTAGGATCAAGGATAACTCTAAAGCTTTCTAAAGATATGTCAGGAATAAAAGAATGACTAGGGTAAGAGCGGGGCCAGTCAAGGACAGTAGTGGGAAGTTGTGCGTGGAGTCCGAGGAGACAGGAGAGGTGCTAAATTAGTATTTTTCGTCAGTATTCACACAGGAAAAGGACAATGTTGTCGAGGAGAATACGGAGATACAGGCTACTAGACTGGAAGGGCTTGAGGTTCATAAGGAGCAGTTGATAGCAATTCAGGAAATTGTTAAAATAGAGAAGTCCCCTGGGCCGGATGGGATTTATCCTTGGGTTCGCTGGGAAGCTAGGGAGGAGATCGCTGAGCCTTTGGATTTGATCTTTAAGTCACTTTTGTCTACAGGAATGGTGCCTGAAGACTGGAGGATAGCAAATGTTGTCCCCTTGTTCAAGAAGGGGAGTAGAGACAACCCCGGTAACTATAGACCAGTGAGCCTTACTTCTGTTGTGGGCAAAATCGTGGAAAGGTTTACAAGAGATAGGGTGTAAAATCATCTGGAATGGAATAATTTGATTAGACATAGTCAACCCGGTTTCGTGAAGGGTAGGTCGTGCCTCACAAACCTTATTGAGTTCTTTGAGAAGGTGACCAAACAGGTGGATGAGGGTAAAGCAGTTGACGTGGTGTATATGGATTCCATGAAAGGAAGGATGTGAAAGCATTGGAGGGGGTGCAGAGGAGTTTTACCAGAATGTTGCCTGGTATGGAGGGAAGATCTTATGAGGGAAGGCTGAGGGACTTGATGCTGTTTTCGTTAGAGAGAAGAAGGTTAAGAGGTGACTTAATTGAGGCATACAAGATGATCAGAGGATTAGATAGGGTGGACAGTGAGAGCCTCTTTCCTCGGATGGTGATGTCTAGCACGAGGGGACATAGAACATAGAACGACACAGCGCAGTACAGGCCCTTCGGCCCACGAAGGAGCACCGACATGGGAAGTCAAAAAACAAAAGCCATCTAACCTACACTATGCCATTATCATCCATATGCTTATCCAATAAACGTTTAAATGTCCTCAATGTTGGCGAGTTCACTACTGTTGCAGGTAGGGCAGTCCACGGCCACACCTCTTCCCTACTTACCTCAATGTCATCTATTCTAATAGCCTGGGTCTCAACATTCTCCTCCACAACATTCTCTTTTTCCTGAGTGAATACTGATGAAAAATATTCATTTAGTATCTCGCCTACCTCTTTAGACTCCACACAAAACTTCCCATCCCTGTCCTTGACTGGCCCTACTCTTACCCTAGTCATTCTTTTATTCCTGACACACCTATAGAAAGGTTTTTGGTGTTCCTTGATCCTACCTGCCAAACACTGCTCATGTCCCCTCCTTGCTCGTCTTAGCTCTCTCTTTAGATCCTTCCTTGCTACCTTGTAACTATCAAGCGCCTCAACTGAAACTTCACACCTCATCTTCACATAGGCCTCCTTCTTTTTCTTAACAAGAGATTCCACTTCTTTGGTAAACCACGGTTCCCTCGCTCGATGCCTTCCTCCCTGCCTCACCGGTACGTACTTATCAAGAACACGCAGTAGCTGTTCCTTGAACAAGCTCCACATATCCAGTGTGCCCACCACTTGCAGCCTACTTCTCCAACATACCCCCCCCCCCCCCAAGTCATGTCTAATGGCATCATAATTGCCCTTCCCCCAGCTATAACACTTGCCCTGTGGGGTATACTTATCCCTTTCCATCATTAACGTTAACGTCACCGAATTGTGGTCACTGTCTCCAAAGGGCTCGCCTACCTCCAAATCTAACACCTGGCCTGGTTCATTACCCAAAACCAAATCCAATGTGGCCTCGCCTCGTGTTGGCCTGTCAACATATTGTGTCAGGAAACCCTCCTGCACACATTGTACAAAAAACGACCCATCTAATGTACTCGAACTATTTCTCTTCCAGTCAATATTTGGCAAGTTAAAGTCTCCCATAATAACTACCCTGTTACTTTCGCTCTTATCCAGAATCATCTTCGCCATCCTTTCCTCTACATCCCGAGAACTATTTGGAGGCCGATAGAAAACTCCCAACAGGGTCACCTCTCCTTTCCTGTTTCTAACCTCAGCCCATACTAGCTCGGAAGAAGAGTCCCCATCTAGCATCCTCTCCGCCACCGTAATACTGTTCTTGACTAGCAGCGCCACACCTCCCCCTCTTTTGCCTCCTTCTCTGAGCTTACTAAAACACCTAAACCCCGGAACCTGCAACAACCATTCCTGTCCCTGCTCTATCCATGTCTCCGAAATGGCCACAACATCGAAGTCCCAGGTCCCAACCCAGGCTGCCAGTTACCCTACCTTATTTCGTATACTCCTAGCATTGAAGTAGACACACTTCAAACCACCTACCTGAACACTGGCCCCCTCCTGCGAAGTCAAATCTGTACTCCTGACCTCTATACTCTCAATCTCTCGTGCCCTAAATCTAAAATCCAGGTCCCCATGCCCCTGCTGCATGAGTTTAACCCCCCCCCCCAAAGAGCACTAACAAATCTCCCCCCCCCCCAGGATATTTGTGCCCCTCAGGTTCAGATGTAGACCATCCTGTCTGTAGAGGTCCCACCTTCCCCAGAAAGAGCCCCAGTTATCCAGAAATCTGAATCCCTCCCGCCTGCACCATCCCTGTAGCCACGTGTTTAGTTGCTCTCTCTCCCTATTCCTCATCTCATTATCACGTGGCACGGGCAACAACCCAGAGATAACAACTCTGTTTGTTCTCGTTCGGAGCTTACATCCTAGTTCCCTGAAAGCCTGCCTGACATCCTTGTCCCCTTTCCTACCTATGTCGTTCGTGCCAATGAGCTTTAAGTTAGCTTTAAATGAGGGGAGATAGATGTAAGACAGATGTCAGATGTTGGTTCTTTACTCAGAGAGTAATAAGGGCGTGGAATGCCATGCCTGCAACAGTAGTCGACTCGCCAACATTGAGGGCATTCAAATGGTCATTGGATAGACATATGGACGATACGGGAATAGTGTAGATGGGCTTTAGAGTGGTTTCACAGGTCGGCGAAACATCAAGGGCCGAAGGGCCTGTACTGCGCTGTAATGTTCTAATGTTCTATGTGCTATGAATATACTGAACAATTGAAAATGTTTCTTATAAAGAATTTCCCAGATTGACAGCCCTCCATGTGATGAAATGTCTCGGCGTGAAATGGTCCATCGCTGAAATTGTGCCCCTGTGTCCTCGAGTCCCTGAACACCGGGATCAACCTTTCCTGCTGACACTGTCAAGCATGCCTATTTCCTCCCTCCTACTTGTACATTGCAGAGCGATTAATGCCTCCAGTCATGGGCGAAGTTTCACATCAGAGGAGACAATACAGTGACCGTTTATTGCACTGCATCGAACTTCATCTCTTCCCTGTACTTCAAAGTTTAGAATTTGGCACCTAATTATTTATATTATTACTGGGAAAGAGAATAACCATAGAGCCGCCCATTGTATGGGCCAGCAGGTTAGTACACATGGCTAGCGCTGTGGCTTCACAGCGCCAGTGTCCTAGGTTCGATTCCCTGCTGGGTCACTGTCTGTGTGGTGTCTGCATGTTCTCCCCGTGTCTGTGTGGCTATCCTCCGGGTGCTGGGGGTTCCTCCCACAGTTCAAATACGTGCAGGTTAGGTGGCTAGACCATGCTAAATTGCCCTCAGTGTCAAAAAAGGTGAGGAGGGATTATTGGGTTTGGGGAATAAGGTGGAAGTGAGAGCTTAGGTCGGTCGGTGCAGACTCAATGGGCCGAATGGCCTCCTTCTGCACTGGTATGTTCTATCTATCTATGTATCTATATGTTTCATCCGCCTTCTTGTCATTTATTGCTTAACTTATCCCGATTTCTATGTATCGATATGTATGTTCTCCTTAAAGATTGTCAGTGTTAAATACAGATTCCGAATCACGGTTCACAGAATCCCGACAGTGCAGTGGAAAATCCTCTAGTCGCCACGTTCCGGCGCCTGTTCTGGTCCGCAGAGGGAGAATTCAGAATGCCCATTTCACCTAAGAGCACGTCTTTCGGGAACTGTGGGAGGAAACAGGAGCACGCGGCGGAAACCTATGCAGACCCGGGGAGAACATGCGGACTTCCCAAAGACAGTGATCCAAGACGAGAATCGAATCCGGGTCCTTGGTGCTGTGAAGCAACAGTGCTACCCACTGTGCTAACATACCGCCAATAAGAACATTCTGACTCAGTTATGTCAGTCAGAAGTCCTACAACACCAGGTTAAAGTGCAACAGGTTTGTTTCGAATCACCAGCTTTCAGACCACATCTTTCAACCGAGAAAGGAGCTGTCCTCCGAAAGCTAGTGGTTCCAAACAAACCTGTTGGACTTTAACCTGTTCTTGTAAGACCTCCTGTGCCCACCCCAGTCCAACGCCGGCATCGCCACATTTTAATTAATACAGTCCAGGCTGATTGTCAGCTTTTAGTAATTTTACTGTCTCTCACACTTTTTCTCTGCTACTGTTAATTCCTTTAGTTCCTCATTCTTATCAGCTCAATGACTAACGTATAGTTCTGATCCACAAAGAGTATCTTAAACTGTGCAGACAGATACAAAATATTTGCTCAAAGTCTCAGCAACTTCTGCATTCTCCATGATGACACCTCCTGATACGACTCAAACTGAAATAACGAAAATGTTCCAACTGCCAAATGAGAGGTTCAATGTGTTCTTCAAACTGTCTGTTCTGTTTCAAAAAGAGAAAATCCCAAGCACTGGTGAAGAAATATTTCAACAATAGTCTCTACAAACCTGTCAATGTACAGGAGACGTGGTGGTGTCGTGGTATTGTCACTGGGCTAGTAAACCAGAGACCTAGAGTTGTGCTCTGGGGATTCTGATTCAAATTCCACCACTGCATCAGGTGACATTTGAATCCAATAGCAATTTGGAATTAAAAATCTGACGGTGACCGTGAATCGACTGTCGTAAAAACCCGTCAGGTTCACTCATGTCCTTTAGGGAAGGATATCTGACGTCCTTACCTGGTCAGGTCTTCATGTGACACCAGACTCACTGCAATGGTCGAGCACAATTGGTGGTGGACAATTAATGCTGGCCCAGTCTGCAACATATTTTGTAAAAAAGTGGGAATATAGAATCATAGAAGAATCCGTCCGGTGCAGAAGGAATCCATTCATTCATTCGAGTCTGCACCAACCCTCTGAAATAGCGCGCTACCCAGGTCCACTACCCCATCCACCCCGCTGTAACCCAAACCCTAACCTGGACGTCCCTGGACACCGAGGGGCAATTTCGCAACCGTGAGTGCGCTGCTGGCAAAACGGAGGATCTCACCATAATGTATGGAGTTCTCTCTTGAGCAGGCTCAATGCTTCAACCTCCACAGGCCCCACGGTACAGGATTGCAAAGATTCATCGTCCTCGATTCTGAGAGTTTGCCCCCGGCGAAACATCTTTTATTCTGTCACCATCGAATTCCTGCAATGCATTCGGAGGCCATTCAGCCCATGGAGTCTTCACCGACCCTCTGATAGAACACCCTACTGAGAACCACTCCCGCGCTCTATCCCCATAATCCCACCTAACCTGCACATCTTTGGGTACAAAGAGGCAATCGATCATGGCCAGTCTGCTAAACCTGACATATTTGGACTGTGGGCGGAAACAAGAGCACCTGAAGGAAACGCACTCAGACATGAGGAGAAAATGAAAACCCCACACAGACCGACACCCAAGGCAGGAATTGAATGTAGGTCCCTGTCGCTGCGAGGCATCAGTGCTAACCACTGTGCCACGTCCTGTAGAGAATACAGGCCAACTTTCCTGAATCTCACCTCATCAGAAAATTACGCCATCCTTGGGATAAGACTGGACAATTTACATTGCACTTGCTCTATGTCAGGTATATCCTTTCTGAGGAGAGCGTGACTTCATACAATACTCCAGGAGCGAGCAATTGTAGCAAGACATTTTCACATCTGCTCTTAACTCTGCTTGCAATGAAGGGCAACGTGCCACTTCCCTCCCGAATAGCCTGCTGCGCCAGCTGCTAGCTTTTAGTGACTCATGAACAATGCACCCAAATCTATTTGGATATCAAGACTTTCCAATCTCTCATGATTTAAGAAGTACAGTCAGCACGGTGACGTAGTAGTTAGCATTGCTACCTCACGGCCCCGAGAACCCAGGTTCGATTCCGGCTTTGGGTCACTGTCCGTGTGGACTTTGCACATTCCCGCCGATTTGCGTGGGTTTCGCCCCCACCACAAAAAGATGCTTACTTTAGTGATGGAAAGGGATAGGTAAAGACCGCAGGGAAAGAGTTATATCTGGGGGAAGGGCAATTATGATGCGACGAGGCCAGACTTAGGATGCATCGGATGGAGAGGAAAACTGCAGGGGATGGGCACAATGGGAATGTGGAGCTTGTTCAAGGAACAGCTACTGCGTGTCCTTGATAACGATATACCTGTCAGGCAGGGAGGAAGTGGTCGAGCAAAGGAACCGTGGTTGCCTAAAGCAGTCGAAACACTTGTCAAAAGGAAGAAGGAGGCTTATGTAAAGATGAGACATGAAGGTTCAGTTAGGGCGTTCGAGAGTTACAAGTTAGCTAGGAAGGACCTAAAGAGAGCTAAGAAGAGCCAGGTGGGGACATGAGAAGTCTTTGGCAGAGAGGATTAAGGATAACCCTAAAGCTTTCTGTAGATGTGTCAGGAGTAAAAGAATGACTAGGGTTAGAGGAGGTCCAGTCACGGACAGTAGTGGGAAGTTGTGCTTGAAGCCCGAGAGATAGGAGAGGTGCTAAATGAATATTTTTCGTCAGTATTCACACAGCAAAAAGACAATGTTGTCGAGGGGAATACTGAGATTCAGGCTACTAGACTAGAAGGGCTTGAGGAACATAAGGAGGAGGTGTTAGCAATTCTGGAAAGTGTGAAAATAGATAAATCCACGGGGCCGGATGGGATTTATGCTAGGATTCTCTGGGAAGCTAGGGGGGAGATTCCTGAGCCTTTGGCTTTGATCTTTAAGTCATCTTGGAGGTCGTGTCTCACTAACTTGATAGAGTTTTTCGAGGAGGTCACAAAGATGATTAATGCAGGTAGGGCAGTGGATGTTGTCTATATTGACTTCAGTAAGGCCTTTGACAAGGTCCCTCATGGTAGACGAGTACAAAAGGTGAAGTCACACGGGATCAGGGGTGAGCAGGCAAGGTGGATACAGAACTGGCTAGGTCATAGAAGGCACAGAGTGGCAATGGAAGGATGCTTTTCTAATTGGAGAGCTGTGACCAGTGGTGTTCCGCAGGGATCAGTGCTGGGACCTTTGCTGTTTGTAGTATATATAAATGATTTGGAGGAAAATGTAACTGGTCTGATTTGTAACTTTGCAGACGTCAGAAAGGTTAGTGGAATTGCGGATAGCGATGAGGACCGTCAGAGGATACAGCAGGATTTAGATTGTTTGGAGACTTCGGCGGAGAGATGGCAGATGGAGTTTAATCCGGACAAATGTGAGGTAATGCATTTTGGAAGGTCTAATGCAGGTACGGAATATACAGTGAATGGTAGAACCCTCAAGAGTATTGAAAGTCAGGGATATCTAGGTGTACAGGACCACAGGTCACTGAAAGGGGCAACACAGGTGGAGAAGGTAGTCAAGAAGGCATACGGCATGCTTGCCTTCATTGGCCGGGGCATTGAGTATAAGAATTGGCAAGTCATGTTGCAGCTGTGTAGAACCTTAGTTAGGCCACACTTGGAGTATCGTGTTCAATTCTGGTCGCCACACCACCAGAAGGATATGGAGGCTTTAGAGAAGGTGCAGAAGACATTTACCAGAATGTTGCCTGGTTTTGAAGGAATTAGCAATGAGGAGCGTTTGAATAAACTCGTTTTTTTCTCACTGGAACGACGGAGGTTGAGGAGCGACCTGCTGGAGGTCTACAAAATTATGAGGGGCATTGACAGAGTGGATAGTCAGAGGCTTTTTTTCAGGGTCGGGTGTCAATTACTAGGGAGCATAGGTTTAAGGTGCGAGGGTCAAGGTTTAGAGTAGGTGTACGAGGCAAGGTTTTTACACAGAGGGTAGTGGGTGCCTGGAACTCGCTGCCGGAGGCG
The DNA here is from genome assembly GCF_047496885.1 of Scyliorhinus torazame. Classification (NCBI taxonomy): domain Eukaryota; kingdom Metazoa; phylum Chordata; class Chondrichthyes; order Carcharhiniformes; family Scyliorhinidae; genus Scyliorhinus; species Scyliorhinus torazame. The sequence goes on along the minus strand of NC_092737.1, from coordinate 27,842,435 downwards.
GTGGTGGAAGCAGGGACGATAGTGACATTTAAGGGGCATCGTGACCAATGCATGAATAGGATGGAAATAGAGGGATACGGACCCAGGAAGTGTAGAAGATTGTAGTTTAGTCAGGCAGCATGGTCGGCACGGGCTTGGAGGGCCGAAGGGCCTGTTCCTGTGCTGGACATTTCTTTGTTCTTTGTTCTTTACACTTTCAGAACTACTCCCAATCCTCAGACTTGTTATTTTTCATGGCCCATATGTATGCTTTTTCCTTGGACCGGATACTATTTCAAATTCCGTTGTAAGCCATGGAATGGTCCTCTTACCTACTTCGCTTTTGTGCCAGACAGGATGAACAGGTGTTCCTTGCATGTTTGCCATTGCCTACCCACTGTCATCCCTTCAAGTAACCCGCCCCAATCTATCAAGGCGAACTCACGCCTCATATCTTCATAGTTTCCTTGATTAAGACTCAGCTCCCTAGTCTCTGAATCAACTACTTCACTCTCCAGCTTGATAAAAAAAACTCCATCATGTTATGGTCGCCCATCCCCAAGGGGTCTCGCACAACCAGATTAGAAATGATTCCCTTCTCATTCCACAGTACCCAGTCTAAGATGGCCTGCTCTCTAATTGGTTCCGCCACATATTGGTCAAGAAAACCATCCCGTATACAATCAAGGAATTCCTCCTCTAGCATTGTAGCTAATTTGATTTGCACAATCTATGTGCAGATTAAAATCACCCATGATGACCAATATTCCCTTATTACATGTATCTCTAATTTCTTGGTTAATGCCGTTCCTAACTTCGCCACTGCAGTTTGGGGGTCACCCATTAATATCTTTTGTCCGTTGTTATTTCTCAACTCCACCCATACAGACTCCACATTGTCAGAGTTAATATCCTTTCTCATAATTGTGTTAATGTCCTCTTTAACGAGCAAAGCCACGCCACTCCCTTTTCTTTTCTGCCTATCCTTCCTAAACCCTGAATACCCTGGAACATTCAGTTCCTATTCCTGGATACCATGCAGCCATGTATTAGTTCATCCACCGTATTGCAAATACTCAATGCATTAAGGCACAGAGCCTTTAAATGTGTCTGTTTCACATTGTTTGCCTTGCTCCCAATATTTTTCTCTTTGCCCTGTTGGAATTTTGCCCTTGGTTCTTCGCCTATCACTTTTCTTCTTTTATTTTCTGCCTTTTGATTTTGGCCTTGCATCCTCTTTCTCTGACTCCTTACATCGGTTCTTCTCCCCCTAGTATGTTATATTAAACCTTCCCCATCAGAGCTAGCAAAAGAAAAACCTCGATCATTGATTCCTACTTGGAAAACAATGTTGTGTACTTTAAATTAAAAACATATTCTGCATTCCTAACCACTGCCAACATCACACGATCCCTCCTCCACGTCGCCCCGCCCCCCCGACCAGAATACAATTCAGCCTCTGTTACCCTAAGAATAGCCAGGAGGGGACATGAGAAGTCTTTGGAAGGTAGGATCAAGGATAACTCTAAAGCTTTCTAAAGATATGTCAGGAATAAAAGAATGACTAGGGTAAGAGCGGGGCCAGTCAAGGACAGTAGTGGGAAGTTGTGCGTGGAGTCCGAGGAGACAGGAGAGGTGCTAAATTAGTATTTTTCGTCAGTATTCACACAGGAAAAGGACAATGTTGTCGAGGAGAATACGGAGATACAGGCTACTAGACTGGAAGGGCTTGAGGTTCATAAGGAGCAGTTGATAGCAATTCAGGAAATTGTGAAAATAGAGAAGTCCCCTGGGCCGGATGGGATTTATCCTAGGATTCGCTGGGAAGCTAGGGAGGAGATCGCTGAGCCTTTGGATTTGATCTTTAAGTCACTTTTGTCTACAGGAATGGTGCCTGAAGACTGGAGGATAGCAAATGTTGTCCCCTTGTTCAAGAAGGGGAGTAGAGACAACCCCGGTAACTATAGACCAGTGAGCCTTACTTCTGTTGTGGGCAAAATCGTGGAAAGGTTTACAAGAGATAGGGTGTAAAATCATCTGGAATGGAATAATTTGATTAGACATAGTCAACCCGGTTTCGTGAAGGGTAGGTCGTGCCTCACAAACCTTATTGAGTTCTTTGAGAAGGTGACCAAACAGGTGGATGAGGGTAAAGCAGTTGACGTGGTGTATATGGATTCCATGAAAGGAAGGATGTGAAAGCATTGGAGGGGGCGCAGAGGAGTTTTACCAGAATGTTGCCTGGTATGGAGGGAAGATCTTATGAGGGAAGGCTGAGGGACTTGATGCTGTTTTCGTTAGAGAGAAGAAGGTTAAGAGGTGACTTAATTGAGGCATACAAGATGATCAGAGGATTAGATAGGGTGGACAGTGAGAGCCTCTTTCCTCGGATGGTGATGTCTAGCACGAGGGGACATAGAACATAGAACGACACAGCGCAGTACAGGCCCTTCGGCCCACGAAGTAGCACCGACATTGGAAGTCAAAAAACAAAAGCCATCTAACCTACACTATGCCATTATCATCCATATGCTTATCCAATAAACGTTTAAATGTCCTCAATGTTGGCGAGTTCACTACTGTTGCAGGTAGGGCAGTCCACGGCCTCACCACTCTTTGCGTAAAGAACCTACCTCTGACCTCTGTCCTATATCTATTACCCCTCAGTTTAAAGCTATGTTCCCTCGTTCCAATCATTTCCATCCGCGGGAGAAGGCTCTCACTGTCCAGCCTATCTAACCCCCTGATCATTTTGTATGCCTCTATTAAGTCTCCTCTTAACCTTCTTCCCTCTATCGAAAACAATCTCAAGTCCATCAGCCTTTCCTCATAAGTGTTTCCCTCCATACCAGGCAACATCCTGGTAAATCTCCTCTGCACCCGCTCCAAAGCCTCCACGTCCTTCCTACAATGAGGTGACCAGAACTGTACGCAATACTCCAAATGCGGCCGTACCAGAGATTTGTACAGCTTCAACATGACCTCATGACTCCGGAACTCAATCCCTCGACCAAAGGCCAAAACTCCATAGGCCTTCTTCACAACCCTATCAACCTGGGTGGCAATTTTCAGGGATCTATGTACATGGACACCGAGATCCCTCTGCTCATCCACACTTCCAAGAACTTTACCATTAGCCAAATATTCCGCATTCCTGTTATTCCTTCCAAAGTGAATCACCTCACACTTCTCTACATTAATCTCCATTTGCCACCTCTGAGCCCAGCTCTGCAGCTTATCTATGTCCCTCTGTAACCTGCAACATCCTTCCGCACTGTCGACAACACCACCGACTTTAGTGTCGTCTGCAAATTTACTCACCCACCCTTCTGCGCCCTCCACTAGGTCATTTATAAAAATGACAAACAGCAACGGCCCCAGAACAGATCCTTGTGGTACGCCGCTTGTAACTGAACTCAATTCTGAACATTTCCCATCAACCACCACACTCTGTCTTCTTTCAGCTAGCTAATTTCTGATCCACATCTCTAAATCACCCTCAATCCCCAGCCTCCGTATTTTCTGCAACAGCCTACATAGAACATAGAAAATACAGCACAAAACAGGCCCTTCGGCCCACGATGTTGTGCCGAACCTCCTTTGTCCTAGATTAACCATAGATTATCATTAAATTTGCAGTGCAGAAGGAGGCCATTCGGCCCTTTGAGTCTGCACCGGAACTTGGAAAGAGCACCCTACCCAAACTCAACACCTCCACCCAACACCAAGGGCAATTTTGGACATTAAGGGCAATTTATCATTGGCCAATTCACCTAACCTGCACATCTTTGGACTGTGGGAGGAAACCGGAGCACCCGGAGGAAACCCACGCAGACACGAGGAGGACGTGCAGACTCCGCACAGACAGTGACCCAAGCCGGAATCGAACCTGGGACCCGTGGGGAACCTTATCAAACGCTTTACTGAAATCCATATACACCACATCAACTGCTCTACCCTCGTCTACCTGTTCAGTCACATTCTCAAAGAACTCAATAAGGTTTGTGAGCCATGACCTTCCCTTGGCAATGCCATGCTGACTACCCCTAATTATATTATTCCTATCTAGATGATTATAAATCTTGTCTCTTGTAATCCCCTCCAAGGCTTTACCCACAACAGACGTGAGGCCCACCGGTCTATAGTTGCCGCGGTTGTCTCTACTCCCCTTCTTGAACAAAGGAACCACATTTGCTATCCTCCAGTCCTCTGGCACTATCCCTGTAGCCAATGATGGCATAAAAATCAAGGCCAAAGGCTCAGCAATCTCTTCCCTGGCTTCCAAGAGAATCCTAGGATAAATCCCATCAGGCCCCGGGGGCTTATCTATTTTCAGCTTGTCCAGAATTGCCAACACCTCTTCCCTACTTACCTCAATGTCATCTATTCTAATAGCCTGGGTCTCAGCATTCTCCTCCACAACATTCTCTTTTTCCTGAGTGAATACTGATGAAAAATATTCATTTAGTATCTCGCCTATCTCTTTAGACTCCACACAAAACTTCCCATCCCTGTCCTTGACTGGCCCTACTCTTACCCGAGTCATTCTTTTATTCCTGACACACCTATAGAAAGGTTTTGGGTGTTCCTTGATCCTACCTGCCAAACACTGCTCATGTCCCCTCCTTGCTCGTCTTAGCTCTCTCTTTAGATCCTTCCTTGCTACCTTGTAACTATCAAGCGCCTCAACTGAAACTTCACACCTCATCTTCACATAGGCCTCCTTCTTTTTCTTAACAAGAGATTCCACTTCTTTGGTAAACCACGGTTCCCTCGCTCGATGCCTTCCTCCCTGCCTCACCGGTACGTACTTATCAAGAACACGCAGTAGCTGTTCCTTGAACAAGCTCCACATATCCAGTGTGCCCACCACTTGCAGCCTCCTTCTCCAACATACCCCCCCCCCCCCAAGTCATGTCTAATGGCATCATAATTGCCCTTCCCCCAGCTATAACACTTGCCCTGTGGGGTATACTTATCCCTTTCCATCATTAACGTTAACGTCACCGAATTGTGGTCACTGTCTCCAAAGGGCTCGCCTACCTCCAAATCTAACACCTGGCCTGATTCATTACCCAAAACCAAATCCAATGTGGCCTCGCCTCGTGTTGGCCTGTCAACATATTGTGTCAGGAAACCCTCCTGCACACATTGTACAAAAAACGACCCATCTAATGTACTCGAACTATTTCTCTTCCAGTCAATATTTGGCAAGTTAAAGTCTCCCATAATAACTACCCTGTTACTTTCGCTCTTATCCAGAATCATCTTCGCCATCCTTTCCTCTACATCCCGAGAACTATTTGGAGGCCGATAGAAAACTCCCAACAGGGTCACCTCTCCTTTCCTGTTTCTAACCTCAGCCCATACTACCTCGGAAGAAGAGTCCCCATCTAGCATCCTCTCCGCCACAGTAATACTGTTCTTGACTAGCAGCGCCACACCTCCCCCTCTTTTGCCTCCTTCTCTGAGCTTACTAAAACACCTAAACCCCGGAACCTGCAACAACCATTCCTGTCCCTGCTCTATCCATGTCTCCGAAATGGCCACAACATCGAAGTCCCAGGTCCCAACCCAGGCTGCCAGTTACCCTACCTTATTTCGTATACTCCTAGCATTGAAGTAGACACACTTCAAACCACCTACCTGAACACTGGCCCCCTCCTGCGAAGTCAAATCTGTACTCCTGACCTCTATACTCTCAATCTCTCGTGCCCTAAATCTAAAATCCAGGTCCCCATGCCCCTGCTGCATTAGTTTAACCCCCCCCCCCCAAAGAGCACTAACAAATCTCCCCCCCCCCCAGGATATTTGTGCCCCTCAGGTTCAGATGTAGACCATCCTGTCTGTAGAGGTCCCACCTTCCCCAGAAAGAGCCCCAGTTATACAGAAATCTGAATCCCTCCCGCCTGCACCATCCCCGTAGCCACGTGTTTAATTGCTCTCTCTCCCTATTCCTCATCTCATTATCACGTGGCACGGGCAACAACCCAGAGATAACAACTCTGTTTGTTCTCGTTCGGAGCTTACATCCTAGTTCCCTGAAAGCCTGCCTGACATCCTTGTCCCCTTTCCTACCTATGTCGTTCGTGCCAATGAGCTTTAAGTTAGCTTTAAATGAGGGGAGATAGATGTAAGACAGATGTCAGATGTTGGTTCTTTACTCAGAGAGTAATAAGGGCGTGGAATGCCATGCCTGCAACAGTAGTCGACTCGCCAACATTGAGGGCATTCAAATGGTCATTGGATAGACATATGGACGATACGGGAATAGTGTAGATGGGCTTTAGAGTGGTTTCACAGGTCGGCGAAACATCAAGGGCCGAAGGGCCTGTACTGCGCTGTAATGTTCTAATGTTCTATGTGCTATGAATATACTGAACAATTGAAAATGTTTCTTATAACGAATTTCCCAGATTGACAGCCCTCCATGTGATGAAATGTCTCGGCGTGAAATGGTCCATCGCTGAAATTGTGCCCCTGTGTCCTCGAGTCCCTGAACACCGGTATCAACCTTTCCTGCTGACACTGTCAAGCATGCCTATTTCCTCCCTCCTACTTGTACATTGCAGAGCGATTAATGCCTCCAGTCATGGGCGAAGTTTCACATCAGAGGAGACAATACAGTGACCGTTTATTGCACTGCATCGAACTTCATCTCTTCCCTGTACTTCAAAGTTTAGAATTTGGCACCTAATTATTTATATTATTACTGGGAAAGAGAATAACCATAGAGCCGCCCATTGTATGGGCCAGCAGGTTAGTACACATGGCTAGCGCTGTGGCGTCACAGCGCCAGTGTCCTAGGTTCGATTCCCTGCTGGGTCACTGTCTGTGTGGTGTCTGCATGTTCTCCCCGTGTCTGTGTGGCTTTCCTCCGGGTGCTGGGGGTTCCTCCCACAGTTCAAATACGTGCAGGTTAGGTGGCTAGACCATGCTAAATTGCCCTCAGTGTCAAAAAAGGTGAGGAGGGATTATTGGGTTTGGGGAATAAGGTGGAAGTGAGAGTTTAGGTCGGTCGGTGCAGACTCGATGGGCCGAATGGCCTCCTTCTGCACTGGTATGTTCTATCTATCTATGTATCTATATGTTTCATCCGCCTTCTTGTCATTTATTGCTTAACTTACCCCGATTTCTATGTATCGATATGTATGTTCTCCTTAAAGATTGTCAGTGCTAAATACAGATTCCGAATCACGGTTCACAGAATCCCGACAGTGCAGTGGAAAATCCTCTAGTCGCCACGTTCCGGCGCCTGTTCTGGTCCGCAGAGGGAGAATTCAGAATGCCCATTTCACCTAAGAGCACGTCTTTCGGGAACTGTGGGAGGAAACCGGAGCACGCGGCGGAAACCCATGCAGACCCGGGGAGAACATGCGGACTTCCCAAAGACAGTGATCCAAGACGAGAATCGAATCCGGGTCCTTGGTGCTGTGAAGCAACAGTGCTACCCACTGTGCTAACATACCGCCAATAAGAACATTCTGACTCAGTTATGTCAGTCAGAAGTCCTACAACACCAGGTTAAAGTGCAACAGGTTTGTTTCGAATCACCAGCTTTCAGACCACATCTTTCAACCGAGAAAGGAGCTGTCCTCCGAAAGCTAGTGGTTCCAAACAAACCTGTTGGACTTTAACCTGTTCTTGTAAGACCTCCTGTGCCCACCCCAGTCCAACGCCGGCATCGCCACATTTTAATTAATACAGTCCAGGCTGATTGTCAGCTTTTAGTAATTTTACTGTCTCTCACACTTTTTCTCTGCTAATGTTAATTCATAGAACATAGAACATAGAAAATACAGCACAGAACAGGCCCTTCGGCCCACGATGTTGTGCCGAACCTTTGTCCTAGATTAATCATAGATTATCATTGAATTTACAGTGCAGAAGGAGGCCATTCGGCCCTTTGAGTCTGCACCGGCTCTTGGAAAGAGCACCCTACCCAAACTCAACACCTTCACCCAACACCAAGGGCAATTTGGACATTAAGGGCAATTTATCATTGGCCAATTCACCTAACCTGCACATCTTTGGATTGTGGGAGGAAACCGGAGCACCCGGAGGAAACCCACGCAGACACGGGGAGGACGTGCAGACTCCGCACAGTCAGTGACCCAAGCCGGAATCGAACCTGGGACCCTGGAGCTGTGAAGCAATTGTGCTATCCACAATGCTACCGTGCTGCCCTTGAGAACAAATAAATCTACACTATATCATTTAACCGTAATCCATGTACCTATCCAATAGCTGCTTGAAGGTCCCTAATGTTTCCGACTCAACTACTTCCACAGGCAGTGCATTCCATGCCCCCACTACTCTCTGGGTAAAGAACCTACCTCTGATATCCCTCCTATATCTTCCACCTTTCACCTTAAATTTATGTCCCCTTGTAATGGTTTGTTCCACCCGGGGAAAAAGTCTCTGACTGTCTACTCTATCTATTCCCCTGATCATCTTATAAACCTCTATCAAGTCGCCCCTCATCCTTCTCCGTTCTAATGAGAAAAGGCCTAGCACCCTCAACCTTTCCTCGTAAGACCTACTCTCCATTCCTTTAGTTCCTCATTCTTATCAGCTCAATGACTAACGTATAGTTCTGATCCACAAAGAGTATCTTAAACTGTGCAGACAGATACAAAATATTTGCTCAAAGTCTCAGCAACTTCTGCATTCTCCATGATGACACCTCCTGATACGACTCAAACTGAAATAACGAAAATGTTCCAACTGCCAAATGAGAGATTCAATGTGTTCTTCAAACTGTCTGTTCTGTTTCAAAAAGAGAAAATCCCAAGCACTGGTGAAGAAATATTTCAACAATAGTCTCTACAAACCTGTCAATGTACAGGAGACGTGGTGGTGTCGTGGTATTGTCACTGGGCTAGTAAACCAGAGACCTAGAGTTATGCTCTGGGGATTCTGATTCAAATTCCACCACTGCATAAGGTGACATTTGAATCCAATAGCAATTTGGAATTAAAAATCTGACGGTGACCGTGAATCGACTGTCGTAAAAACCCATCAGGTTCACTCATGTCCTTTAGGGAAGGATATCTGACGTCCTTACCTGGTCAGGTCTTCATGTGACACCAGACTCACTGCAATGGTCGAGCACAATTGGTGGTGGACAATTAATGCTGGCCCAGTCTGCAACATATTTTGTAAAAAAGTGGGAATATAGAATCATAGAAGAATCCGTCCGGTGCAGAAGGAATCCATTCATTCATTCGAGTCTGCACCAACCCTCTGAAATAGCGCGCTACCCAGGTCCACTACCCCATCCACCCCGCTGTAACCCAAACCCTAACCTGGACGTCCCTGGACACCGAGGGGCAATTTCGCAACCGTGAGTGCGCTGCTGGCAAAACGGAGGATCTCACCATAATGTATGGAGTTCTCTCTTGAGCAGGCTCAATGCTTCAACCTCCACAGGCCCCACGGTACAGGATTGCAAAGATTCATCGTCCTCGATTCTGAGAGTTTGCCCCCGGCGAAACATCTTTTATTCTGTCACCATCGAATTCCTGCAATGCATTCGGAGGCCATTCAGCCCATGGAGTCTTCACCGACCCTCTGATAGAACACCCTACTGAGAACCACTCCCGCGCTCTATCCCCATAATCCCACCTAACCTGCACATCTTTGGGTACAAAGGGGCAATCGATCATGGCCAGTCTGCTAAACCTGACATATTTGGACTGTGGGCGGAAACAAGAGCACCTGAAGGAAACGCACTCAGACATGAGGAGAAAATGAAAACCCCACACAGACCGACACCCAAGGCAGGAATTGAATGTAGGTCCCTGTCGCTGCGAGGCATCAGTGCTAACCACTGTGCCACTGTGCCACGTCCTGTAGAGAATACAGGCCAACTTTCCTGAATCTCACCTCATCAGAAAATTCCGCCATCCTTGGGATAAGACTGGACAATTTACATTGCACTTGCTCTATGTCAGGTATATCCTTTCTGAGGAGAGCGTGACTTCATACAATACTCCAGGAGCTATACAATTGTAGCAAGACATTTTCACATCTGCTCTTAACTCTGCTTGCAATGAAGGGCAACGTGCCACTTCCCTCCCGAATAGCCTGCTGCGCCAGCTGCTAGCTTTTAGTGACTCATGAACAATGCACCCAAATCTATTTGGATATCAAGACTTTCCAATCTCTCATGATTTAAGAAGTACAGTCAGCACGGTGACGTAGTAGTTAGCATTGCTACCTCACGGCCCCGAGAACCCAGGTTCGATTCCGGCTTTGGGTCACTGTCCGTGTGGACTTTGCACATTCCCGCCGATTTGCGTGGGTTTCGCCCCCACAACAAAAAGATGCTTACTTTAGTGATGGAAAGGGATAGGTAAAGACCGCAGGGAAAGAGTTATATCTGGGGGAAGGGCAATTATGATGCGACGAGGCCAGACTTAGGATGCATCGGATGGAGAGGAAAACTGCAGGGGATGGGCACAATGGGAATGTGGAGCTTGTTCAAGGAACAGCTACTGCGTGTCCTTGATAAGGATATACCTGTCAGGCAGGGAGGAAGTGGTCGAGCAAAGGAACCGTGGTTGCCTAAAGCAGTCGAAACACTTGTCAAAAGGAAGAAGGAGGCTTATGTAAAGATGAGACATGAAGGTTCAGTTAGGGCGTTCGAGAGTTACAAGTTAGCTAGGAAGGACCTAAAGAGAGAGCTAAGAAGAGCCAAATGGGGACATGAGAAGTCTTTGGCAGAGAGGATTAAGGATAACCCTAAAGCTTTCTGTAGATGTGTCAGGAGTAAAAGAATGACTAGGGTTCTCGGAGGTCCAGTCACGGACAGTAGTGGTTGAAGCCCGAGAGATAGGAGAGGTGCTAAATGAATATTTTTCGTCAGTATTCACACAGCACAAAGACAATGTTGTCGAGGGGAATACTGAGATTCAGGCTACTAGACTAGAAGGGCTTGAGGAACATAAGGAGGAGGAGTTAGCAATTCTGGAAAGTGTGAAAATAGATAAATCCCCGGGGCCGGATGGGATTTATGCTAGGATTCTCTGGGAAGCTAGGGGGGAGATTCCTGAGCCTTTGGCTTTGATCTTTAAGTCATCTTGGAGGTCGTGTCTCACTAACTTGATAGAGTTTTTCGAGGAGGTCACAAAGATGATTAATGCAGGTAGGGCAGTGGATGTTGTCTATATTGACTTCAGTAAGGCCTTTGACAAGGTCCCTCATGGTAGACGAGTACAAAAGGTGAAGTCACACGGGATCAGGGGTGAGCAGGCAAGGTGGATACAGAACTGGCTAGGTCATAGAAGGCACAGAGTGGCAATGGAAGGATGCTTTTCTAATTGGAGAGCTGTGACCAGTGGTGTTCCGCAGGGATCAGTGCTGGGACCTTTGCTGTTTGTAGTATATATAAATGATTTGGAGGAAAATGTAACTGGTCTGATTTGTAACTTTGCAGACGTCAGAAAGGTTAGTGGAATTGCGGATAACGATGAGGACCGTCAGAGGATACAGCAGGATTTAGATTGTTTGGAGACTTCGGCGGAGAGATAGCAGATGGAGTTTAATCCGGACAAATGTGAGGTAATGCATTTTGGAAGGTCTAATGCAGGTACGGAATATACAGTGAATGGTAGAACCCTCAAGAGTATTGAAAGTCAGGGAGATCTAGGTGTACAGGACCACAGGTCACTGAAAGGGGCAACACAGGTGGAGAAGGTAGTCAAGAAGGCATACGGCATGCTTGCCTTCATTGGCCGGGGCATTGAGTATAAGAATTGGCAAGTCATGTTGCAGCTGTGTAGAACCTTAGTTAGGCCACACTTGGAGTATCGTGTTCAATTCTGGTCGCCACACCACCAGAAGGATATGGAGGCTTTAGAGAAGGTGCAGAAGACATTTACCAGAATGTTGCCTGGTATTGAAGGAATTAGCAATGAGGAGCGTTTGAATAAACTCGGTTTTTTCTCACTGGAACGACGGAGGTTGAGGAGCGACCTGATAGAGGTCTACAAAATTATGAGGGGCATTGACAGAGTGGATAGCCAGAAGCTTTTTTTCAGGGTCGGGGGGTCAATTACTAGGGAGCATAGGTTTAAGGTGCGAGGGTCAAGGTTTAGAGTAGGTGTACGAGGCAAGGTTTTTACACAGAGGGTAGTGGGTGCCTGGAACTCGCTGCCGGAGGCGGTGGTGGAAGCAGGGACGATAGTGACATTTAAGGGGCATCGTGACAAATACATGAATAGGATGGAAATAGAGGGATACGGATCCAGGAAGTGTAGAAGATTGTAGTTTAGTCAGGCAGCATGGTCGGCACGGGCTTGGAGGGCCGAAGGGCCTGTTCCTGTGCTGGACATTTCTTTGTTCTTTGTTCTTTGATAGCAAATGTTGTCCCCTTGTTCAAGAAGGGGAGTAGAGACAACCCCGGGAATTATAGACCAGTGAGGCTAACGTCTGTTGCGGGCAAAATCTTTGAAAGGTCTACAAGAGATAGGGTGTATAATCATCTGGAAAGGAATAATTTGATTAGAGACCGTCAACACGGTTTTGTGAAGGGTAGGTCGTGCCTCACAAACCTTATTGAATTCTTTGAGAAGGTGACCAAATAGGTGGATCAGGGCAAAGCGGTTGGTGTGGTGTATATGGATTTCAGTAAAGTGTTTGATAAGGTATCCCACGGTAGGCTACTGCAGAAAATACGGAGGCATGTGATTCAGGGAGATTTAGCAGTTTGGATCAGAAATTGGCTAGCTGGAAGAAGACAAAGGGTGGTGGTTGATGTGAAGTGTTCAGACTGGAGTCCAGTTACTCGTGGTGTACCACAAGGATCTGTTTTGGGGCTACTGCTGTTTGTCATTTTTATAAATGACCTGGAGGAGAGCGTAGAAGGATGGTTGAGTAAATTTGCAGATGACACTAAAGTCGATGGAGTATGTTCGATTTTCTATGTGGATTGTCCACGTAAAATTGCTCCTTAATCAGAAAAAATGAATTGGGTAGAGTATTTTTTTTAAATGATTTAAGAAATATTCTGCCTTTACGTCTTTTTTCTAACAAAGTTAATAACTTCATGCTTTACCACATCACGTTCTGCAACGTTCTTATCCGTTACGTTGCCTGTCCACGTCTCCTGGACATCATCTCGCATCACCCTCGCAAATCACATTCCCACCCTGTTTGGCATCATCAGGAAATTTGGAAATATGACATTGGTCCCCACATGATTTTCATAGTTTGTGACCTCACTAGACACATTCTGCGACCCTCAGAATGGCCCATTAATTCCAAACCCCCGTGTTCTGTCTATTAACCAGTTCTCAATTCATACCAGTATGTTCCTCCCTATCCTCTGTGCTCTAATGTTGTTTACAACGTCCTGAGTGGGACCTTATCAAATACTATCTGAAAATCGAAATACAACACATCCACTAATTCACCTTTTATCTAAGCTCCAATCTAAGCTTTATTGAAAGCACGGGAGCACAAGTGGATAGCAATGTGGCTTCACAGCGTCAGGGTCCTAGATTCGTTCCCCGCTGGGTCACTGTCTGTGCGGAGTCGGCACGTTCTCCCCGTTTCTGTGTGGGTTTCCTCCGGGTGCACTGCTTTTCTCCCACAGTCCAATGACGAGCAGGTTAGGTGGATTGGCCATGTTAAATTGCCCTTAGTGACCAAAAAGGTGAGGAGGAATTATTGGGTTACGGGGATAGGGTGGAAGTGAGGGCTGAAGAAGGGTAGCAAGGATAATCCCGGGAACTACAGGCCGGTGAGCCTTACTTCAGTGGTAGGGAAATTACTGGAGAGAATTCTTCGAGACAGGATCTACTCCCATTTGGAAGCAAATGGACGTATTAGTGTGAGGCAGCACGGTTTTGTGAAGGGGAGGTCGTGTCTCACTAACTTGATAGAGTTTTTCGAGGAGGTCACTAAGATGATTGATGCAGGTAGGGCAGTGGATGTTGTCTATGTGGACTTCAGTAAGGCCTTTGACAAGGTCCCTCATGGTAGACTAGTACAAAAGGTGAAGTCACACGGGATCAGGGGTGAGCTGGCAAGATGGATACAGAACTGGCTAGGCCATAGAAGGCAGAGAGTAGCAATGGAGGGATGCTTTTCTAATTGGAGGGCCATGACCAGTGGTATTCCACAGGGATCAGTGCTGGGACCTTTGCTGTTTGTAGTATATATAAATGATTTGGAGGAAAATGTAACTGGTCTGATTAGTAAGTTTGCAGACGACACAAAGCTTGATGGAATTGCGGATAGCGATGAGGACTGTCGGAGGATACAGCAGGATTTAGATTGTCTGGAGACTTGGGCGGAGAGATGGCAGATGGAGTTTATTCCGGACAAATGTGAGGTAATGCATTTTGGAAGGTCGAATGCAGGTAGGGAATATACAGTGAATGGTAGAACCCTCAAGAGCATTGAAAGTCAAAGAGATCTAGGAGTACAGGTCCACAGGTCATTGAAAGGGGCAACACAGGTGGAGAAGGTAGTCAAGAAGGCATACGGCATGCTTGCCTTCATTGGCCGGGGCATTGAGTATAAGAATTGGCAAGTCATGTTGCAGCTGTATAGAACTTTAGTTAGGCCACACTTGGAGTATAGTGTTCAATTCTGGTCGCCACACTACCAGAAGGATGTGGAGGCTTTAGAGAGGGTGCAGAAGAGATTTACCAGAATGTTGCCTGGTATGGAGGGCATTAGCTATGAGGGTTGCTTGAATAAACTCGGTTTGTTCTCACTGGAACGAAGGAGGTTGAGGGGCGACCTGATAGAGGTCTACAAAATTATGAGGGGCATAGACAGAGTGGATAGTCAGAGGCTTTTCCCCAGGGTAGAGGGGTCAATTACTAGGGGGAATAGGTTTAAGGTGAGAGGGGCAAGATTTAGAGTAGATGTACGAGGCAAGTTTTTTACGCAAAGGGTAGTGGGTGCCTGGAACTCGCTGCCGGAGGAGATGGTGGAAGCAGGGACGATAGTGACATTTAAGGGGCATCTTGACAAATACATGAATAGGATGGGAATAGAAGGATACGGACCTAGGAAGTGTAGAAGATTGTAGTTTAGTCGGGCAGCATGGTCGGCACGGGCTTGGAGGGCCGAGGGGCCTATTCCTGTGCTGTACATTTCTTTGTTAAGTAGGTCGGTGCACACTCGATGGGCCGAATGGTCTCCTTCTGGACTGTATGGTCTATGTTCTCTGAAACATCCAACAGATCTGTCAAAAATTATTTTCTGTTGACTCAAGCCAGTTATAACATTATTTTCTAAGTGCCTAGTTATCACAACATTTATAATAGAATCTGACATGTTCTGGAACATTCACGTCAAACCAACAGATCTGTACATCTCTCTTTTCGCTATTGCCACATTCAAAACTAGTGGGGTTACATTCCTTACTTTCCAGTCTGCAGGAACCTTTCCAGAACCAGTAGAATTTTGATAGGTCGCCAACAATACGCCAACTATCTCTATGGGCGGAAGGGTAGCACAGTGGTTAGTCAGTGCATTCGACTCCGCACGTTTAGTAAACGTCGTTGGCATATCATTCGCAGGCCTGACCCGGTATTTAATGCAGCCTGCGCTATGACATGCCTCACTCATTTGATCGAGTTTTTCGAGGAAGTAACAAAGATGATAAATGAGGGAAAGGCAGTAGATGTTGTATACATGGACTTCAGTAAAGATTTTGACAAGGTACCTCCTGGTAGACTTGTACAAAAGGTGATGCCACATGGGATCAGAGGAGAGCGGGAATGTTGGATACAGAACTGGTTTGGGCACAGAAGACAAATGGTGGCATTAGAAGGGTGCTTTTCTGAATGGAAGGCTGTGACTAGCGGCCTTCCAGGGGGATCAGTTCTGGGACTTTGTTGTTCGTGGTGTATATAAATGATTTAGAAGAAAATGTAGCTGGTCTGATTAGAAAACTTGCAGGCGACACAGAAATTGGCGGAGTTGCGGATAACGAAGAGGACTGTCAGATGATACAGCAGGATATAAAGTGGTTGGAGTCATGGGCGGAGAACTAGCATATGGAGTTTAATCCGGACAAGTGTGAGGTAACAAGTTTGGGTTAAGGAAAATCCCAAAGTTTTCTTTACATACATAAAAAGCAAGAGGGCAGCCAGGGAAAGGGTTGGCCCACTGAAGGATAGGCAAGGGAATCTATGTGTGGAGCCAGAGGAAATGTGCGAGGTACTAAATGAATACTTTGCATCAGTATTCACCAAAAAGAATGAATTGTTGGATGTTGAGTCTGGAGAAGGGTGTGTAGATAGCCTGGGTAACATTGAGATCAAAAAAGACGAGGTGTTGGGCGTCTTGAAAAATATTAAGATAGATAAGTCCTCAGGGCCTGATGGGATCTACCCCAGAATACAGGAGGCTAGAGAGGAAATTGCTGAGGCCTTGACAGAAATCTTTGGATCCTCACTCTCTTCAGGTGATATTCCGGAGGGCTGGAGAATAGCCAATGTTGTTCCTTTGTTTAAGAATGGTAGCAAGGATAATCCAGGCAACTACAGGCCGGTGAGCCTTACGTCAGTGGAAGGGAAATTACTGGAGAGAATTCTTCGAGACAGGATCTACTCCCAATTAGAAGCAAATGGACATATTAGCGAGAGCAGCATCGTGTTGTGAAGGGGAGGCCGAAACTTAATAGAGTTTTTCGAAGAGGTCACAAAGATGATTGATGCAGGTAGGGCAGTGTTGTCGATATGGACTTCAGTAAGGCCTTTGACAAAGTCCCTCATGGTAGACTGGTACAAAATATGAAGTCACAAGGGATCAGGGGTGAGTGGCAAGATGGAGACAGAACTGGCTCGGTCATTGAAGGCAGAGAGTAGCAATGGAAGGGTACTTTCCTAATTGGAGGGCTGTGACTAGTGGTGTTCCGCAGGGATCAGTTCTGGGACCTTTGCTGTTCGTAGTATATATAAATGATTTGGAGGAATAGGAACTGGTCTGATTAGTAAGTTTGCAGACCCCACAAAGGTTGGTGGAATTGCGGATACCGCTGAGGACTGTCAGATGACACACCCGGATTTAGATCGTTTGGAGACTTGGGCGGACAGATGGCAGATGGGGTTTAATCCGGAAAAATGTGCGGTAATGCATTTTGGAAGGTCTAATGCAGGTAGGGAATATACAGTGAATGGTAGAACCCTCAAGAGTATTGAAAGTCAGAGAGATCTACGTGTACAGGCCCACATGTCACTGAAAGGGGCAACACAGGTGGAGAAGGTAGTCAAGAAGGCATACGGCATGCTTGCCTTCATTGGCCGGGGCATTGAGTATAAGAATTGGCAAGTCATGTTGCAGCTGTATAGAACCTTAGTTAGGCCACACTTGGAGTATAGTGTTCAATTCTGGTCGCCACACTACCAGAAGGATGTGGAGGCTTTCGAGAGGGTGCAGAAGAGATATAACAGAATGTTGCCTGGTATGGAGGGCATTAGCTATGAGGAGCGGTTGAACAAACTCGGTTTGTTCTCAGTGGAACGAAGGAGGTTGAGGGGCGACCTGATAGAGGTCTACAAAACTATGAGGGGCATAGGCAGAGTGGATAGTCAGAGGCTTTTCCCCGGGGTAGAGGGGTCAATTACTAGGGGGCATAAGTTTAAGGTGAGAGGGGCAAGGTTTAGAGCAGATGTACGTGGCAAGATTTTTACGCAGAGGCTAGTGGGTGCCTGGAACTCGCTACCGGAGGAGATAGTGGAATCAGGGACGATAGTGACATTTCAGGGGCGTCTTGACAAATATATGAATAGGATGAGAATAGAGGCATACGGACCCAGGAAGTGTAGAAGATTTTAGTATAGATGGGCAGCATGGTCGGCACAGGCTTGGAGGGCCGAATGGCCTGTTCCTGTGCTGTACTTTTCTTTGTTCTTTGTAACGAACTTTGAAAGGTCCAATGCATGTAGAAATTACACAAGAAATGGTAGAACTCTTGCGACTGCTGACAGACAGAGAGATCTGTGCGTGCATGTCCACCGATCACGGAAACGAAATGAGATCAAAATCGCTTATTGTCACAAGTAGGCTTCAAGGAACTTACTGTGAAAAGCCCCTAGTCGCCACATTCCGGCGCCTGTTCGGGGAGGCTGGTACGGGAAACTGTCAGTGACAACGCATGATGGATAAGGTGGTCAAGAAGGCATACGGCATGCTGGCCTTCATCGATCGCGGCATGGTCGAGTGAGGGAACCATGGTTGACAAGAGAGGTTGAATGTCTTGTTAAGAGGAAAAAGGTGACTTATGTAAGGCTGAGGAAACAAGGTTCAGACAGGGCATTGGAGGGATACAAGATAGCCAGGAGGGAACTGAAGAAAGGGATTAGGAGAGTTAAGAGAGGGCATGAACAATCTTTGGCGGGTAGGATCAAGGAAAACCCCAAGGCCTTTTACACATATGTGAGAAATATGAGAATGACTAGAGCGAGGGTAGGTCCGATCAAGGACAGTAGCGGGAGATTGTGTATCGAGTCTGAAGAGATAGGAGAGGTCTTGAACGAGTACTTTTCTTCTGTATTTACAAATGAGAGGGGCGATATTGTTGGAGAGGACAGTGTGAAACAGATTGGCAAGCTCGAGGAAATACTTGTTAGGAAGGAAGGGGCAGCACGGTAGCATTGTGGATAGCACAATTGCTTCACAGCTCCAGGGTCCCAGGTTCGATTCCCGGCTTGGTTCACTGTCTGTGCGGAGTCTGCACATCCTCCCCGTGTGTGCGTGGGTTTCCTCCGGGTGCTCCGGTTTCCTCCCACAGTCCAAAGATGTGCAGGTTAGGTGGATTGGCCATGCTAAATTACCCTTCGTGTCCAAAATTGCCCTTAGTGTTGGGTGGGGTTACTGGGTTATGGGGATGGGGTGGAGATGTTGACCATGGGTAAGGTGCTCTTTCCAAGAGCCGGTGCAGACTCGATGGGCCGAATGGCCGCCTTCTGCACTGTAAAATCTATGATAATCTATGTGTTGGGCATTTTGAAAAACTTGAGGATAGACAAGCCCCCCGGGCCTGACGAGATATATCCAAGGATTCTAGGGGAAGCAAGATATGAAATTGCAGAGCCGTTGGCAATGATCTTTTAGTCCTCACTGTCAACAGGGGTGGTACCAGGGAATTGGAGAGTGGCGAATGTCGTGCCCCTGTTCAAAAAAGGGACTAGGGGTAACTCTGGGAATTACAGGCCAGTTAGTCTTACTTCGGTGGTAGGCAAAGTAATGGAAAGGGTACTGAAGGATAGGATTTCTGAGCATCTGGAAAGACACTGCTTGATTAGGGATAGTCAGCACGGATTTGTGAGGGGTAGGTCTTGCCTTACAAATCTTATTGAATTCTTTGAGGAGGTGACCAAGCATGTGCATGAAGGTAAAGCAGTGGATGTAGTGTACATGGATTTTAGTAAGGCATTTGATAAAGTTCCCCATGGTAGGCTTATGCAGAAAGTAAGGAGGCATGGGATAGTGGGAAATTTGGCCAGTTGGATAACGAACTGACTAACCGATAGAAGTCAGAGAGTGGTGGTGGATGGCAAATATTCAGCCTGGATCCCAGTTACCAGTGGCGTACCGCAGGGATCAGTTCTGGGTCCATTGCTGTTTGTGATTTTCATTAATGACTTGGATGAGGGAGTTGAAGGGTGGGTCAGTAAATTTGCAGACGATACGAAGATTGGTGGAGTTGTGGATAGTAAGGAGGGCTGTTGTCGGCTGCAAAGAGACATAGATAGGATGCAGAGCTGGGCTGAGAAGAAGACCTCTTCATTCACCTGAGGAAGGAGCAGCGCTCCGAAAGCTAGTGACATCGAAACAAACCTGTTGGACTTTAACCTGGTGTTGTAAGACTTCGTATTAAACTGAGGGGTAATAGATATAGGACAGAGGTCAGAGGTAGGTTCTTAACGCAAAGAGTGGTGAGGCCGTGGAAAGCCCTACCTGCAACAGTAGTGAACTCGCCAACATTGAGGGCATTAAAAATTTTATTTGATAAGCATATGGATGATGATGGCACAGTCTAGGTTAGATGGCTTTTGTTTTTGACTTCCCATGTCGGTGCAACATCGTGGGCCGAAGGGCCTGTAATGCACTGTATCGTTCTATGTTCTATCTTCTATGTTTACAGTCTCTCACACTTTTTATCTGCTAATGTTAATTCCTTTAGTTCATCATTCTAATCAGCTCAATGGCTAACGTATAGTTCTGATCCACAAAATGTATCTTAAACTATGAAGACAGATACAAAACTTTGGCTCAAAATTTCAGCAACTTCTGAATTCTCCATGATGACACCTCCTGATACGACTCAAACTGAAATAACGGAAATGTTCCAACTGTCAAATGAAAGGTTCAATGTGTTCTTCAAACTGTCTGTTCTGTTTCAAAAAGAGAAAAACCCAAGCACTATGAAGAAATATTTCAACAACAGTCTCTACCAACCTGTCAATGTACAGGGGACACAGTGGTGTAGTGCTATTGTCACTGGGCGAGTAAACCAGAGACCCAGAGTTATGCTCTGGGGATCCTGATTCAAATTCCACCACTGCATAAGGTGACATTTGAATCCGACAGCAATTTGGAATTAAAAATCTGATGATGACCATGAATCGCCTGTCGTAAAACCCCGTCAGGTTCAGTCATGTCCTTTCGGGAAGGATACCTGCCGTCCTTACCTGGTCTGGTCTACATGTGACTCCAGACCCACGGCAATGTGGTTTACTGTTAACTGCTCCTCCAGGTCGAGCACAATTGGTGGTGGACAATAAATGCTGGCCCAGTCTGCGGCACATTTTTTTTAAAGTGGGAATATCGAATCATAGAAGAATCCGTCCGGTGCAAAAGGAGTCCATTCGTCCATTCGAGTCTGCGCGCTACCCTGGTCCACTACCCCATCCACCCCGCTATAACCTTGACCCTAACCTGGACGTCCCTCGGCACTGAGGGGCACTTACGCACGGCCAATCCACCGAACCTGCACATCTTTGGACTGTGGCCGGAAACCGGAGGACCCGGAGGAAACCAATGCACAATTTCCTCACGACAGTCATCCAAGGTTCGAATTGAACCTGGATCCCTGGCGCTGTGAGGCAGCAGTGTTAACCACATAGCTATAACAGGAGGCGATTACAGCCTGTACGACCATTCGAACAAATGATGGCTGATTTTTTACTTCTACGCCAATTCCCCCTGTCCATTGAATATATTGGGCGTGATTCTCCGTGAGGATCATAAGGAGGAGGTGTTAGCAATTCTGGAAAGTGTGAAAATAGATAAGTCCCCTGGGCCGGATGGGATTAATCCTAGGATTCTCTGGCAAATTAGGGACGAGATTGCTGAGATTTTGGCTTTGATCTTTAAGTCATCTTTGTCTACAGGAATAGTGCCAGAAGACTGGAGGATAGCAAATGTTGTCCCCTTCCCCACGGTAGGCTATTGCAGAAAATACGGAGGCTGGGGATTGAGGGTGATTTAGAGATGTGGATCAGAAATTGGCTAGTTGAAAGAAGACAGAGGGTGGTGGTTGATGGGAAATTTTCAGAATGGAGTCCAGTTACAAGTGGCGTACCACACGGATCTGTTCTGGGGCCGTTGCTGTTTGTCATTTTTATAAATGACCTAGAGGAGGGCGCAGAAGGGTGGGTGAGTAAATTTGCAGACGACACTAAAGTCGGTGGTGTTGTCGACAGTGCGGAAGGCTTGGGTTTCAGGTGCAACATCGTGGGCCGAAGGACATGTGCTGCGCTGTATCGTTCTATGTTATACGTTCTATGTACTCGGCTAATGGGATGATTCCTGGCAGTGTGGATGAGCAGAGAGATCTCGGTGTCCATGTACATAGATCCCTGAAAGTTGCCACCCAGGTTGAGAGGGTTGTCAAGAAGGCGCACGGAGTGTTAGCTTTTATTGGTCGAGGGATTGAGTTTCGAAGCCATGAGGTCATGTTGCAGCTGTACAAAACTCTGGTGTGGCCGCATTTGTAGGATTGCGTGCAATTTTGGTCGCCGCATTATAGGAAGGATGTGGAAGCATTGGAAAGGGTGCAGAGGAGATTTACCAGAATGTTGCCTGGAATGGATGGAAGATCTTATGAGGAAAGGCTGAGGGACTTGAGGCTGTTTTCGTTAGACAGGAGAATGTTAAGAGGTGATTTAATTGAGGCATACAAAGAACAAAGAAAATTACAGCCCAGGAACAGGCCCTTCGGCCCTCCCAGCCTGCGCCGATCCAGATCCTTTATCTAAACCTGTCACCTATTTTCCAAGAATCCACTTCCCTTTGTTCCACGCCCGTTCATATATCTGTCTAGATGCATCTTAAATGATGCTATTGTGCCCGCCTCTACCACCTCCACTGTGAAAGCGTTCCAGGCACCCACCACCCTCTGCGTAATAAACGTTCCACGCACATCTCCCTGAAACTTTCCCCCTCTCACATTGAAATCGTGACCCCTTGTAATTGACACTCCAACTCTTGGAAAAAGCTTATTGCTATCCACCCTGTTCATACCTCTCATAATTGTGCAGACCTCAATCAGGTCCCACCTCAACCTCCGTCTTTCTAACGAAAACAATCCTAATCTACTCAACCTTTCTTCATAGCTAGCACCCTCCATACCAGGCAACCTCCTGGTGAACCTACTCTGCACACTCTCTAAAGCATGCACATCCTTCTGGTAATGTGGCGACCAGAACTGCACGCAGTATTCCAAATGTGGCCTAACCAAAGTCCTTTACAACTGTAATATGACCTGCTGACTCTTGTACTCAATATCCCGTCCGATGAAGGCAAGCATGCTATATGCCTTCTTGATCACTCCATCGACCTCCGTTGCCACTTTCAGGGTACAATGGACCTGAACTCCCAGATCTCTCTGTACATCAATTTTCCCCAGGACTCTTCCATTGACCGTCTAGTTCGCTCTTGAATTAGATCTTCCAAAATGCACCACCTCACATTTGCCTGGATTGAACTCCATCTGCCATTTCTCTGCCTAACTCACCAATCTATTTATATTTTGCTGTATTCTCTGACAGTCCTCCTCGCTATCTGCAACTCCACCAATCGTAGTATCATCTGCAAACCTGCTAATCAGACCACCAATACCTTCGTCCAGATCATTTATGTATGTCACAAACAACAGTGGTCCGAGCACGGATCCCTGTGGAACACCACTAGTCACCTTTCTCCATTTTGAGACGTTCCATTCCACCACTACTCTCTGTCCCCTGTTGCCCAGCCAGTTCTTTATCCATCTAGCTAGTACACCCTGAACCCCATACAACTTCACTTTTTCCATCTGCCTGCCATGGGAAAATTTATCAAATGCCTTCCTGAAGGCCATGAATATGACATCTACTACCCTTCACTAATCAATTAACGTTGTCAGTTCCTCAAAGAATTCTATTAGGTTTGTAAGACATGACCTTCCCTGCACAAATTTGTGCTGCTTCTCACTATTTTCTTCCAAATGTGAATAGATTCTATCCCTCAGTATCTTCTCCAACAGTTTGCCTACCACTGACGTCAAGCTCACAGGTCTCTAATTCCCTGAATTATCCCTGCTACCCTTCTTAAACAAAGGGACAACATTAGCAATTCTCCAGTTTTTCCGGGACCTCACCCGTGCTCAAGGATGCTGCAAAGATATCTGTTAAGGCCCCATCTATTTCTTCCCTTGCTTCCCTCCGTAACCTGGGACAGATACCATCCGGACCTGGGTACTTTTCCACCTTAATGCCTTTTAGAATACCCAAAACTACCCCCTTCCTTATGCCGACTTGACCTAGAGTATTTAAACATCCATCCTTAGCCTCAACATCCGTCATGTTCCTCTCCTTGGTGAATATCGATGCAAAGTACTCACTAAGAATCTCACCCATTTCCTCTGACTCCACACATAAATTCCCTGTTTTGTCCTTGAGTGGGCCAATCCTTTCTCTCGTTACCCTCTTGCTCCTTACATACGAATAAAAG
This sequence comes from Scyliorhinus torazame, assembly GCF_047496885.1. Lineage (NCBI taxonomy): Eukaryota > Metazoa > Chordata > Chondrichthyes > Carcharhiniformes > Scyliorhinidae > Scyliorhinus > Scyliorhinus torazame. Next base: position 27,818,492 of record NC_092737.1, on the reverse strand, counting down.
GCTTTGGGATTTTTCTTAAACCTGTTAGCCAAAGATATTTCATGACCCCTTTCAGCCCTCTTTATAGCGCGTTGAGATATGTCCTATTTTCCCGATATTGCTCCAAAGCTTCATCAGATTTAAGTCGCCTAGATCTTATGTATGCTTCCTTTTTCATCTTAGCTCGTCTCACAATTCCACCCGTCATCCATGGTTCCCTAATCTTGCCATTTCTATCCCTCATTTTCACAGTGACATGTCTGTCCTGCACTCTAATCAACCTTTCCTTAACAGACTCCCACATTTTAAATGTGGATTTACCCTTAAAGAGCTGCTCCCAATCCACATTCCCTAGCTCCCGCCGAATTTTGTTATACTTGGCCTTTCCCCAATTTAGCACTCTTCCTTTAGGACCACTCTCGTCTTTGGCCATGAGTATTCTAAAACTTACGGAATTGTGATCGCGATTCCCAAAGTAATCACCGACTGAAATTTAACCACCTGGCCGGGATCATTCCCCAATACAAGGTCCAGTATGGCCCCTTCCCGAGTTGGACCATTTACATACTGCTCTAAAAAACTCTCCTGGATGCTCCTTACAAATTCTGCTCCATCTTCACCTCCAACACTACATGAGTCCCATTCAATGTTGGGAAAGTAAAAATCTCCCATCACGACCACCCTATTGCTCCTACATTTTTCTATAATCTGTCCTGTAGTAAAGTCCCTTCCTATTTCCTAGCTCTACCCTGATTGCCTCAGTGCTCGAATCCTCCATCGTGCCCTCCTTAATCATAGTAAGAAGTCTTACAACACCAGGTTAAAGTCCAACAGGTTTGTTTCGATGGCACTAGCTTTCGGAGCGCTGCTCCTTCCTCAGGTGAATGAAGAGGTATGCTCCAGAAACATATATATAGACAGATTCAAAGATGCCAGACAATGCTTGGAATGCGAGCATTAGCAGGTGATTAAATATTTACAGAATGGGCATCGCGCGACAATCACCCGGCAGGAATGTTCCCTTCCAGTCGGGGAACACTTCAGCAGTCAAGGGCATTCAGCCTCTGATCTCCGGGTAAGCGTTCTCCAAGGCGGCCTTCAGGTCGCGCAACAACACAGAATCGCCGAGCAGAAGCTTATAGCCAAGTTCCGCCTACATGCGTGCGGCCTCAACCGGGACATGAGATTCATGTCACATTACATTCATCTCCCACCATCTGGCCTGCGAAATCCTACCAACTGTCCAGGCTTGACAGAATTCACACCTCTTTAAACTGGGGTTACCCCATCTCTGGATCTGTGAAGGTTTAATCACCTGCTAATGCTCGCATTCCAAGCATTGGTTGGCAGCTTTGAATCTGTCTATATATATGTTTCTGGAGCATACCTCTTCATTCACCTGAGGAAGGAGCAGCGCTCCGAAAGCGAGTGACATCGAAACAAACGTGTTGGACTTTAACCTGGTGTTGTAAGACTTCTTACTGTGCTCACCCCAGTCCAACGCCGGCATCTCCACATCATGACTCCTTAATCATAGCTGTGATATAATCTTTGACCAGTAATGCAACTCCTCCACTCCTTTTACCTCCCTCTCTATCCCTCCTGAAGCATCTATACCCTGGAATATTTAACTGACAGTTTTGCCCTTCCGTCAACCAAGTCTCCGTAATACCAATAACATCATATTCCCAGGTACTAATGCAAGTCCTAAGTTCAGCTGCCTTACCTGCTGCACTTGTCGCATTGAAACAAATGCACCTCAGACCACCTGTCTCTTTGCGTTCATCGTCCCTCTCTACTCTGCCCTTTAGTCACATTGAGTTTATTATCTAGTACCTTACTGGCTTTAGTTGCTGCCACTTTACTGACCTCTGACTTCCTAATCTGGTTCCCATCCCCCTGCCACATTAGTTTAAAACCTCCCCAACAGTGTTAGCAAAAGCACCCCCGAGGACATTGTTTCCACTACTGCCCAGGTGTAGACCATCCGATTTGTAATGGTCCCACCGCACCCAGAACCGGTTCCAATGGCCCAAAAATCTGAACCCCTCCTTCCTGCACCATCTCTCAAGCCACGTATTCATTCATTAGGGGGCAGCACGGTAGCCTTGTGGATAGCACAATTGCTTCACAGCTCCAGGGTCCCAGGTTCGATTCTGGCTTGAGTCACTGTCTGTGCGGAGTCTGCACATCCTCCCCGTGTGTGCGTGGGTTTCCTCCGGGTGCTCCGGTTTCCTCCCACAGTCCAAAGATGTGCGGGTTAGGTGGATTGGCCATGATAAATTGCCCTTAGTGTCCAAAATTGCCCGTGGGGTTACTGGGTTATGGGGATAGGTGTTGACCTTGGGTAGGGTGCTCTTTCCAAGAACCGGTGCAGACTCGATGGGCTGAATGGCCTCCTTCTGCTCTGTAAATTCTATGAAATGACCATTCTTGAATTTCTACTCTGACTGTCTCGTGGCATTGGTAGCAATCCTGTGATTATTACCTTTGAGGTCTATTTTGTAACTTATCTCCTAACTCCCTAAATTCTGATTGTAGGACCTCATCCCGTTTTGTTAACTATACCGTTGGTGTCTGTATGCACCACGACAACTGGCAGTTCGCCCTCCCCCTTCAGTATGTCCTGCAGCCGATCTAAGTCATCCCTGGCTCGTGCACCCGGGAGGCAACATACCATTCGGGAGTCTCGTTTTCGACCACAGAAACGCCTGTCTACTCTCCTTACGATTGAATACCCTATGACGATAGCCCTGCCAGTCTTTATTCCCGCCCTTCAGTGCAGCAGAGCCAGCCACGGTGCCATGAGCCTGGCTACTACTGCCTTCCCCTGGTGAGTCATCTCCCCCAACAGTATCCAAAACGGTGTGCCTGGTTTGGAGGGAGATGACCGCAGGGGACACCTGTACTGCCTTCCTATTCTTTCTCTGCCTTTTGGTCACCCATTCCCTGTCTCCCTCACCAACCCTAATCTGCGGTGTGACCAACTCACTGAACGTGCTGTCTACCACCTCCTCAGCATCGCGGATGCTCCAAAGTGAGTCCATCCGCAGCTCCCTTGCCGGCATGCGGTCTAACAGGAGCTGCAGCTGGACACAATTCCCGCACATGAAGGAGTCAGGGGCATCGGCCGCGTCCCTGAACACATTGAGCACGAGGAGTATAACACGGGTCTGGGATCTCCTGCCATTTTTATGCTTTACCTTAACTGATTACAAATATAATATCAAATAATGAATAAGTGAAAGGAATAAGGATTTTACTTACCAATCACAATACTTACCACCCCAGGAAGAGTTAAATTTCTCCCAGCTCCTTGCCTTCCCGACAGACCCCGGCCACTGCTCCCGCCGAAAATCTGAAGCTACAACTTGCGGATAAAAGAAATAGAAAAGAGAGAGCTTACCTGATATTCACTCACCCCCTTAGGTTAGAGGAGCTGGAAGGGTGGGAGACACTACAAGTGTAGTGTCTCGGGTTTAGCAACCGCCCAACTTAAATAGAGGTAAAAATCAAACACTTGAGACCCTACCTGATTCCCAAGCTGCACTCCGGCTCCCTCACTCTCCCGCTGCCGGAAATGAAGGCCGCTGGAACCTGGGGGCAAGTTTAAACACCGACCTGGACCCCAAGCTGCACTCGCTGCTCTCCGCCTCCCGCTCCCGGAAATGAAGGCTTCTGGAACCTGGGGGCAAGTTTAAACACCTACCTGAATCCCAAGCTGCACTAGCTGCGCTCCGGCTCCCTCTCTCTCTCGCTCCCGAAAATGAAGGCCGCTGGAACCTGGGGGCAAGTTGAAACACCTACCTGAATCCCAAGCTGCACTCGCTGCGCTCCGGCTCCCTCTCCCGCTCGCGGAAATGAATGCCGCTGGAACATGGGGGCAAGTTTAAATACCTACCTGAAACCCAAGCTGCAATCGCTGCGCTCTGGTTCCCTCTCTCTCTCCCGCTCCCGAAAAGATGATCAGAGGATTGGATAGGATGGACAGTGAGAGCCTTTTTCCTCGGATGGTGATGTCTAGCACGAGGGGACATAGCTTTAAATTGACGGGAGATAGATATAAGACAGATGTCAGATGTAGGTTCTTTACTCAGAGTAGTAAAGGCATGGAATGCCCTGCCTGCAACAGTAGTGGACTTGCCAACACTAAGGGCATTCAAATGGTCATTGGATAGACATTTGGACGATAAGAGAATAGTGTAGATGGGCTTTCGTGTGGTTTCACAGGTCCTCGCAACATCGAGGGTCGAAGTGCCTGTACTGCGCTGTAACGTTCTATGTTCTATGAGGATTGGCCACGTTAAAGTGCTCCTTAATCAGAAAAAATGAATTGGGTCCAGTAAATCTTTTTTTTAATGATTTAAGAAACACTCTCCCTTTCCGTCTTTTTTCTACCAAAGTTAATAACTTTATGCTTTATCACATCATGTTCTGCAACGTCCTTACCAATTACGTTGCCTATCCAAGTCTCCTGGACATCACCTCGCATCACCCTCACAAGTCACATTCACACCCTATTTGGCATCATCAGAAAATTTGGAAATATGACATTGGTCCCCACATGATTGACATAGTTTGTGACCTCACTAGTAACATTCCGTGACCCTCAAAATGGCCCATTAATTCCAGACCCCCGTGTTCTGTCTATTAACCAGTTTTCAATCCATACCAGTATATTCCTCCCAATCCTTTGTGCTCAAATGTTGTTTACGACGTCCTGAGTGGGACCTTATCAAATACTATCTGAAAATCGAAATACAACACATCCACTAATTCTCCTTTATCTAAGCTCCAACTAACTTTATTGAAAGCACGTAGCACAAGTGGATAGCACTGTGGCTTCACAGCGCCAGGGTCCCAGGTTCGTTCGTTCGACAGCGAAAACAGCGCCAGAGGAGAGAGCCGGGAGATTTAAAACGCGCGGGAGGAGAGAGCCGGGACAGCGAAAACAGCGCCGGAGGAGAGAGCCGGGAGATTTAAAAAGCGCGGGAGGAGAGAGCCGGGACAGCGAAAACAGCGCCGGAGGAGAGAGCCGGGAGATTTAAAAAGCGTGGGAGGAGAGTGCCGGGGCAGTGCTGGGAGAGGTGAGTGCACAAAAGGTGTGGCAGGAGTGCCTTTAGTCTCGGAGTGCTGGTTGGAACAGAGTGCATCTGAGTTTCGGTGAGTGACTGAGTGCTGATTAGAACAGAGTGCATCTGAGTTTAGGTGAGTGACGGAGTGCTGATTGGAACAGAGTGCATCTGAGTTTAGGTGAGTGACAGTGTGCTGATTGGAACAGAGTGCATCTGAGTTTAGGTGAGTGACTGAGTGCTGATTGGAACAGAGTGCATCTGAGTTTAGGTGAGTGACTGAGTTCGGGCGAATGGCGAGAGAGGGCTGTGTTTTTGTTGGTGTTCGGGTTTATCCTTGAGGTTCTACAAATAATTTTTTTTTAAAACATATATTTAAATTAATTAACTAGTTGAATATGGCTGGACAGGTGATGTGCTATTGCTGTATGATGATGGAACTGGTGGATCCCATTGAGACCGTCAGTGACCACATCTGCAGCAAGTGTTGGCTGCTCGAGGAACTTCGGCTCAGAATTGATGAGCTGGAGACCGAGCTGCACACACTGCGGCACATCAGGGAGGGGGAACATTACCTGGAGGCTTTGTTTCAGGAGGCAGTCACGCCCGGTAGAATAAGTACTGTTAATTCGGACAGTGGTCAGGGACAGAGTGGTGTGACTGCAGGGGAGGCAGGTAGGGGGATCCTGAGTTTAGGATTTGAGGAGCCTTAGCCCTTGACCTTGTCCAACAGGTATGAGGTACTTGCTCCCTGTGTGGATGAGGAAGAGGGCTGTAGGGAGGATGCGTTGACTGACCACTGCACCGTGGTACAGGAAGCCATTCAAGAGGGGCGAGCAAAAAGACAAGTGGTAGTTGTAGGGGATTCTATAATTAGGGGGATTGATGGCATCCTTTGTAAACCAGATCGAGAGTCCTGCATGGTATGTTGCCTGCCCGGTGCCAGGGTGAGGGACATCTCTGATCGGCTTGAAAGGATTTTGGAGAGGGAGGGTCGGATCCAGTTGTTGTGGTCCACGTTGGGACTAACAATAGACGTAAGACTAGGAAAGAGGACCTGTTTGGGGATTATGAAACACTAGGGACTAAATTAAAGAACAGGTCCTCCAGGGTTATAATCTCCGGATTACTACCCGAGCCACGTGCCAATTGCCATAGGGTTGAGAAAATTAGAGAAGTTAACACGTGGCTAAAGGAGTGGTGCGGGAAAGAGGGATTCCATTTCATGGGTCATTGGCATCAGCACTGGGCCAGGAGGGACCTCTACCGTTGGTACGGTCTTCACCATTCTGGGACCAGTGTTCTAGCGAATAGGATAAATAGGTTGGTCACAAGGACTTTAAACTAGCAAGTTGGGGGGGGGGGGGGGGGGGGGGAGGGAAATGTAAAGCTATGGACAGTATAGTGGTTAATGGAGATCAAGGCAGCAGGTTACGTGACAGGTTATGAAGTAGAGATATGGGTTCGAAGATAAGGAAAATTAGGAGAAAGGGTAAGAGGAAAAATAAATTGCGAAAAGTTACTGATCAAGGTGTTAGGATTCATAACAAAGACATAAAAAACAGCATAAGTGTACTTTACCTGAATGCTCGTAGTATGCGAAATAAGGTAAATGAGTTGATGGCGCAAATCATCGTGAATGACTATGATTTAGTGGCCATTACTGAAACATGGTTAAAAGATGGTCACGACTGGGAGTTAAATATCCAAGGGTATCAGACTATACGAAAGGATAGAATGGACGGTAAGGGCGGTGGTGTAGCTTTGTTGTTTAAGGATGGCATCCTGGCAATAGTAAGGGATGATATTGGTGCTATGGAGGACAAGGTTGAATCAATTTGGGTGGAAATCAGGAATGATAAGGCGAAAAGGACACTGATAGGAGTAGTCTATAGGCCACCAAATAGTAACAGGATGGTAGGGCAGGCAAGAAGCAAAGAAATAACGGGTGCATGTAGAAATGGTACAGCGGTTATCATGGGAGATTTTAATCTGCATATCGATTGGTATAACCAGGTTGGTAAAGGCAGCCTTGAGGAGGAGTTTATAGAATGTGCCCGGGATAGTTTCCTGGAACAGTATGTAATGGAACCTACAAGGGAACAAGCGGTCCTAGATCTGGTCCTGTGTAATGAGGCAGGATTGATTAATGATCTCATAGTTCGGGATCCTCTTGGAAGGAGCGACCACAATATGGTGGAATTTAAAATACAGTTGGAGGATGACAAGGTAAAATCAAACACTAGTGTTTTGTGCTTAGACAAAGGCGAATACAATGGGATGAGACAAGAACTAGCTAAGGTAGACTGGGAGCAAAGACTTCATGGTGAAGCAGTTGAGGAACAGTGGAGAACCTTCCGAGCGATCTTTCACAGTGTTCAGAAAAGATTCATACCGACAAAAAAGAAAGACGGTAGAAAGGGGAAAAATCTACCGTGGATATCTAAGGAGGTGAGGGAGAGTATCAAATTGAAGGAAAAAACATACAAAGTGGCAAAAATTAGTGGGAGACTAGAGGACTGGGAAGTCTTTAGGGGACAACAGAAAGCTACTAAAAAAGCCATAAAGAAGAGTAAGGTAGACTATGAAACTAAACTGGCTCAGAACATAAAAGCAGATAGTAAAAGCTTCTACAAATATATAAGAGAAAAAAGAGTGGCTAAGGTAAATATTGGTCCTTTGGAAGGTGAGAAGGGAGATATAATAATAGGAGACGGGGAAATGGCTGAGGAGCTGAACAGGTTTTTTGGGTCAGTCTTCACAGTGGAGGACACAAATAACATGCCGGTGACTGATGGAAATAAAGGTATGATAGGTGAGGACCTTGAGATGATTGTAATCACTAAGGAGGCAGTATTGGGCAAGCTAATGGGGCTAAAGGTAGACAAATCTCCTGGCCCTGATGGGATGCATCCCAGAGTGTTAAAAGAGATGGCTAGGGAAATTGTAAACGCACTAGTGATAATTTATCAAAATTCACTAGACTCTGGGGTGGTCCCAGAGGATTGGAAAGTAGCAAACGTGACACCATTGTTTAAAAAAGGAGGTTGGCAGAAAGCGGGTAATTATAGGCCGGTAAGCTTAACTTCGGTTGTAGGGAAAATGCTGGAATCTATCATTAAGGAGGAAATAGCGGGGCACCTGGAGGGCAATTGTCCCATTGGGCAGACGCAGCATGGGTTCACAAAGGGTAGGTCGTGTCTGACTAATTTGGTAGAATTTTTTGAGGACGTTACCAGTGCTGTAGATAACGGGGAGCCAATGGATGTGGTATATCTGGATTTCCAGAAAGCTTTTGACAAGGTGCCACACACAAGGTTGCTGCATTAACTAAAGATGCATGGCATTGAGGGTAAAGTGGTAGCATGGGTAGAGGATTGGTTAGCTAACAGAAACAGAGAGTGGAGATCAATGGGTGTTTCTCTGTTTGGCAACCTGTAACTAGTGGGGTCCCTCAAGGATTAGTTTGGGCCCGCAGTTATTCACAATTTACATAGACGATTTGGAGTTGGGGACCAAGTGCAATGTGTCAAAGTTTGCAGACGACACTAAGATGAGTGGTAAAGCAAAAAGTGCAGAGGATTACATACCAGAAAATGTAACTGGTCTGATTAGTAAGTTTGCAGACGACACAAAGGTTGGTGGAATTGCGGATAGCGATGAGGACTGTCTGAGGATACAGCAGGATTTAGATTGTCTGGAGACTTGGGCGGAGAGATGGCAGATGGAGTTTAATCCGGACAAATGTGAGGTAATGCATTTTGGAAGGGCTAATGCAGGTAGGGAATATACAGTGAATGGTAGAACCCTCAAGAGTATTGAAAGTCAAAGAGATCTAGGAGTACAGGTCCACAGGTCATTGAAAGGGGCAACACAGGTGGAGAAGGTAGTCAAGAAGGCATACGGCATGCTTGCCTTCATTGGCCGGGGCATTGAGTATAAGAATTGGCAAGTCATGTTGCAGCTGTATAGAACCTTAGTTAGGCCACACTTGGAGTATAGTGTTCAATTCTGGTCGCCACACTACCAGAAGGATGTGGAGGCTTTAGACAGGGTGCAGAAGAGATTTACCAGAATGTTGCCTGGTATGGAGGGCATAAGCTATGAGGAGCGATTGAATAAACTCGGTTTGTTCTCACTGGAACGAAGGAGGTTGAGGGGCGACCTGATAGAGGTATACAAAATTATGAGGGGCATAGACAGAGTGGATAGTCAGAGGCTTTTCCCCAGGGTAGAGGGGTCAATTACTAGGGGGCATAGGTTTAAGGTGAGAGGGGCAAAGTTTAGAGTAGATGTACGAGGCAAGTTTTTTACGCAGAGGGTAGTGGGTGCCTGGAACTCACTACCGGAGGAGGTAGTGGACGCAGGGACGATAGGGACATTTAAGGGGCATCTTGACAAATATATGAATAGGATGGGAATAGAAGGATACGGACCCAGGAAGTGTAGAAGATTGTAGTTTAGTCGGGCAGTATGGTCGGCACGGGCTTGGAGGGCCGAAGGGCCTGTTCCTGTGCTGTACATTTCTTTGTTCTTTGTTCTTTGATACCGGAAGTCTGCAGAAGGATTTGGATAGGTTAGGTGAATGGGCTAGGGTTTGGCAGATGGAATTCAATGTTGCCAAGTGTGAGGCTATCAGTTTTGGGAGGAATAACAGCAGAATGGATTATTATTTAAACGGTAAGATGTTAAAACATGCTGCTGTGCAGGGGATCTGGATGTGCTGGTGCACGAGTCGCAAAAAGTTGGTGTTCAGGTGCAACAGGGGATTCAGAAGGCTAATCGAGTTTTGTCTTTCATTGCTGGAGGGATGAAGTTCAAGACTAGTGAGGTTATGCTGCAATTGTATAGGGTGTTGGTGAGGCCGCATCTGGAGTATTGTGTTCCGTTTTGGTCTCCTTACCTGAGAAAGGACATTTTGGCACTGGAGGGAGTGCAGAGGAGATTCACTAGGTTGATCCCAGAGTTCAGGGGATTAGATTATGACGAGAGGTTGAGTAGACTGGGACTGTACTCATTGGAGTTTAGAAGGATGCGGGGGGGATCTTATTGAGACATATAAAATTATGAAGGGAATAGCTAGGATAAGTGCGGGCAGGTTGTTTCCACTGGTCGGGGAAAGCAGAACTAGGGGGCATAGCCTCAAAATAAGGGGAGGTAGATTTAGAACAGAGTGTAGGAGGAACTTCTTCACCCAAAGGGTTGTGAATCTCTGGAATTCCTTGCCCACTGAAGCAGTTGAGGCTCCTTCTTTAAACGTTTTTAAGAAAAAGATAGATGCCTTTCTAAAGAATAAAGGGATTCGGGGATATGGTGTACGGGCCGGAGAGTGGAGCTGAGTCCACAAAGATCAGCCATGATCTCATTAAATGGCGGAGCAAGCTCAAGGGGCCTATGGCCTACTCCTGTTCCTAGTTCTTATGTTCTTATGTTCCCGGCTGGGTCACTGTCTGTGCGGAGTCGGCACGTTCTCCCTGTGTCTGTGTGGGTTTCCTCCGGGTGGTCAGCTTTTCTCCCACAGTCCAAAAACGGGCAGGTTAGGTGGATTGGCCATGATAAATTGTCCTTAGTGACCAAAAAGGCGAGGAGCGCATATTGGGTTAAGGGGATCGGATGGAAGTGAGAGCTTAAGTGAGTAGGTGCACACTCGATGGGCCGAATGTTCTCCTTCTGAACTGTATGTTCTAAGTTCTATGAAACATCCAACAGATCTGTCAAAAATTATTTTCTGTTGACTCAAGCCAGTTATAACATTATTTTCTAAGTGCCTAGTTATCACAACATTTATAATGGAATCTGACATGTTCTCGACCATTCACGTCAAACCAACAGATCCGTACATCTCTCTTTTCGCTATTGTCCCATTCAAAACTAGTGGGGTTACATTCGCGACTTTCCAGTCTGCCTGAAGCGGTCCAGAACCAGTAGAATTTTGATAGGTCGCCAACAATACACCAACTATCTCTATGGGCGGAAGGGTAGCACAGTGGTTAGTCAGTGCATTCTACTCCGCAAGGATAGTAAACGTCGTTGGCGTATCATTAGCAGGCCTGACCCGGTATTCACTGGAGCCTGCGCTATGGTATGCCTCACTCATTTGATCCAGTTTTTCGAGGAAGCAAAAAGTTGATAGATGATGGAAAGGCAGTAGATGATGTATACATGGACTTCAATAAAGACTTTGACAAGGTGCCTCACGGTAGACTTGTACACAAGGTGAAGCCACATGGGATCAGATGAGAGCGGGAAAGTTGGATACAGAACTGTCTTGAGCACAGAAGACAGATGGTGGCAGTAGCAGGGTACTTTCCTGAATCGAAGGCTGTGACTCGCGGCCTCCAACGAGGATCAGATCTGGGGACGTTGTTGTTCGCGGTGTGTATAAATGATTAAGTAGAAAATGTAACTGGTCTGATTCGAAAATTTCCAGGCCACACAAAAATTGGTGGAGTTGCGGATAATGAAGAGGACTGTCAGGCGATACAACAGGATATAAACTGGTTGGAGTCATGGGCGGAGAACTGGCAGATGGAGTTTAATCCAGTCAAGTGTGAGGTAACAGGTTTGAGTTAAGGAAAATCCCAAGGCTTTCTACACGTACATAAAAAGCAAGCGGGTAGCCACTGAAAGTGTTGGCCCACTGAAGGATAGGCAAGGGTATCTATGTGAGGAGCCAGAGAAATTGTGCGAGGTATTAAATGAATACTTAGCATCAGTATTCACCAAAAAGAAGGAATTGGTGGATGTTGAGTCTGGAGAAGGGTGTGTAGATAGCCTGGATCACATTGAGAACCAAAAAGACGAGGTGTTGGGCATCTTGAAAAATATTAAGGTAGATAAGTCCTCGGGGCCTGATAGGATCTACCCCAGAATACTGAAGTAGGCTGGAGAGGAAATTGCTGAGGCCTTGACAGAGGTCTTTGAATCCTCACTGTCTTCAGGTGATGTCCCGGAGGACTGGAGAATAGCCAATGCTGTTCCTTTGTTTAAGAAGCGTAGAAAGGATAATCCAGGGAACTATAGGCCGGTGAGCCTTACGTCAGTGGAAGGGAAATTACTGGTGAGAATTCTTCGAGACAGGATCTACTCCCATTTGGAAGCAAATGGCCATATTAGCGAGAGAAGCATGGTGTTGCGAAGGGGAGGTCGTGCCTCACTCACTTAATAGAGTTTTGGAAAGAGGTCACAAAGATGATTGATGCAGGTAGGGCAGTGGATGTTGTCGATATGGACTTCAGCCAGGCCTTTGACAAGGTCCCTCATGGTAGACTGGTACAAAAGTTGAAGTCACAGGGGATCAGGGGTGAGCTGCCAAGATGGATAGAGAACTGGCTAGGTCATAGAAAGCAGAGAGTAGCAATGGAAGGGTGCTTTCCTTATTGGAGGGCTGCGACGAGTGGTGTTCTGCAGAGATCAGTGCTGGGACCTTTGCTGTTCGTAGTATATATAAATGATTTGGAGGAAAATGTAACTGCTCTGATTTGTAAGTTTCCAGTCGACACAAAGGTTGGTGGAATTGCGGATAGCGATGAGGACTGTCAGAGGATGCAGCAGGATTTAGATCGTTTGGAGACTTGGGCAGAGAGATGGCAGATGGAGTTTAATCCGGACAATTGTGAGGTAATGCATTTTGGAAGGTCTAATGTAGGTAGGGAATATACAATGAATGGTAGAAACCTCAAGAGTATTGAAAGTCAGAGAGATCGAGGTGTACAGGTTCACAGGTCACTGAAAGGGGCAACACAGCTGGAGGAGGTAGTCAAGAAGGCATACGGCATGCTTGCCTTTATTGGCCGGGGCATTGAGTATAAGAATTGGCAAGTCATGTTGCATTTGTATAGAACCTTAATTAGGCCACACTTGGAGTATAGTGTTCAATTCTGGTCGCCACACTACCAGAAGGATGTGCGGGCTTTAGAGAGCGTGCAGAAGAGATTTACCAGGAGGCTGCCTGGTATGGAGGGCATTAGCTATGAGGAGCGGTTGAACAAACTCGGTTTGTTCTCACTGGAACGACGGAGGCTGAGGGGTGATCTAATAGAGGTCAACAAAATTATGAGGGGCATAGACAGAGTGGATAGTCAGAGGCTTGTTCCCAGGGTAGAGGGGTCAATTACTAGGGGGCATAGGTTTAAGGTGCGAGGGGCAAGGTTTAGCGGAGATGTACGAGGCAAGTTTTTTTACACAGCGGGTAGTGGGTGCCTGGAACTCGCTCCCGGAGGACATGGTGGAAGCAGGGACGATAATGACATTACAGACGTTTACGGACGTATAGTGGCGTTTAATGGGCATCTCGACAAATACATGAAAAGGATGGGAATAGACCATAAGACATAGGAGCGGAAGTAAGGCCATTCGGCCCATCGAGTGCACTCCACCATTCAAGCATGGCTGATTTCAGCTCTCTCTCCATAGCCCTAAATACCTCGAGAAATCAAGAATTTATCAATAGAGGGATACGGGCCCAGGAAGTGTAGACGATTTTAGTATAGATGGGCAGCATGGTCGGCACAGGCTTGGAGAGCCGAATGGCCTGTTCCTGTGCTGTACTTTTCTTTGTTCTTTGTTCTTTGGAACGTGTAGCGCACAAAGACTCACGAGATGAAGTCGATGAGGCTTTATTAAGCATGACTTCTTCCCCGCAGTTCAGTAAATGACTGGCCTGCGGGGGAGAACTCCTGGTTCTTATACTCCGCCTTCAGGGCGGAGCTAGAGGTCAACAGCCAACCAGGACCCGGCATCTGTCAGCCAATGACATCACGGCTTCACAGTCCCACATGACCCCCTAATGCATACTACCTCATTCACCCCTTGTTAAAAATGAACCCGGCGGGGTGGTGCTTCGCATAGTGGTAAGGGTTTACAAGGCTGGTCCTGGGAGAAAAACGTTTGCATGTCATCACAGTATGTACAGGGTTTTTGTTTTGTTTTGCACTATTTACAGTGGTCGTAAGGGGGAAATGAAAAAAGTTCTCGTTAAAGTCCACAACATTGTAGTGTTACATCCGTGCCACGAGTCGGTCGGGCGGTCTGGTCGTTCTTGTCGATCGCCTCGGCCCCGGTGGTGGTGCTTGTTCCCGTGTTGTCGTCTCCGGGAGCGTTACGGTTTCTGCTTCAGCTTCACTTCTGGTCGGACCTGGGAGGAGGACCGATCCTCCCGGGAAGGGGGCGGTGGCGGGGTGCGCCGGTGGCAGGGAGGGGTGATTGGTGTCGGGGGCGGGGGGGGGGGGGGGGGGGGGGCGTGTTGCCGGCGGGCGCCAGATCTCGCAGGGAGACCGTGTCCTGTCGGCCGTCGGGGTACTCCACGTAAGCGTACTGCGGGTTCGCGTGGAGGAGGTGAACCCTCTCGACCAGCGGGTCCGACTTGGGCGCCTGCACATGTTTTCGGAGCAAGATGGGTCCTGGGGCCGCCAGCCAGGTCGGCAGCGACGTTCCAGAGGAGGACTTCCTGGGGAAGACAAGGAGGCGCTCATGAGGCGTTTGGTTAGTGCTAGTACACAGTAGCGACCGGATGGAGTGGAGAGCGTCTGGGAGGACCTCCTGCCACCGTGAAACTGGGAGGTCCCTGGACCGTAGGGCCAGTAGGACGGTTTTCCAGACCGTGCCGTTCTCCCTCTCTACTTGCCCGTTCCCCCGGGGGTTGTAGCTGGTCGTCCTGCTCGAGGCTATACCGTTGCTGAGCAGGAACTGGCGCAGCACGTCACTCATGAAGGAGGACCCCCTGTCGCTGTGGACGTATGCGGGGCAACCGAACAGTGTGAATATGGTGTTAAGGGCTCTAATGACTGTGGCCGCTGTCATGTCAGGGCAGGGGATGGCGAAGTGGAAACGGGAGTACTCGTCCACCACATTCAGGAAGTATGTGTTGCGGTCGGTGGAGGGGAGGGGCCCTTTGAAATCCAGACTAAGGCGTTCAAAGGGACGGGAAGCCTTGATCAGGTGCGCACCATCCGGCCTGAAAAAGTGCGGTTTGCACTCTGCGCAGATGTGGCAGTTCCTTGTGACTGTACGGATCTCCTCCACAGAGTAGGGGAGGTTGCGGGACTTTATAAAGTGGTAGAACCGAGTGACCCCCGGGTGGCAGAGGTCCTCGTGGAGGGTTTGGAGGCGGTTAATTTGTGCGTTGGCACATGTGCCGCGGGATAGGGCATCGGACGGCTCGTTCAGCTTTCCGGGACGGTACAGGATCTCATAGTTGAAGGTGGAGAGCTCGATCCTCCACCTTAAGATCTTGTCGTTTTTAATTTTGCCCCGCTGTGCATTATCGAACATGAAGGCTACCGACCGTTGGTCCGTGAGGAGAGTGAATCTCCTGCCGGCCAGGTAATGCCTCCAATGTCGCACAGCTTCCACTATGGCTTGGGCTTCCTTTTCCACTGAGGAGTGGCGGATTTCTGAAGCGTGGAGGGTTCGGGAGAAAAAGGCCACGGGTCTGCCCGCTTGGTTAAGGGTGGCCGCTAGAGCTACATCGGAGGCGTCGCTCTCGACCTGGAAGGGGAGGGACTCGTCGATGGCGTGCATCGTGGCCTTTGCGATATCCGCTTTGATGCGGCTGAAGGCCTGGCAAGCCCCTGTCGACAGAGGGAAAGTCGTGGTCTGTATTAGGGGGCGGGTCTTGTCTGCGTACTGGGGGACCCACTGGGCGTAATATGAAAAGAACCCCAGGCAGCGTTTTAGGGCTTTTGAGCAGTGAGGGAGGGGAAATTCCATGAGGGGGCGCATGCGTTCGGGGTCGGGGCCTATTATCCCATTGCGCACTACATATCCCATGATGGCTAGCCGGTTTGTGCTGAAAACGCACTTGTCCTCATTGTATGTGAGGTTCAAGGCTTTAGCGGTCTGGAGGAATTTTTGGAGGTTGGCGTCGTGGTCCTGCTGATCGTAGCCGCAGATGGTTACGTTGTCGAGATACGGGAACGTGGCCTGCAACCCGTGTTGATCAACCTTTCGGTCCATCTCTCGTTGGAAGACCAAGACCCCGTTTGTGACGCCAAATGGGACCCTTAGGAAGTGGTGTAATCGCCCGTCTGCCTCGAAGGTTGTGTACTTGCGGTCACTTGGGCGGATGGGGAGCTGATGGTAGGCGGACATGAGGTCCACGGTGGAGAAGACCTTATATTGGGCAATCCGATTGACCATGTCGGATATGCGGGGGAGAGGGTACGCATCTAGTTGTGTGTACCTGTTGATGGTCTGGCTATAGTCTATAACCATCCTTTGCTTCTCCCCTGTCTTTACTACTACCACCTGTGCTCTCCAGGGACTATTGCTGGCCTGGATTATGCCTTCCTTCAGTAGCCGCTGGACTTCGGACCGAATGAATGTCCGGTCCTGGGCGCTGTACCGTCTGCTCCTCGTGGCGACGGGTTTGCAATCCGGGGTGAGGTTTGCAAACTAGGATAGGGGCTCAACCTTGAGGGTTGCGAGGCCGCAGATAGTGAGTGGGGGTATTGGGCCGCCGAATTGGAAGGTTAGGCTCTGCAGATTGCACTGGAAGTCTAATCCCAGTAATATGGGCGCGCAGAGTTGGGGAAGGACGTAGAGCCTGTAGTTTTTAAACTCCCACCCGTGCACCGTTAGGGTTACTATGCAGAAGCCTTAAATCTGTACGGAGTGGGATCCTGCAGCTAGGGAAATCTTTTGCGCACTGGGACGGATGGTCAAAAAACAGCGTCTTACCGTGTCGGGGTGGATGAAGCTTTCTGTGCTCCCGGAGTCGAGCAGGCATGGTGTCTCGTGGCCGTTTATCAGCACCGTTGTTGTCGTCGTCTGGAGCGTCCGGGGCCCTGTTTGGTCCAGCGTCATTGAGGCCAGACGTGATCGTAGTGCTTGAGCGTCTTCCTCGAACCCCGTGGAGCCGTCGACACTGGGGTCCGTTGTTGCCGTCCAAGATGGCGGCGGGGGTGAACAAAATGGCCGCCCCCATGCATCGCATATGGCTGGGGGGGGGGGTCACAAGATGGCGGCAGGGGTGGACAAAATGGCCGCCCCCATGCGTCGCACAGGGCTGGGGGGGTCCCAAGATGGCGGCGCCCCTCCTCCCCTCGTGGTGGCCGGGACCCAAAATGGCGGCGCCTGCGGGTCGCACATGGGGCGCTGGGGGGGGGGTTGGGGAGCGTTAGAAACGCGCAGGACTCCTTGTTCTCCGGGGACAGCGGTGGCCGAGACCCAAAATTGCTGCGCTTGCGGGTCGTACATAGGGCACTGAGGGGGGGGGGGGGGGTTGGGAAGCGTTAGAAACGCGCAGGACTGCTTCTTCTCCTGGGACAGCGGCGACCTCCCGGGACCACACAGCCGCGAAATGGCCCTTTTTCCCGCAGCTTTTGCAAATCGCTGCGTGGGCCGGGCAGCGCTGCCGGGGGTGTTTCGCCTGGCCGCAGAAATAGCAGCGGGCTCCCCCAGGACGACTTGGAGTCTGAACCGCGCAAGCCTGTGGGGTGGTGGGGGGGGGGGTTGTCGCGACGGGGGTCCACGGAGCCCAAGGGGCTGCCGCGCGGTCTGGGCCGTACGCGCGGGCGTTTCGCGCGGCTGCATCCAGGGAGGCTGCAAGGGCCCATGCCTCCGATAGTCCCAGCGACTCTTTTTCCAAAAGTCTTTGGCGGATTTGGGGAGAGTTCATACCTGCGACAAAAGCATCGCGCATCAAAAAGTCCATGTGTTCAATCGCGTTTACCGGCGGGCAGCTGCAGGCCCGTCCCAAAATTAGCAGCGTGGCGTAGAATTCGTCCAGCGATTCTCCGGGACTTTGCCGTCTCATTGCGAGTTGGTCGCGTGCGTAGATCTGGTTCACTGGGCGAATATAGGTGCTCTTTATTGCTGCGAACGCCGTCTGGAAATCCTCTGCGCCTTCGATGAGAGGGAAAATTTCCGGGCTTACCCTCGAGTGCAGGACCTGTAGTTTCTGGTCTTCTGTGACCCGGCCGGGGGCCGTTCTGAGGTAGGCCTCGAAACAAGTCTGCCAGTGTTTGAAAACTGCTGCTGAGTTCACTGCGTTGGGGCTGATCCTCAGGGATTCCGGGATGATCCTGAGCTCCATAATCCTTTAGTCACACTTAATAAATTGTAGCGCACAAAGACTCACGAGAGACGAATAGAGATGAAGTCGATGAGGCTTTATTAAGCGTGACTTGTTCCCCGCACTTCAGTAACAGACTGGCCTGCGGGGGAGAACTCCTGGTTCTTATACTCCGCCTTCAGGGCGGAGCTAGAGGTCAACAGCCAACCAGGAACCGGGATCTGTCAGCCAATGACATCACGGCTTCACAGTCCCACATGACCCCCTAATGCATACTACCACAGAACGAACTTTGGAACGACCAATGCAAGTAGGAATTACACAATAAATGGTAGAACTCTTGCGAGTGCTGACAGGCAGAGAGATCTGGGCGTGCATGTCCACCGATCACTGAAATGAAATGAAATGAAAATCGCTTACTGTCACAAGTAGGGTTCCAGGAACTTACTGTGAAAAGCACCTAGTCGCCACATTCCGGCGCCTGTTCGGGGAGGCTGGTACGGGAAACTGTAAGTGACAACGCATGATGGATAAGGTGGTCAAGAAGGCATACGGCATGCTGGCCTTCATCCGTCGGGACATTGAATATAAAAATTAGAAATTCATGTTGCAGCTGGACAGGACCTCAGTTGGGACTCATTTGAAATGCTGTGAACAATTCTGGTCGCCACATCTCCAGAATGATTTGGATGTTTTGGAGAGGGTATAGAAGAAGTTTACTAGGATGTTGCCTGGTTATGGAGGGCATTAGCTTTGAGGAGCGGTTGAACAAACTCGGTTTGTTCTCAGTGGAACGACGTAGTTTGAGAGGCGACCTGCTAGAGGTCTACGAGATTATGAGTGGGATGGACAGAGTGGATAGTTAGATGCTCTTTCCCAGGGTAGGAGAGTCAAGCAATCGGGGACATAAGTTTAAAGTGTGCGGGGAAAGGTTTAGAACAGATGTGCAAGGCAAGTTAATTACACAGAGGGTGGTAAATGTATGGAACGCGCTGCCTGGAGAGGTGGTGGGAGCATGTATGAAAATGGCATTTAATTGACCTCAAAGCAAACATATGAAAAGGCTGGGAATGGAAGGAAATGGACTCAGTAAGTGCAGACAGTTTTAGGTTAGGCAAGTAGCATAGGCGGCGCAGGCTTAGAGTACCGAAGGGCCTGTTCCTGTGCTGTATGTTCTTTGTTCTTAGTTCTTTGTTCTTTGTTCTCTGCTCTCTGTTTTGTTCTTTGTTCTGTGCTCCTCTTCCGCCAGGAGGAATTGCCGATGGCCAGTTCCACTTGTAGTTTGAGAAATTGGGAAACAGGCGCCGTGGCTGCTGAGGGACAGAGAGTGGGCATGGCAAGTCTCCAATTTCGCCATCGTGTTCTGACAGTAGTGTTACGCGCCAGGGGGCTTCTGTCACCTGCGCCCTGGCACAGCAAACGGAGGTGGCTGGCCGTCTTCTTCTCGGGCGGCATATCGGGTCACCACTCTGGCGGCCAGGAGGCTCTCGAGCTCAGCGCCCGTAAATCACGGGGCCGCTCTCTTAGCTGCCATCTTGTTGGCTGGGATGGTGTGTGTGGGGATTGAAGGAGTGTTTATGCGACTGCAGGTTGACAGTTTCCTGAATGGTTATTCCGAATCCGGCACCTTTTTCCATTGGAATCGATTGTGTTCCACATGGCGCCTGTGCTAGACCCTCGACGGTCGCTGAATTTGGTCCACCTGTGACGCAGTTTTGCTGTACTGGGACTTCACGAATCCTGCCCCAGCGGCAACACTTAGTCTCATGAATGGAAAATCTTGCCGCAGATCATTGTCTTCTTAACATTATCCCGCATTCTGATCCGTTTTGATGTTTGCCTTCAAAATTGCCTGAATACTTTCCGACGTTCTGTTACCAGTTTTGCTTCCACGCAGTCTGAGTTCCACTTTTGTTTCCCAATCCACTGGAAATCTTTTTTTAACCCTCCCCAACCACTCTAACGAGTATCTGCATCCCAGACTAGCTAAGTTACAACGTTCGATCTTGATCGCACGTGACCCTCAATCGGTCCCATTACCTCATCAATCTGATGCCCTCCCTGCTGCACCAGCCTACCAGCCAAGTGTTCCGTTGATCATTCTTCCTGTTCCAATGTCACGAAGACATGGCACTGAAAGTAAATCTGAGATTTCTTCTTTTCAGCTCGGTTTCGTAAGTTCCCTTCCTAGTTCGCTAAAATCTCCTTTGAGGGCCTCCTCCCTCTTCCTACATATCTCGTTGGTAGCAGTGTGGACCACGATCTATGGATGTTCCCCTTCCGCCCAGGTGAATGTCCTACTGCCACTTAGAGATTGCATCAACCATGGAACCAGGGAAGCAAACCTCCATTCTGCAGTTACGGCTAGGCCATAGAGCCTCCTTCTGTTTCGTTAATGAATGAATCCCCTATCACTATTACTCTGACATTCTTGGGCGGCATGGGAACACCGTGGTTAGCACTGTTGCTTCACAGTGCGAGGATCCCGGGATCGATTCCTGGCTGGGTCGCTGTCTGTGCGGAGTATGCACGTTCTCCCAGTGTCTGCGTGAGTTTCCCCCGGGTGCTCCGCTTTCCTCCCTAAATTCCTGAAATACTTGCTTGTTAGGTGAATTGGACATTTTGAACTCTGCCTCTGTGTACCCGAGCAGGCGCAGCAATGTGGCGACTAGGGGATTTTAACAGTAACTTCATTGCAGTGTTAATGTAATCCAACTTGTGACACTGATAAAGATTATTATTCTCTGCCCTCTCTTGTGAAACAGAGCCACCTTTGGTGCCACAGGCTTGCCCCCTCTTGCATTCCTCTGTGGAACCATCACCCTCACCAGTTTCCAGTTTGTTAAACTGGATGGCGAGTGAAATCGACTCAGCGGCCTCCTGCAGTAACTGCTTGATTCTCGTAGCCTGCCTGGAAGTCACCAATTTCTTCCATATTTGACCTGTCATTGGACTGCTGCTGTCAGCTCACTAATCATGTAGTTATGTGCCTTGTACTTGCATCACAGTAACATCAGCTATGGCTCGCGGTCCTCAAACTAGTTGTAAAGGTCCAGCAGGCGGTATTTTCTCCTGTAGATGTGTCTGGATCAGGAGAAAATTGTGCATCCATGACATCCCACGTGCCACAGCAGGCACATTCCCCTTGACCAAATCTGCCTTATCATGCCTTCAATTTACAAAACGTTTATGATCAGTAGAACATGTTACCAGTTGGTCACGAATCATATTTTTCCCCATGACTGAAATAGGAAGCTGAAAAATACAACAGCACCTCGTACCCCTGTTACCGACTCCCTCACTCATTAAACTCCCAGCTTCTAACTCTATCCAAGCCGCATTCCATTTCCAAGCCTGAGCCTCAGTTGAAAGCAACTGGGACGCAAATGTGTCAATTCTGTTGAAAATCTAAATCAGCTAGCAATCAAATAAACCAAATCCAGCTGTGGCTCTTGGAGAGTGCCATCGATCTCTCTTGAGCATTGCACAGAATAAAACTTAACTTAAAAAACCGGGATTGGTTCAATGCTAAATGCAAACAAAAATAGACATTGGTGATTGAGGATATCTTAACGATTAATCTCTTTCTAAATGTCTATTTTTGTTTGCATTTAGCATTTAAACAATCCCGGTTGTTTAAGTTAAGTTTTATTCATTGATCTCACACTTTCCGGGCCTCATCGATGTCATAGGTAGCTGGGATAGTCGCAATCTTATTACTGGAATAGTTACAGGTCTGCACCAATAATCCACATGCAGTATTTCACATTACACCATGTAAGCTGGGAGGAATTTCACTTCAATTGAATTGAATCATAAAACAGGAGTGAATTGTTTGTCCTCTTGATTATGATCCCCACACATCCATTGTGATCTTAACATAATTTATTATTTCTTTTAACTTTCTTGAGGAGCAGCGATGTATTGCACTGACCTGAGCTTGTCTACATCTGGATTCAGCCAAATGTGACTTCAGAATTATAAGTGCCCTCTGGAATTTCCTCATGAGGTCCCAGGTTTTCGCCAGCCACAACCACCTGCTCAAGGGCTATTAGGAGTGAGCAATGAATGTTGGCCTCGCTAGCAACGCCAATCGAACTCCTGTCCTGGTTCCAATATGGCCTCTCCTCTCGTTGGCCTAACTACATACTGTGTCAGGAAACCCTCCTGCACACATTGGACAAAAACGGGCCCATCTAAAGTCCTCGAACTACAGCGTTTCCAGTCAATATTTGGAAAGTTAAAGTCCCCCATAACAACTACCCTGTTACTTTCGCTCCTATCTGCAATCATCTTTGCAATCCTTTCCTCTACATCTCGGGAACTTTTCGGAGGCCTATAGAAAACCCCTAGCAGGATGACCTCTCCTTTCCTGTTTCTAACCGCAGCCCATACTACCCCAGTGGACGAGTCCTCGTCAAACGTCCTTTCTGCCACCATAATACTGTCCTTGACTAACAATGCCACCCCTCCCCCTCTTTTACCACCTTCCCTGGGCTTACTGAAATACCTAAACCACGGCACCTGCAACAACCATTCATGTCCCTGCTCTATCCATGTCTCCGAACAGGCCACAACATCGAAGTCCCAGGTACCAACCCATGCCGCAAGTTCACCCACCTTATTCCGGATGCTCCTGGCATTGAGGAAGACACCCTTTAAACCACCTTCCTGCCTGCCGGTACACTCCTGCAACTTTAAAACCTTACTCATGACCTCACTACTCTCAACCTCCTGTATACTGGAGCTACAATTCCGGTTCCCAAGCCCCTGCTGAACTAATTTAAACCC
The DNA here is from genome assembly GCF_047496885.1 of Scyliorhinus torazame. Taxonomy (NCBI): domain Eukaryota; kingdom Metazoa; phylum Chordata; class Chondrichthyes; order Carcharhiniformes; family Scyliorhinidae; genus Scyliorhinus; species Scyliorhinus torazame. Next base: position 27,795,635 of record NC_092737.1, on the reverse strand, counting down.
TCCCGAAGAGCATTAGCAAATTCACCCCCCCTTCCCCCTCCCCCCCCCCCATGATATTAGTACCCCTCTGGTCCAGGTGTAGACCATCCCGTTTGTAGAGGTCCCACCGATCCAGGAATGAGCCCCAATTATCCAGAAATCGGAAACCCTCCCTCCTGCACCATCCCTGAAGCCACTTGTTCAACTCCTCTCTTTCCCTATTCCTCGTCTCGCTATCACGTGGCACGGGTAACAACCAGAGATAATAACTCTGTTTGTCCTTGACCTAAGTTTCCACCCTAGCTCCCTGAATTCCTGCCTCACATCCCTATCCCTTTTCCTACCTATGTCGTTGGTACCTATGTGGACCACGACATGGGGCTGCTCCCCCTCCCTCTTAAGGATCCCGAAAACACGATCCGAGACATCACGCACCCTGGCACCTGGGAATCAACACACTAACCGCGAGTCTCTGCAGAAAGTGCAGAGGCTACTGGAAGTCTGCAGAGGGATTTGGGTAGGCTAAGTGAATGGGCTAGGGTCTGGCAGATGGAATACAATGTTGACAAAAGTGAGGTTATCCATTTTGGTAGGAATAACAGCAAAAGAGATTATTATTTAAATGGTAAATTATTAAAACATGCTGCTGTGCAGAGAGACCTGGGTGTGCCAGTGCATGAGTCGCAAAAAGTTGGTTTTCAGGCGCAACAGGTGATTAAGAAGGCAAATGGAATTTTGTCCATCATTGCTAGAGGGATAGAGTTTAAGACTAGGGAGGTTATGCTGCAATTGTATAAGGTGGTAGTGAGGCCACACCTGGAGTATTGTGTTCAGTTTTGGTCTCCTTACTTGAGAAAGGACGTACTCACACTGGAGGGTGTGCAGAGGAGATTCACTAGGTTAATCCCAGAACTGAAGGGGTGGGATTACGAGGAGAGGTTGAGTAGACTGGGACTGTACTCGTTTGAATTTAGAAGGATGAGGGGGGGGGGGGGGGGGGGGGGGGGAATCTTATAGAAACATATAAGATTATGAGGGGAATAGATAGGATCGATGCGGGCAGGTTGTTTCCACTGGCGAGTGAAAGCAGAACTAGGGGGCATCGGCTCAAAATAAGGGGAAGTAGATTTAGGACTGAGTTTAGGAGGAACTTCTTCACCCAAAGGGGTGTGAATCTATGGAATTCCTTGTCCAGTGAAGCAGTAGAGGCTCCTTCATTAAATGTTTTTAAGATAAAGATCGATAGTTTTTTGAAGAATAAAGGGATTAAGGGTTATGGTGTTCGGGCCGGAAAGTGGAGCTGAGTCCACAAAAGATCAGCCATGATCTCATTGAATGGTGGAGCATGCTCGAGGGGCCAGATGGCCTACTCCTTCTCCGAGTTCTTATGTTCTTATGTTCCCACAGAATCTCCCATCTATCCACCTAACTATGGAGTCTCCAATGACTAATGCTCTACTCCTGTGGAAGTAGTTGAGTCGGAAACATTAGGGACCTTCAAGCAGCTATTGGATAGGTACATGGATTACGGTAAAATTATATAGTGTTGATATATTTGTTCTAAAGGGTAGCACGGTGGCATTGTGGATAGCACAATTGCTTCACAGCTCCAGGGTCCCAGGTTCGATTCCGGCTTGGGTCACTGGCTGTGCGGAGGCTGCACATCCTCCCCGTGTCTGCGTGGGTTTCCTCCGGGTGCTCCGGTTTCCGCCCACAGTCCAAAGATGTGCAGGTTAGGTGGATTGGCCATGATAAATTGCCCTTAGTGTCCAAAATTGCCCTTGGTGTTGGGTGGAGGTGTTGAGTTTGGGTAGGGTGCTCTTTCCAAGAGCCGGTGCAGACTCAAAGGGCCGAATGGCTTCCTTCTGCACTGTAAATTCAATGATAATCTATAATTAATCTCGGACAAAGGTTCGGCACAATATCGTGGACCGAAGGGCCTGTTCTGTGCTGTATTTTCTATGTTCTATGTTCCTCTCCCCTCTTCCCTTCTGAGAAACAGGGACAGACTCTGTGCTAGAGACCTGCACCCCATGGCTTACCCCTGGTAATCCCCCCCCCCAACAGTATCCAAAGTGGTATACTTGTTACTAAGGAGATCGACCACAGGGGATCCCTGTACTGACTGCTTCCTCCCAGCCCCTCTCACCGTCACCCATCAATCTTTATTCTTCGGAGTAACTACATCCCTGAAGCTTCTACCTATGACCACCTCTGCCTCCCGAATTATCCGAAGTTCATCCAGCTCCAGCTCCAGTTCCCTAACGCGGTTTCTGAGGAACTGGAGATGGGTGCACTTCCCACAGATGAAATCAGCAGGGACACTGTCTGCGTCCCTCACCTCAAACATTCTGCAGGAGGAACATTGCGTTAACTTCCCTGCCATCCTCTCTAGAAAAAAAAGAAAAAGAAAGAGCTTACCTGTTATTCACTCCCCTTCTCAGCAAGCACTCACTCAGCAGCCTCTGCGCCCTGCACGATATCACCTGAGGGAAAATAAAAGAAAAACTACTTACCAGTCACCAGCGAATCCCTTACCTGCAGGCTGTGGCGTCACGGTACAACTTGTTTCTACTACGACCTGACCACGAGCCTTCCTCTTGATCTTTACAGCGGTTGGTTTTTTTTTTGGTTAGAGGACGTCACATTTCAGTCCCCCCCCCCCCTCCCCCCCGTCCCCGTCCCCCCCCCCCCCCCCCCCCCGTCCCCGCCTCCCACGCGGATCACTTAAAGTAGCAGAATATCTATCACTTACCTGTTCCCAAGCTGCACCCCTGCACTCTCTCTCTCTCTCTCTCTCTCTCTCTCTCTCTCTCTCTCTCTCTCTCTCTCTCTCTCTCTCTCTCTCTCTCTCCCCCCTCTCTCTCTCTCTCTCTCTCTCTCACACACACACACACACACTCGCTCCCGAAAATGAAGGACACTGGAACCAGGGGATAAGATTTTATATCCCCTACCTTCCCAGGGTGCACCCGCGTTTTCTCTTTGCTTTCCGGAATGAACTCTGGATTTCTCCCTGCTGATCACCAGTTACAAAGCCAAACGAAGGAAACAGAACAAAAAGGGAAACAGCACCTCCTTCCACTCCGCGCCGAATTACCACACTGCCCAAATTACCAAGTTGCAATTCCCACTCTGGTTGTGTCTCACTCACTCAGACTGTGTCTCCTTCACCTGCGCAAAGCTTACTGAGTGCGCTTTCTGTCTGTCTTTTATACACAACCCAGTTAAACAAGATGATTCACACTATTTAAGCTTCAAACAAAAGAATACAATGTGCACCCTTGTGCCACTAAACAGACCTCAGGTGACTGACAAATAACTGTCTCTCAGGAATGAACGTGTACTCAAATATCCCTCTGTTCCTCTACACTTCCAAGAATCATGCCTTTAAGCCTGTATTCAGCATTCGAATTCGACCTTCCAAAATGAATAACTTCACATTTATTGAGATTGACCTCCATCTGCCACTTCTCAGCCCAGCTCTGCGTCCCGTCAATGTCCTGTTTTAACCTACAACAGCCGTCAACCCTATCAACAACTCCACCAACCTTCGTTTCATCGGCAAACTTACTAACCCACCCTTCCAATTCCTCAACCAACAAAAAACACAACGATCAAAGGTCCCAGGACAGATGACTGGTCACCGACCTCCAGCCGGAATACTTTCGACCCACTACCACTCGCTGTCTTCTTTCGACCAGCCAATTCTGTATCTAGACAGCCAAATGCCCCTGCACCCCATGGTCCCTGACTTTCTGAATGAGCCTACCATGGAAAGCCTTATGGAATACCTTCCAGAAATCCATATACACGCATCCACTGCCCGACCTTGGTCAATGTGTTTCGTCACATCCTCAAAGAATTCAATGAGGCTTGTGAGGCACGACCTGCCCCTCACAAAGCCATGCTGACTATCTTTAATCAAACTATGTTTTTCTAAATAATCATAAATCCTGGGCTTGATTCTCCGCCCGCCCACGCCACATTTCTGCCCCGACACGCCGGCGAGATTCTCGGTTACGCTGGCCGGTCAATGAGGTTTCCCATTGTGGGGCAGCCCCACGCTGTTGGAAAACCACAGGGCGCCGGCAAAACGCAGAATCCCGCCGGCGGAGAACCCACCATATCTCTCAGAATCCTTTCCAGGATTTTGCTCACCACAGACGTAAGACTGATGTGTATGTAATTCCTTGAGATTTCCCTATTCCCTTTCTTGAACAGGGGAACAACATTCGCCTCCCTCCAATCATCCGATACTACTCCAGTGGAAAGTGAGGACGCAAAGATCATCGCCAACGGCGCAGCAGCCTCCTCCCTCGCTTCCCGTAGTAACCTTGGGTATATCCCGCCATGCCCTTGGGCCTTATCTACCCTGATGCGATTCAAAATTTCCAGCACATCGTCCTTCTTAATATCAAGCTGTTCGAAGCTATTAACCTGGTTCCTCTGTCTTCTGAATACTGAAGCACAATATTCATTTCGGGCCTCCCCTGCGTCCTCAGACTCTCGGCAAAAGGTCCCTCCACTATCTCTGTTCGGCCCTACTCCCACTCTGATCGGTCTGTTGTTTGTCCCATGAGAGTAGAACGCCTTTGGCTTTTCCCTAATCCTTCCCGCCAGGGCTTCTCCATGCCCACTTGTAGCTCTCCTAAGTCAATTTTTGAGTTCTTTCATGGCTACCTTGTAACCCTCTTGAGCCGAGCCAGATCCTTGCTTCCTTCACCTTATGTCAGCTTCCTTCTTCCTTTTGACTTGACGCTCCACTTCTCTTGTCACACAAGGCATTTTCACCTTACCATTCTTTCCTTGCCTCAGTGGGACAAAGCTATCCAGCACTCACAGCAAGTGCTCCTTCAAAGAAGTTGCCAGTGAGATAGTTAATGTGTTGGCTGTGGTTTTCCAAAATTCCAACGATTCCAGGAAGGTCTCATTACACTGGAAAATAGTGACTGTAACGCATTTATTCAACAATAGAGAGAGACAAAATGCAGGAAAAATTAGGCCAGTTAGTTCAGCATCTGTCTTCGGGAAGCCGTTAGAAGCTATTATTACACAATCCATAGCGGATACTTAGAAAGAGACAATGTGCGTGGGCAGATTCATCATGGTTTTATGAAAGGGACATCAGTTTATCACATTTATTGGTTTCATTTTGAGAAGTAACATGTTCTGTGGATAGAGGGGAACTCGTGGATATACTGACAAAGAAAAAAGAACCAAGAACAAAGAACAATACAGCACAGGAACAGGCTCTTCGGCCCTCCAAGCCTGTGCCGATCTTGGTATCTGCCTAAACTAAACCCGTCTCCACTTACGGACTGCGTGTCTTTCCATTCCCACCTTATTGATATAATTGTCCAGATGCCCCTTAAATGCCGCTATCGTACCTACTCCCACCACCTCCCCAGGCAGCACGCTCCATATATTTACCACTCTGTGTAAAAAACGTGCCTCGCACATCTGTTCTAAACGTTTGCCCACGCGAATTAACTCTGTGTCCCCGAGTAAGCGACTCCGTACCCTAAGAAAGAACATCTGACTATCCACTCTGTCCATGCCGCTCATTATTTTGTAGATCTCAATCAGATCGCCTCTCAACCTCCGTCGATCCAGTGAGAACAGACCGAGTTTATCTAACCTCTCCTGATCGCTAATACCTCCATACGAGGCAACATCCTAGCAAACCGTTTTTATGCCCTCTCCAAAGCATGCACTTCCTTCTGGTACTGTAACCGACAGAACTGTGCACAATATTCCAAATGAGGCCTAACTGAGGTCCTATGCAGCTGCAACATGACTTGCCAATTTCAAAATTGAAAGCAGCGACCAATCGAGGCCAGCATGCGGTATGCATTATTGACCACCTTATCGACATGCTTTGCCACGTTCAGTGATCGGTGGACATGGACGCCCAGAACTCTCTGCCTATCTGTACTCACAAGAGTTCTACCATTTATTTTGCAATTCCTACATGCATTGGACCTTCCAAAGTGCATCGCCTCACATGTGGCCGGATTACGCAGGGGCCTTCTTGGAGGTGAGTAGTTAGTTTAAAAACCTTACCTTTACAGGAGCAGCCCTTTGGATTTCGGCGGCAGCGGTGCGCAGGGGCCTTCTGGGAGGTGAGTAGTGTATTTAAAAACCTTACCTTTACAGGAGCAGCCCTTTGGATTTCGGCGGCAGCGGTGCGCAGGGGCCTTCTGGGAGGTGAGTAGTTAGTTTAAAAAGCCTTGCCTGGTCCCGTGTCTGTTCTTCTTTTCAGTTTTATTTGTTTTTATATAAGGCGGGAACCGGAAGTTCTACCTCTGGCAAGTCCGTCCCCCCCCCCCCCCCCCCAACCAATAAATTCTGGTGGAGAGGAAACCCGAGACACTACACGTGTAGTGTCTCCCACCCGCCCTCCTCCTCTAACCTAATAATAAGACCCATTGGTGTAATGTAAGAGCCATATTATATTATTATATTATTAGCATTGTGCAGGTCAAGGATCGGTGGTGGAGGAGCAGTCTCTGTCAGCGAGAGAACCTGAGAACATCTCAGACACTCAGAAGGCAAGTAAGTGATTTTTACTTTTATACCTTTTTTCAAATTGTGTGTGTCGGGGGGAAACTGAAGCGACATCACAGAAAAGCTGTGACCTGAGTGGCTGGTTGGGATTCTAACCTAAATTTTTTTTAAAAATTTGAGTATTTGGGAACTAATTAAACATAATAACTTAATTATAATTTAGAGGATATCTAAGCCAGAGATCGGAGAGTATTATAGTTAGCTATCGCATTTCTATTAGAAATCTAGTGCTAGGAAACAGATAGTTGACAGTAACTTTGCAATAAAAAAAAAAAGACAAATTTTAATTTTAATTAATTGACGCAATGTCAGTTAGAGGGGTGCTGTGCTCTGACTGTGAGATGTGGCAGGTCCGGGAGGCTTCCAGCGTCCCGGATGGCTTCATCTGCAGAAAGTGCACCCAACTGCAGCTCCTCACAGACCGCATGGTTCGGTTGGAGCAGCAATTGGATGCACTTAGGAGCATGCAGGTGGCGGAAAGCGTCATAGATCGCAGTTATGTAAATGTGGTCACACCCAAGGTGCAGGCTGAGAAATGGGTGACCACCAGAAAGGGCAGGCAGTCAGTGCAGGAATCCCCTGTGGTTGTCCCCCTCTCGAACAGGTATACCCCTTTGGATACTGTCGGGGGGGATAGCCTATCAGGGGAAAACAGCAGCAGCCAGAGCAGTGGCACCACGGCTGGCTCTGATGTTCAGAAGGGAGGGTCAAAGCGCAGAAGAGTAATAGTAATAGGGGACTCTATAGTCAGGGGCACAGATAGGCGCTTCTGTGGACGTGAAAGAGACTCCAGGATGGTATGTTGCCTCCCTGGTGCCAGGGTCCAGGATGTCTCCGAACGGGTAGAGGGAATCCTGAAGGGGGAGGGCAAACAGGCAGAGGTCGTTGTACATATTGGTACTAACGACATAGGCAGGAAGTGGCATGAGGTCCTGCAGCAGGAGTTCAGGGAGCTAGGCAGAAAGTTAAAAGACAGGACCTCGAGGGTTGTAATCTCGGGATTACTCCCTGTGCCACGTGCCAGTGAGGCTAGAAATAGGAAGATAGAGCAGACAAACACGTGGCTAAACAGCTGGTGTAGGAGGGAGGGTTTCCGTTTTCTGGACCACTGGGAGCTCTTCAGGGGCAGGTGTGACCTGTATAAGATGGACGGGTTGCATCTAAACCGGAGAGGCATAAATATCCTGGCCGCGAGGTTTGCTAGTGTCACACGGGAGGGTTTAAACTAGTATGGCAGGGGGGTGGGTACGGGAGCAATAGGTCAGAAGGTGAGAGCATTGAGGGAGAACTAGGGAATAGGGACAGTGTGGCTCTGAGGCAGAGCAGACGGGGAAAAGTTGCTGAACACAGCGGGTCTGGTGGCCTGAAGTGCATATGTTTTAATGCAAGGTGCATTACGGGTAAGGCAGATGAACTTAGAGCTTGGATTACTACTTGGAACTATGATGTTATTGCCATTACAGAGACCTGGTTGAGGGAAGGGCAGGATTGGCAGCTAAACGTTCCAGGATTTAGATGTTTCAGGCGGGATAGAGGGGGATGTAAAAGGGGAGGCGGAGTTGCGCTACTTGTTCGGGAGAATATCACAGCTATACTGCGAGAGGACACCTCAGAGGGCAGTGAGGCTATATGGGTAGAGATCAGGAATAAGAAGGGTGCAGTCACAATGTTGGGGGTATACTACAGGCCTCCCAACAGCCAGCGGGAGATAGAGGAGCAGATAGGTAGACAGATTTTGGAAAAGAGTAAAAACAACAGGGTTGTGGTGATGGGAGACTTCAACTTCCCCAATATTGACTGGGACTCACTTAGTGCCAGGGGCTTAGACGGGGCGGAGTTTGTAAGGAGCATCCAGGAGGGCTTCTTAAAACAATATGTAAACAGTCCAACTAGGGAAGGGGCAGTACTGGACCTGGTATTGGGGAATGAGCCCGGCCAGGTGGTAGATGTTTCAGTAGGGGAGCATTTCGGTAACAGTGACCACAATTCAGTAAGTTTTAAAGTACTGGTGGACAAGGATAAGAGTGGTCCGAGGATGAATGTGCTAAATTGGGGGAAGGCTAATTATAACAATATTAGGCAGGAACTGAAGAACACAGATTGGGGGCGGATGTTTGAGGGCAAATCAACATCTGACATGTGGGAGGCTTTCAAGGGTCAGTTGAAAGGAATAGAGGACAGGCGTGTTCCTGTGAGGAAGAAAGATAAATACGGCAATTTTCGGGAACCTTGGATGACGAGTGATATTGTAGGCCTCGTCAAAAAGAAAAAGGAGGCATTTGTCAGGGCTAAAAGGCTGGGAACAGACGAAGCCTGTGTGGCATATAAGGAAAGTAGGAAGGAACTTAAGCAAGGAGTCAGGAGGGCTAGAAGGGGTCACGAAAAGTCATTGGCAAATAGGGTTAAGGAAAATCCCAAGGCTTTTTACACGTACATAAAAAGCAAGAGGGTAGCCAGGGAAAGGGTTGGCCCACTGAAGGATAGGCAAGGGAATCTATGTGTGGAGCCAGAGGAAATGGGCGAGTAAATGAATACTTTGCATCAGTATTCACCAAAGAGAAGGAATTGGTAGATGTTGAGTCTGGAGAAGGGGGTGTAGATAGCCTGGGTCACATTGTCATCCAAAAAGACGAGGTGTTGGGTGTCTTAAAAAATATTAAGGTAGATAAGTCCCCAGGCCCTGATGGGATCTACCCCAGAATACTGAAGGAGGCTGGAGAGGAAATTGCTGAGGCCTTGACAGAAATCTTTGGATCCTCGCTGTCTTCAGGGGATGTCCCGGAGGACTGGAGAATAGCCAATGTTGTTCCTCTGTTTAAGAAGGGTAGCAAGGATAATCCCAGGAACTACAGGCCGGTGAGCCTTACTTCAGTGGTAGGGAAATTACTGGAGAGAATTCTTCGAGACAGGATCTACTCCCATTTGGAAGCAAATGGACGTATTAGTGAGAGGCAGCACGGTTTTGTGAAGGGGAGGTCGTGTCTCACTGACTTGATAGAGTTTTTCGAGGAGGTCACTAAGATGATTGATGCAGGTAGGGCAGTAGATGTTGTCTATATGGACTTCAGTAAGGCCTTTGACAAGGTCCCTCATGGTAGACTAGTACAAAAGGTGAAGTCACACGGGATCAGGGGTGAACTGGCAAGGTGGATACAGAACTGGCTAGGCCATAGAAGGCAGAGGGTAGCACTGGAGGGATGCTTTTCTAATTGGAGGGCTGTGACCAGTGGTGTTCCACAGGGATCAGTGCTGGGACCTTTGCTCTTTGTAGTATATATAAATGATTTGGAGGAAAATGTAACTGGTCTGATTAGTAAATTTGCAGACGACACAAAGGTTGGTGGAATTGCGGATAGCGATGAGGACTGTCTGAGGATACAGCAGGATTTAGATTGTCTGGAGACTTGGGCGGAGAGATGGCAGATGGAGTTTAATCCGGACAAATGTGAGGTAATGCATTTTGGAAGGGCTAATGCAGGTAGGGAATATACAGTGAATGGTAGAACCCTCAAGAGTATTGAAAGTCAAAGAGATCTAGGAGTACAGGTCCACAGGTCATTGAAAGGGGCAACACAGGTGGAGAAGGTAGTCAAGAAGGCATACGGCATGCTTGCCTTCATTGGCCGGGGCATTGAGTATAAGAATTGGCAAGTCATGTTGCAGCTGTATAGAACCTTAGTTAGGCCACACTTGGAGTATAGTGTTCAATTCTGGTCGCCACACTACCAGAAGGATGTGGAGGCTTTAGAGAGGGTGCAGAAGAGATTTACCAGAATGTTGCCTGGTATGGAGGGCATAAGCTATGAGGATCGATTGAATAAACTCGGTTTGTTCTCACTGGAACGAAGGAGGTTGAGGGGCGACCTGATGGAGGTATACAAAATTATGAGGGGCATAGACAGAGTGGATAGTCAGAGGCTTTTCCCCAGGGTAGAGGGGTCAATTACTAGGGGGCATAGGTTTAAGGTGAGAGGGGCAAAGTTTAGAGTAGATGTACGAGGCAAGTTTTTTACGCAGAGGGTAGTGGGTGCCTGGAACTCACTACCGGAGGAGGTAGTGGAAGCAGGGACGATAGGGACATTTAAGGGGCATCTTGACAAATATATGAATAGGATGGGAATAGAAGGATACGGACCCAGGAAGTGTAGAAGATTGTAGTTTAGTCGGGCAGTATGGTCGGCACGGGCTTGGAGGGCCGAAGGGCCTGTTCCTGTGCTGTACATTTCTTTGTTCTTTGTTCTTTGTACACTCCATCTGCCATTTCTCTGCCGAAGACTCCAACCAGTTTATATTCTGCTGTATCCTCTGACAATCCTCTTCAAAATCCGCAACTCCACCAAGTTATGTGTCCTCTGCGAACTTACGAATCAGACCAGCTACATTTTCTTCCAAATTCTATATCTACACCACGAAAAACAAAGTCCCCAGAACTGATTCCTGTGAAACCTATGACCCCTGGTGAACTAACCCCTCCACCCTGGGAAAGAATGCCTGACCATCCACACTGTCCATATCCCACAAAATCTTGTAGACCTTATCAGGTCACTCCACAACCTCCGTCTATCGAATGATAATAGTGCGAGTCTATTCAGCCTCTCCGCGTAGCTAACACGCTCTAGTCCAGGGAACATCCTGGTGACGTCCTCTGCACATTCTCCAAAGCTTCCACATTCTTCTTGTAGTGTGGAGACCAGAATTGTGCGCAATATTCCAAGTGCGGTCTCACCAGAATTCTGCACAGCTGACTTGACTTGCCAGTTTTTATACTCGATGTCCAATTCTATGAAGGCAAGCATTTCACATCCTTTCTTGACTACCTTGTCCACCTATATTGCAACTTTCAAAAATATGTAGACCTGTACGCACAGATCTCTCTGACTTTCTATATTCCGAAGGGTTTTGCCATTTACGTTATATTTCCCCTCTATGTTAGACATACCAAAATGCATTACGTCACATTTGTCTTGATTAAACTCCATTTGCCATTTCTCTGCACAGGACCCCAACCTGTCTATGTGCAGCTGTATTCTCTGACAACCCTCGATACTAACTGCCACTCCACCAACCTCAGTGTCATCCGGGAACTTACTAATCAGACCAGCTACATTTTCTTCCAAATCGTTTATGTATACCACAAGTTTATGGATGCCCCAGCTCCGATCCCTGTGGAACACTGCTAGTCACGACCTTCCATTCAGAAAAAAAAACTTCTACTCCTACCTTTGGCCTTCTGTGACCGAGCCAGCTCCGTATCCATCTTACCACCTCACCGCTGATCACCTGTGAAATGACTATGGTACCAGTCTTCCATGAGGCACCTTGTCAAACGTCCATGTAAACAACATCCACCGCCCTCCCTTCACCAATATATTTGTTATTTCCTCAAAAACCCTGATCATGTTAGTGTGGCACGAATTCCCCGCCACAAAACCATGCTTGTCTATCGCTAACGAACTTATTTGTTTACAAATGGGTACAATTCCTGGGCTTGAAAAGTTCCCCCATTAATTTACCTACTACCGACGTGAGGCTCACCGGCCAATAGGTTCCAGGATTATCCCTGCTACCTTTACTAAACAGAGGTACAACATTAGATATTCTCCAGTCCTCTGGGCCTTCACTTGTAACAAATGAGACGTCAGTCAAGGCCCTAGCAAGTTCCTCGCTTGGTTCCTTCAGCATTCTGGGGGAAATCTCATCCGGCCCAGGAGACCTATCAACCTTAATATCTTTTAAAAGACCCCATACCTCCTCCTTTTCGATGTCACGATGACCCATACTGTCTACACGCCCTACCTAAGAATCACCTTCCACAAGTAATTTTCTTTGGTGAACACTGATGCAAAGTAGGCATTTACCTCTCCTATTTCTACTGGCTCAACACATATATTCCCCCACTGTCCTCAAGTTATCCAATCCTCTCCCTAGCCAACATATAGTTTTTTTAAATATCTAAATAAAATGCTTTGGGATTCATTTTAATCGTATTGCGAAGGACTTTTCATGATACCTGCTAGCCTTCCTAATTTTCCGCTTAAGTAAAATCCTACTTCCTTTATACTCCTCAAGTGTTTTGATATGGGCCAGGGTTTAGAGAACCCCAAAGTGTATCATGGAGTTCACCTGACCCACGACTTTTAATAGATTGTGGTATATGGAGCACACGGACCACTCTACAGATGTGGTACAGCAGAAATGGGAAAGTATTTTTTAAATCAAAACAATGTTTATTCTATGAACTCAAGTTAACATTTTAAAAACATACAGTGAACATCTTAGCAGTCATTAATTCAAATACAACCCCCAAAGAATACAACACTAAGTAATCCTTTAAGCTTACCTTTTAACATCCATAAAACTTAAAATGCCTTTTACATGAAGCACATTCGGTTTACATTGACAACTGAGAACATTTATAATTCTGAATTCACCAAATGATGAAGCGATAGTATTTTCATGGCAGAGAGATCAACAATACATCTGCTCTGTCTGGCTTCAGCTCCAACACGGAAAACGAAACCAAAACACACCCTGCAGCAAACAGCCTAAAACGAAAGTAAAAAGCCGACAGACAGCCCAGCTCCGCCCACACTCTGACATCACTGCAGTAATACACATCCATTTCTTAAAGGTACTCGCACTACAGATATTTACATACACACCCATTTATAAACACCCATTTCTTAAAGGTACTCTCACATGACAGTTTCGACTCTCCCTACCCTTCTATGCCGTAAAAATTATCCTTTTTCTTTTTGACGAGGTTTACAATATCTCTCATTATGCAACGCGCCCTAAACTTCCCATACTTATCCTTCGTTTTCCCAGTGACTTTACAGAATCCTAATCAACTGTGGTTTGAGAGACTCCACATTTCCGATGTTGATTTACTATCCAACAACCGCACCGATACCAAATTCTTGAATTCCTATCTAATGTTATGGTAATATGCCTTTCCCCAGTTTAACGCGAGGGTTACCCTCATCCCTGTCCAAAAGTACCCTAAAACTTACGGAATTGTGGTAACTACTGCCAAATTGTTCCCTTACTGAAACCACAACCACCTGACCAGTGTAATTCCCCATTACCAGATCCAGTACTGGCCCTTCCCTAATTGCACTCTCTAACTCTCTAAATATTGCATGAAGAAGCCTTCCTGGATGCACCTTACAACCCCTCCCCGATCCAAGCCCCTGGCACTAAGTGAGTCTCAGTCAATCTCGGGGAAAGTAAAATCTCGTACCATAACAACGCTGTTACTTTTGCACCTCTATAAAATCTCTTCACCTATCTGCTCATCTATCTCCCGTTGACCATTAGGGGACTTGTAATAAAACCCTAACATTGTGATTGCCTCCTTCCTATTCCTACCCAGGTTGCCTCGTTGTATGAGCCCTACCGAAGTGTCCTCCCGCAGTACAGCTATAGTAGTCTCCACAACCAGTAATGCTACTCCACCACCCCTTTTACATCCCCCTCTATCTGTCCTGAAGCATGTATAGCCTCCAACGTTCAGCTGCCAATTCTGCCCCTCCTTCAATCACGTAGCCATAATGTGGAGATGCCGGAGTTGCACGGGGTGGGCGCAGGAAGAAATTGTGCAACAGCAGGTTAAAGACCAACAGGTGTGTTTAGAATCCCGAGCTTTCCGAACGTAGCTCTTTCATTAGGTGAGTGAAGAGGTAGGTTGCACAAAAAGAACATATAAAAACAAAGCCGGGGCAGCATTGTGCCGCAGTGGTTCGCATTGCTGCCTCACGGCGGCGAGGTCCCAGGTTGGATCCCGGCTCTGGGTTACTGTCTGTGTGGAGTTTGCACATTCTCCCCATGTTTGCGTGGGTTTCGCACCCACAACCCAACAACCCAAAGATGTGCAAGGTGGGTGGATTGGCCATGCTAAATTGCACCTTAATTGGAACAAAAAGAATTGGGCACTCTAAATTTATTTATTTTTAAAATACAAAGCCATGATGCAATATGATACTTTCTATGCGAATCTTTCAATTAAGTATTTGCTGGTCCAGACGGTGTGACTGGAGAGAGGGATAGTGGCAGGTTAAAGAGGTCTGAATTGTCTTAAGCCAGGACAATTGGTAGGATTTCGCAAGCCCAAGCCAAATGGTTGGGGGGGGGGACGGGGGGACGGGGGGGGGGGGGGGGGGACAATATGTCCAACTTCCCGGTTGAGGCCGTACTCATGTGCGCGGAACTTGGCTATCAGTTTTTGCTCGGCGATTCTGAGTTGGCACGCGTCCTTATGGCCGCTTACCTGAAGATCAGTGGCTGAATGCCCTTTACTGCTGAAGTGTTCCGCCACTAGAAGGGAACTAGAAGGGATTCCTGTCCGTTCATCCATTGTCGCAGTGTCTGCATGTTCTCGCCAATGAAAGGGCAGCACGGTAGCACAAGTCATTAGCACTGTGACTTCACAGCGCCAGGGTCTCAGGTTCGATTCCCTGCTGGATCACTGTCTGTGCGGAGTCTGCACGTTCTCCCCAGGTCTGTGTGGGTTTCCTCCGGGTGCTCCGGTTTCCTCCCACAGTCCAAAGACGTGCAGGTTAGGTAGATTGGCCATGATAAATTGCCCTTAGTGACCAAAAAAAAGGTTAGGAGGGGTTATTGGATTACGGGGATAAGGTGGAAGTGAGGGCTTAAGTTGGTCAGTGCAGTCTCGATGGGCACAATAGTATCATTCTGCACTTTATGGTCTATGTTCCAATGAAACACACCTCGGGCTTGAGACAATTGACACCTCTTTAAACTCTAATTCTCCCTCTCGCCAATCGCACCGTCTGGTCCTCTAAATACTTAATCACCTGCAAAGACTCGCATTCAAAGTGCCATCTTGCATCATTGGCTTTGTCTGCGTATGCAATGTTTGTGTAACTTACCGCTTCACTTACCTGATGAAGGAGCGACGCTCGTTATTCCAATCATACCTGTTAGACTTTAACGTGGTGCTGTTAGACTTCTTACTTTAACCAGGTACTTCGATTGTCAAAAGGCATTTTAAAAGGTGCCACATCAAAATTTATTGCAAAATGCAAAAGCTCATGTTGGCGTTGGTAGCATCCTGGCATGGTTGGAGCAAAGCTTGCTAACAGAAAACAGAGGATAGGCATAAATTTAACTTGGATTGGATTGGATTGGATTTGTTTATTGTCACGTGTACCGAGGTACAGTGAAAAGTATTTTTCTGCGAGCAGCTCAACAGATCATTAAGTACATGAGAAGAAAAGGGAATAAAAGAAAATACATAATAGGGAAAATAGAGAGGTTAGTAATAATGTTAGCGTTAGAATTACATTTTAAAAGATTAGAACGAGAATAAGTTAAGTAAAAAGTGGATCTGTTTGTGAGAGCTCGCAGAGAGTCGCCTCGCTCCGGCGTCATCTTGGTAAAGGTCATCTTTTTCAGATTGACAGGATATGATAAGTGGTGTGTCGCAGAGATCAGTGCTGGGGTCTCAACTTTTTATATTTAATAAAAAATGAATTGGTAGCATAGTAGTTATCACTGTTGCTTCAAAGCTCCAAGGTCACAGGTTCGATTCCCGGCTTGGTTCACTGTCCGTGTGGAGTCTGAACGTTCTCCCCGTGTCTGCGTGGGTTCATCCGGGTGCTCCGGTTTCCTCCGGTTTCCACAATCGAAAGATGTGAAGGTTCGGTGGATTGGCGATGCTAAATTGGCCCCTAGTGTCCAAACATTTATCTGGGGATAGGTGGATAGTGTCGGGGCATGGGCCCAGGGTAGGGTACTCTTTCAGAGATTCGGTGCAGACTCGACGGGTCAAGGGGCCTCCTACTGGACAGTTGGGATTGTGTCGGTATTTTCCACCACCACTCATCGGCATGTGAGTAGCGGGATGAACTTTGAGGTACCCGCCCCCCACCCCCTCGACAACCCTGTGGATACTGAGGCCAAGACTATTCCCTATGCCCCGCCGCACTGTGAATGACAGCAACGACTCCACCGCAGTCACTATCTGTGTGGTCCAGTATCAGAGCGGATGCAATATTATCACATTGAACTTTCACATACTACATCCTGAAACTGCTTCAAGGACTAATGCAATACGTGCCCATTTAAGGTTCTGCCTTACACACCAGCGAGTACATTGAACTGCTGTTAAATACCGGGTAGGAACATCTCTCCCCAACTTAAATCCAGAAAACGAAGCACATCTGGTGAAGGGTGAGGGTAAGATATATATCGCTCGTTGACACATTAGTTTAATGGCAATTTTTGTTTCTATGTTCCAGGTTGCCCTCCTAGGTGAGCTGTTGTGTGTTCCGAATTTATTTTTCACCTGGCCTGAAATCCGAGTAAAGTATCATTCATTCCGAGAATGAGGGAGAGTTTAATCGGGAAATACCGATGGGCGATGGAGTGCATTAAAGATTATGGGTGCCAGATATTCAATGGATAATGTTATCAACAGATATGGAATCAAAGCGAATAAGATCCACTGATTTGATTTGATTTGATTTATTATTGTCACATGTATTATATACAGTGTAAAGTATTGTTTCTTGCATGTTGCACAAACAATGCATACCGTACATAAGGAAGGAAGGAGAGACTGCAGGATATAATGTTACAGTTATAGCAAGGTGTAGTGAAAAGATCAACTTAATACGAGGTAGGTCCATTCAAAAGTCTGATGGCAGTAGGGAAGAAGCTGTTCTTGAGTCGGTTCGTACGTGACCTCAAACATTGGTATCATTTTCGTGACGGAAGAGGGTGGAAGAGAGTATGTTTGGGGTGCGTGGGGTCCTTAATAATGCTGGCTGCCTTTCTGAGGCAGCGGGAATTATAGATAGAGTCAATGGATGGGAGGCGGGTTTGCGTGATGGACTGGGCTACATTCACGACCGTTTGTAGTTTCCTGTCGTCTTGGGCAGAGCAGACTCCATACCAAGCTGTGCTGCAACCAGAAAGAATGCTTTCTATGGTGCATCTGTAGAAGTTGGTGAGCTGACATGCCAAATGTCCTTAGTCTTCTGAGACATTAGAGTCGTTAGTGGGCTTCCTTAACTATAGTGTCGGCATGGGAGGACCAGGACAGGCTGTTGATGATCTGTACACCTCAAAACCTGAAGCTCTCGACCCTTTCTACTTCGTTGGCATTGATCGGGGCATGTTCTCCTCTACGCTTCCTGAAGTCAATGACATTCTCCTTAGTTTTGTTGACATTGAGGGAGACATTATTGTAGTCGCACCAGTTCACCAGATTATCTATCTCATTCCTGTACTCTGTCTCGCCATTGTTTAAAATCCGACCCATTGCGGTGGTGTCATCAGCAAATTTGAAAATCGAGTTGGAGGGGAATTTGGCCACACAGTCATGGGTGTATAAGAAGTATAGTGGGGGCTGAGGACACAGCCTTGTGGGGACAGGTGTCGAGGATGATCGTGGAGGAGGTGTTGTTGCGTATCTTTCCTGATTGTGGCCTGTGGGTTAGAAAGTTCAGGATCGAGTCGCAGAGGGAGGAGCCGAGGCCAAGGCCACGGAGTTTGGAGATGAGTTTCGTAGGAATGATTGTGTTGACGTCTGAGCTATAGTCGATAAATAGGAGTCTTCCGTAGGTGGCTTTGTTATCTAGGTGTTCCAGGGTATAGAGCAGAGCCATGCAGATGGCGTCTGCTGTGGACCTGTTGCAGCGGTAGACGAACTGTAGTGGATCAACGCAATCCGGGAGGCGCAGTTGATTCGTACCATGACTAACCTGAGAAGCACTTCATGATGATGCATGTCAGAGCCACTCGACGATAGTTGACTTTTTGGGGGACAGGGATGATGGTCGTATTCTTGAAGCAGATAGGGACCTCAGATTGTTGTAAAGAGAGGTTGAAGATGTCTGCGAATACCCCCGCCAGCTGATCCCCGCAAGACCTGAATGCTCGTCCGGGTACCCCATTCGGGCCAGTGGCATTCCGTGCGTTGACCTTCGAGAAGGCTGCTCTGACGTCTGCAGTGGTGATCTCAGGTACAAGTTCATCCGCGGCTTCTGGGGTGGAGGGCTCGCTCTCGCTGACCTCTTGCTCAAAGCGGGCATAGAATGCGTTGAGCTCATCAGGGAGGGGTGCGTGGGAGCCGTCGATTTTACATGCCTTCATCTTATAGCCTGTTATGTCTTACAGACTTCGCCATTGACGGTGGGTATCCGTGTGGCTAGCCTGGGGCTCGAGCTTGGTCCGGTACCGTCTTTTGGCACCTTTGATGGATTTATGCAAATCGTATCTGGCTTTCTTGTAGAGGTCAGGGTTGCTTGATTTGAACGCCTCAGACCTAGACTTCAGCAAGCAGTAACAGCCGTAACAGCCTCCCCGAACAGGCGCCGTAATGTGGCGACTAGTGGCTTTTCACAGTAACTTCATTTGAAGCCAACTTGTGACAATAAGCGATTTTCATTTCATTTCATTTTCAGTAAATATCCCTGTTCATCCAGGGTTTCCGGTTGGGAAACACGTGGATTTGCTTCTTTGGCACACAGTCTTCTACACACTTACTAATGAAGTCAGCTACTGTCGTGGTGTACTCGTTCAGGCTGGTCGCAGAGTTTTTAAATACTGACCAGTGCACTGACTCCAAGCAGTCCTTTGGAAATCATTCGATTACACAGACCAACAATGCACGACTGTCTTTGGCGGATTCACCCGCTTCAGGTTTTGCTCATAACCGGGGAGCAGGAGCACAGCCTTGTGGTCAGATTTGCCAAAGTGTGGGTGGCGATAGAGCGGTAGGCATGTTTGATATTTGCGCAGCAGTGGTCCAGGATATTTGGGCCCCTAGTGGAACAGGTGACATGTTGGTGGTAACTTGGTAGTACGCTCTTGAGCTTGGTATGATTGAAGTCCCCAGCTACAGTGAACAAGGCCTCGGGATGTTTCGTTTCAAGGTTATTTGTGATGGTAAATATTTCGTCCAGTGCGATTTTCACGTTCGCATGGGGTGGGATGTAAACTGCCATCAGGATAACGGAGCTGAACTCCCGCGGAAGGGAGAAGTGGTGGCATTTTAGCGTCAGATATTCTTGGTCCGGGGAGCAGAAACTCGCCACTGTTGCTGCATCTAGGCACCAGGAAGTGTTGATTAGGAGGCAGACCCCAGCACCCGTTGCCTTGCCTGAGGCCGCCGGACGGTCCATTCGGTAGATTGAGAAGCCGTCTGGTTGTTGGGCACAGTTCGCTGAAACAGAAGTGAGCCATGTCTCCGGGAAGCAGAGCACATAGCAGTCCCTTAGTTCCCTTTGAAAAGTGAGTCTGGCTTTTTAAGTTCGTCTATCTTGTTTTCTAGAAATTGGACATTAGCTAGGAGTAAGCTGGGCGAGGGGCTTTGGGGCCGCGTTGTTTCACTCTCACCTGCAGGTCTGCACGTGTTCCACTCTTCCTGGAGTGACTGCTTCTTTTCGAGCGTGGGTGACGGTGAGAGTATGCAGTGTTAAGGGAATAGTTGTGTCCGATGAGGTTATTCACTCTGGTCGGTGTGTGGATGGAGGATTTGATGCCTTGCTTGCGGTTCTTGCGTTGGTAGGTGGGTCTGCGCGGTCGAGCGTTCCGGCTCGCTGTCGGGCTGTGGTTTGCCTGCACAGGTTGGTGGATGTCCAGACCATGTTCCGGCGCGGATGGGGTGAAGGCCGGTAAGTGGATGCGTCTCTGGGATCGCGGTTGAGGATGAGGCGATGGCCGGGTCCGTGTGCTGTGTTCTGCAAGGTCCTTTTCAGATCGCGGTCTTCCTTCAGAGGATGGAGGATCTCTCGACCTACAAGTACATTTAGAACAGCAGTATGAGTGATTGTTAGACTTTGGGAGTTGATTTTTAGGAGTATGGGGCGACTGTAAAGGGGGGAGTGGAAGCAGTGCGTGGGGCCTGCAGGGGGCCGCAGCTCTCCGGGATAGTGGGGTTGGAAGCTGGGGGGGGGGGGGGGGGGAGGGTGGAGGGCTGCAGATGCTGCGATGCTGGCCTGGTCGTCGGAGAGCAGAAGAGTGGAGCTTCCGGCTTGTGTGGTGTTTTCCAGGTCTCTGGGAGCTTGTAGAATGAAGCCCTGGCTTCTAGCGCGGTTTCCTGGTCTCTGGCAGCCGCTGTAGGGGAATTCCCAGGCCTGGGTTGCAGCTCCTAGGTGGAAACGCTGGAACTTCTTTGAGGGGTAGAATCGTCTACCCCAGTTCAAATATTCCCATGCGCCTGTCCCAGCCATTGGTTTCACGTTCTGAAGACCACATAATTCTACTGCCTTCCCCCATGTAGCAACATGATTGTGTAGTGACAGAAAACTGAATATTGTTTGTAGCTCAATATACCGCAAGGACACTACAGATACCGATAATTTACAGGAACCCAAATCGCATTTTGGTTGGAAAGATTACCTTCGGGAGGACGAATAGGTAATATTGTCTTGTTGTTACAAGGAAAGAGAAAACCCAGGGTCGCTATGAATTTGGGAGAATCTTGATGCTAATAGAGAATGAGGCCCCATTTTATACAATCCACCGCTGGTAGTGGATAGGTGTGTCATGGGAATTTCACTTTAAGAAATGTTTATCTGCTCAAGTGGTCGCAGTGATGTCAGAGCGTGAGTGCAGTTGAGCTCTGGCTCTGCTTTTTAGTTTCGCTTTGAGGAAAAGCTTGGGTGTGTCTGTGTATATTAGTTTCGTTTTAGTGTTGGAGCTGCAGCCAGTCAGAAAAGATGCAATTTTTATCTATCTGCCATCTAAAGGCTATGACAAGATCATTTGGTGAATTCAGAGTGATAACTGCTCTCAGTAAAGAACTGAAACCTGATGTGCGTCTGTAGAAAGGTTTTTTTTTTTGTCTTTTGGATGTTAAAAGGAAAGTTTAAGGATTAGTTTGAGTGTTGTATATTTGGGGGTTGTATTTGAATTGGTGGTTGCTTATATTTTCACTGTATGTTTTAAAAAGGTTAACTGAGTTAATTGTTTTGCTTTAAAAAATACTTTTTGATTTATGGTGCACCACACCTGTAGAGTGGGCCGTGTGCTCCCCATACCACCATCTAGTAAAAGTCATGGGACAGGTGATCTCCATGATACACTTTGGAGTGATCTAAACCCTGGCCCATAACAGGTGACACCATAAACGGACCTACAGTTCGTATAATTATTGACAAGAGAATTGTGTAGAAATCATTCAGAAAGTGACATGTTGTCTCGTTTTATGTTGCAGGAATCAAATAATAAGCATATAAAACAGAAGGGCAGGTTAATAAGGTGGTGGAAAAGGCGCATGAGACAGTTAACGTTTGCCGTCGAGACCTAGATTACAAAAGCCGGAGGTCATGGTGGACTTGTGTAGAGGTGTGGTGAGGCCACAGCTGGAGTATTGTGTGCAGTTCTGGTCGCTGCATTATAGGGAGGATGTGATTGCACTGAATCGAATGCAGAAGCGATTCACCAGGATATTGCCTGGATGGAACATTTAAGTTATGAAGATGGGTTCGATAGGCGTGGGTTGTTTTAGCTGGAGGAGAGAAGACTCAGGGGCGTCATGATCGAGATGTACCTGATTATGAGGGGCATGGCAGGGTGGATAGGGAGCAGCTGTTCTCCTTAGTTGAAGGGTCAATTACGAAGGAGCACAAGTTCAAGTTGAGAGGCAAGAGGTTTAGGAGGGATTTCAGTATTATTTATTTTTACCCAGAGGGTGGTGACGGTCTCCAATGCACTGCCTTTGGGGGGGGGGGGGTCGTAGTGGCGGGATGCCTCACATCCCTTAAAAAGTATCTGGATGTGTATTAGCACGTCTTAACATTCACGCTGTGGACCAAATGCTGCAAACGTGATTAGGTTGGGAGGTGTTTCTCATGCGTCGGTGCTGACTTGATGGGCCGAAAGTACTCATCTACGCTGTATTATTCTGTGATTCAATGATATAGAACATAGAACATAGAACAATACAGCGCAGTACAGGCCCTTCGGCCCACGATGTTGCACAGAAACAAAAGCCATCTAACCTACACTATGTCATTATCATCCATATGTTTATCCAATAAACTTTTAAATGCCCTCAATGTTGGCGAGTTCACTACTGTAGCAGGTAGGGCATTCCACGGCCTCACTACTCTTTGCGTAAAGAACCTACCTCTGACCTCTGTCCTATATCTATTACCCCTCAGTTTAAAGTTATATTCCCTCGTGCCAGCCATTTCCATCCGCGGGAGAAGGTTCTCACTGTCCACCCTATCCAACCCCCTGATCATTTTGTATGCCTCTATTAAGTCTCCTCTCAACCTTCTTCTCTCCAACGAAAACAACCTCAAGTCCATCAGCCTTTCCTCATAAGATTTTCCCTCCATACCAGGCAACATCCTGGTAAATCGCCTCTGCACCCGCTCCAAAGCCTCCACGTCCTTCCTATAATACGGTGACCAGAACTGTACGCAATACTCCAAATGCGGCCGTACCAGAGTTCTGTACAGCTGCAACATGACCTCCCGACTCCGGAACTCAATCCCTCTACCAATAAAGGCCAACACTCCATAGGCCTTCTTCACAACCCTATCAACCTGGGTGGCAACTTTCAGGGATCTATGTACATGGACACCTAGATCCCTCTGCTCATCCACACTTTCAAGAACTTTACCATTAGCCAAATATTCCGCATTCCTGTTATTCCTTCCAAAGTGAATCACCTCACACTTCTCTACATTAAACTCCATTTGCCACCTCTCGGCCCAGCTCTGCAGCTTATCTATATCCCTCTGTAACCTGCTACATCCTTCCACACGATCGACAACACCACCGACTTTAGTATCGTCTGCAAATTTACTCACCCAAACCCTTCTGCGCCTTCCTCTAGGTCATTGATAAAAATGACAAACAGCAACGGCCCCAGAACAGATCCTTGTGGTACTCCACTTGTGACTGTACTCCATTCTGAACATTTCCCATCAACCACCACCCTCTGTCTTCTTTCAGCTAGCCAATTTCTGATCCACATCTCTAAATCACCCTCAATCCCCAGCCTCCGTATTTTCTGCAATAGCCTACCGTGGGGAACCTTATCAAACGCTTTGCTGAAATCCATATACACCACATCAACTGCTCTACCCTCATCTACCTGTTCAGTCACCTTCTCAAAGAACTCAATAAGGTTTGTGAGGCATGATCTACCCTTCACAAAGCCATGCTGACTATCCCTGATCATATTATTCCTATCTTTATGATTATAAATATGACTGCATAATGGTGGGAGGCGAATTAGGTTGTCCTTGAAATTTGTCTGCTAGCCAGTTCAATGTAAAGAGGCTTCACGGGATGTACAAGGTGGTTAAGACTCCGATTCAGCATAGACTCTATGTCTGAGCACTACCAAAAAAAATATTCATAGGCTGTGGGCATTGCTGACTCCGCTATCATCTAATGCCCGTGCAGAACTGTCACTGCAGAGGACATTGGAGAGTCAACCACATTGATGTGGATCTGGAGCCACAGGTATTCCAAACCGTGTCAGGGCGGCATGAAGGTCATTCCTGGACACGAGCAAGAATATAAGAAACGGATGTGTCCTTTGGCACACCGCCATCAGAGAACTCTGTATAAAACTTTGAAGGCAAGCCCACAGATGCATTGATGCGATTGATTGCCGTGAGGCACCGTACCCAGGAGGAGCAGGCAATCCCGATTGATTAGAATGTCACTCTGTGATGTGCGCGCCCAAAGCTCTGTCCCAGCGCTGTCTCTCCCCCTGAGCAGGGAGTAGAACCAGTGCCTCTCCTGATCTCTCCCTGTGGCGATGAGGGCTGGATGCTGTTTCCCAGCGCTGATCTCTTCCCCTGAGCAGGGAATACATTCGGTGTCTCCCCTAATCTCTCCCTGTGAGGATGAAGGCTGGATGCGGTTTCCCAGCTCTGATCTTTATGTTCTTACTGTCTACAGGAATAGTGCCAGAAGACTGGAGGGAGGCAGATGTTGTCCCCTTGTTCAAGAAAGGGAATAGGTATAACCCTGGGAATTTTCGGCCGGTTAGTCTCACATCGGCCATGGGTAAATTACTGGAGAGGGTCCTGAGGGATAGGATTTATGATCATTTGGAAAGATACAGCTTAATCCAGGAGAGTCAGCACGGATTCGTGAGGGGGAAGTCTTGCCGCACAAGTTTGATTGTATTCTTTGAGGAGGTAATTAAGTACATAGATGAAGGCCGAGAAGTTGATATATATACATGGATTTTGATAAGGTGTCCCATGGTAGGCTCATGCAGAAAGTAAGGAGGCGTGGCATTGAGGGAAATTTGGCCGATTGGATCAGTAACTGGCTATCACATAGAAGACAGGGAATATAGTGGTGGTAGATGGTAAATTCTCATCCTGGAGCCCAGTCACCAGCGGCGTACCACAGGGATCGGTGCTGGGTCCTCTGCAATTAGTGATTTTTATCAATGACTTGTATGATGGAGTTGAAGGTTGGGCTAGTAAATTTGTTGATGACACCAAGAATGGTGGAGCAGTGGATAATGTGGAGGGCTGTTGTAGGCTGCAAAGAGACATTGATAGGGTGCAGAGCTGGGCTGAAAAATGGCAGATGGAGTTTAATTCTGAAAAGTGTGAGGTGATTCATTTTTGTAGGACAAACTTGAATGCGGATTACAGGGTTAACGGCAGGGTTCTGAAGAATGTGGAGGAGCAGAGAGATTTCGGAGTACATGTCCATAGATCCCTAAAAGTTGCCACCCAAGTGGATAGAGCCGTCAAGAAAGCCTACAATGTGTTAGCATTTATTAACAGAGGGATTGAATTAAAGAGCCGTGAGGTTAATGCGCAACTGTACAAGACCTTGGTTAGACCACATTTGAAGTATTGTGTGCAGTTCTGGTCACCTCATTATAGGAAGGTGTGGAAGCATTGGAAAGGGTGCAAAAGAGATTTACCAGGGAGCTGTTTGGATTGGAGGGTAGTTCTTATGAGAAAAGGTTGAGGGAGCTAGGGCTTTTCTTATTGGAGCGAAGGAGGATGAGAGGTGACTTAATTGAGGTGCATAAGATGATGAGAGGGATAGATAGCCTGGACGTTCAGATACTATTTCCTCGGGTGGATGTCGCTGTTTCAAGGGGGCATAACTATAAGGTTCATGGTGAAGATATAGGAGGGATGTCAGAGGTAGGTTCTTTACTCAGAGAGTGGTTAGGGCTTGGAACGCACTCCCAGCTTTGATAGTGGAGTCGGACACTTTAGGAGCTTTCAAGCGGTTTTTGGATAGGCATATGGAGTGCACTAGAATGATTGAGAGTAGGTTGATTTGATCTTAGTTTCAGACTAGTTCGGCACAACATCGTGGGCCGAAGGGCCTGTACTGTGCTGGACAGTTCTATGTTCTATGTTCCATTATCTCTGTTCCTGAACAGGGAATAGATTCGGTGTCTCCCCTGATCTCTCCCTGTTAGTGTGAGGGCTGGATACCGTCTCCCAGCGCTGATCTCTGCCCCTGAACAGGATTCGAATTAGTGTGTCCCATCATCTCTCCCTGTGAGGATGATGCCGCTTTGCTGATCTCGCTGTGTGGCTGGAGAGTGTGATCAGGGTCTTTGTCCCTCTGGGGACCTTTCAGTGGAACTGCGATCACAATCTTCGTGTTGGTGCCAATGTCCCGCAGTACATTGAGAGACCTCGACGGTGCCCATGTTTATATCACTCCCTCTTTGAGAGTGAGTTCAGAATGTTTATCTTTGTTCTCAACTCTTTCCGTCTGACTACAAAATATAATCACGGGTGATTTCCCTATAAAATCTCTCTCTCTTTCTCTCTCTCTGTCTCTCGCTCTCTCCCTCTCACTCCCGTTCTCTCTCTCTCTCTCAGTCTCTCTGTCTGTATCTATCTATCTATCTCTCTCCCCCTCTCACTCCCGTTCTCTCTCTCTTTCTCTCTCTGTCTCTCACTCTGTCCCTCTCGCTCTCTCTGTCTCTCTCTCTGTCTCTCTCTCTCGCTCGCTCTCTCCCGCTCCCTCCCGTTCTCTATCGCTCTCTCCCTCTGTCTCTCTCTGTCTCTCTCTCTCTCTCTCTCTCTCCCTCTCTGTCTCTCTCTCTCTCTGTTTCTCTCTCTCTCTCCCTCCCTCTCAATCCGGTTCTCTCTCTCTCTCTCTCTCTCCCTCTGTCTCTCTCTATCTCTCTCTCGCTCGCTCTCTCTGTCTGTCTCTCTGTCGCTCTCTCTCTCTCTCACTCCTGTTCTCTTTCTATCTCCCTCTCTGTCTCGCTCTTTCTGTGTGTGTCTCTCTCTCTCTGTCTGTCTGTCTCTCTGTCTCGGTCTCTCTCTCCCTCTCTCTCTGTCTCTCTCTGTCTCTCTCTCTCTCTCTCTCTGTCACTCTCTCTCTCTCTCTCAGTGGCAGCTGGGAATAGAGTCTGCAGCATTATTAAGAACTGTCTCTAATTGAGCACTGTGATCAGTGGTTGTGTCCCTGCGAGTATCTCTCTAATTGGGAAAGTGATCTCAAATCGAGCCCCTGTCCTGAATACAAGCTCTGAACAGAGACTTTGATAATAGGTTCTGCCACAGTGATGTCTCCTGCCTGACCTGGATTGAAGTTAGAGTTTGTGACTCTGTGTTGATGCCTCTTTCAGAGGGAGTGGAACTGGCACTGCTGTCCCTGACTAATCTTCCTCTAAATGGGGACTGTGATCAGCGATTCCTGCACTGTTGTGGGTTTTCTGCCTGTGTGAGGTGTGATCAGTCCGTTTCTCAAAGTAATTCTCACTGTGATTGCAAACCATTTCATATCATATACTTGTATAAATTATTTAGAGGCGGGCGTTGAGGCAAAAGCTCTAAATTTGCAGGTGATACTAAGCTAGACAGAATAATGAATTACGAGGATGACGCTGCGCGACCCCAGATGGACATTGAGAAGTTAGCCAAATCGGCAGACACCTGTCAGATGAACTTCAATGTGAGATAATGCATTTTGGCAGGAGAAACATGGGGAGACAATATAGGCACAATGGTGCAACCTTGAGGGGAGTACAGGAGCAGAGGGAACTCAGGGTTTTCGTGCATAATTCTCTGAAGGTGGCCAGGCAAGTTGAAACAATAATTAAGAATACTTGTAGGCTCCTTGGGTTTATAGATAGACGCACAGCATATAAATGCAAGAAAGTTATGCTACACCTCGTTGAAACATTGGGCACACCATATTTCGTGTATTGTGTTCAGTTCTGGGCACCTTATTTAAGAAACGATCTTAAATTCCTGGAGATGGTGCAGAGGAGATTTACTAGAATGATACCAGGAATGAGGAATTTTAGATACAAGGAAAAATTGGAGAAACCAAAAGAGAAATTGCTGGAAAATCTCAGGAGGTCTGGCAGCATCTGTCGGGAGAGAAAATAGCTAACGTGCCGTGTCCAGATGGCCCTTTGTTATATGAAAGTTTGGAGAAATTGGACTTGTTCTCCTTGGAGAAGAGATGATTAAGAGTCGACCTTATTGAGGTGTTCAAACTTGTGAACAATTTTGACAAGGTGAAGAAGGATATTCTGTTTCCAATGGTTGGTATGTCAGTGACGAAGGCTCACAATTTCAAGATCGTCAGCATGTTGGAGTGAGGTGAGGAGAAACTTCTTCACTCAAAGTTGTTGGGTTTGGTATGTGTTGCCTGGGAGGTGGTGAAGGCGGATGCCACAGGAGGTTTCAAAAGAGAGCTGGATATATATTCGAAAGAGCTTAATTTAGTGGGCTACGGAGATAGGGCTGGGAATGGGACGAGGTGGGTAGCTCTTTTGGGATCGGGTGCGGGTACGGTGGGTAGAATAGCCTCCTCCTGTGCTGTAATTAATAAATAACAAAAGTAAAATCACTGAACTGATCCTTGTGCCTGATCTTTTAGGTTGAGCTGATCAATCATGACGCCTGTCTCTCTCTTCCTTCTGGCTTTCCTCTGTGCCCGCGAAATGGATGCAACGGAACTAAATGATACCATCCTGACTAAAATCATTAAGGAGTAAGTGTTTCATAATTCACGGACCTTATGCAAACAATCATATTTCTGCGATGTTCCTATCTCATTCCAGCCTAATGTGCAATGTCACAGTTACTGCCAATCGGGTGGCCTTCAAGTATTCGGTCCAGAACCAGGGTGAAGTGCCCTGTATCACCGGTTGTGGCACCGTTTCGGTCCCTCTGAGTCGCAGGATATATGGTGTCAATCTCACTCACTCACGGTTTGACCACCAAAATCTCAATAAAAATCAGGAAACGTTTGAAGTGCTGATCATCACATTGCTGTAGGAGCTGTTCACAAATTGTGCTCCGTCCTTCCATGATCTTTCTGTATCAAGGGGCTGGTTTAGCAGGGGCTGGTTTAGAACAGGGCTAAATCGCTGGCTTTGAAAGCAGACCAAGGCAGTCCAGCAGCACGGTTCAATTCCCGTACCAGCCCTTCCCGAACAGGCGCCTGAATGTGGCGACTAGGGGCTTTTCACATTAACTTCATTTGAAGCCTACTTGTGACATTAAGCCATTTTCATTTCATATCTCCCCAGACACATGTTATTTTCTCTCCAAAATAAAGTCATAACTCCGCCTTATTCGCAAAGAATGGAGTGAATATCTGAACCCAGTTTTCTCCCTCAGTATCACCCTGGGCGAGGTCAATGCGAGGCACATCCTTTAGTGTGTCTCGGCAGTTGGACGTGGGCCACCTGGAGTGGCTGGCCAGGCCATTTCAGGGTCAAATGGAGGTAAAGCGATGGAGATGTCTGGTTATCATAACCGGGCTTTTCTTCCTAGTCACCCTGACTGAGACCAACTTTCAAATCCTCATTTACTGACTGACATCAACTTACACCAACTGCCACGGTGGGATCTGAATCCATGTTTCAGCAGGATATTAACCTGTGTGGCTGGATTGCTCGTTAGGCAACATTCATATTATGCCACCATCTCCCCATAAACTCTTCATAGTTCACGATCTTTCCGGGATCCGGGTGGCACAGTGGTTAACACTGCTGCCTGGGCCTTGGCTAACTGCCTGTGCGAAGTATGCATGTTCTCCCCTGTCTGCGTGCGTTTCCTGGATTGCTCCCATAGTCCAAAGATGTGCAGGTTAGGTGGATTGGCCATGTTAAATTGCTTCCTATTGTCCAAAGGTGAGCAGTTTAGATGGATTGGTCATGATAAATTGCCCCTTGTGTGCAAGGATGAGCGGGTTAGGTGGGCTGGCCATGCTACATTGCCTCCTAGTGTCCAAAGATGAGCGGGTTAGGTGCACTGGCCAAGCTAAATTGCCCACTGGTGTCCAAAGATGAGCAGCTTAGGTGGGTTGACCATGCTAAATTGCCTCCTAGTAGTCCAAAGATGAGCAGGTTAGGTGCACTGGCGATGCTAAATTGCCGCCTAGTGTCCAGAGATGCGCAGGTTTGGTGGATAGGCCACGCTAAATTGCCTCCTAGTGTCCAAAGATGAGCGGGGTAGGTGCAATCGCTATGCTAAATTTACCCTAGTTTCCAAAGATGAGCAGGTTAAGTGGATTATCCACGCTAAATTGCCACCTCGTAGTGAAAGGCTGAGCGGGTTAGGTGCGCTGGATATGATAGATTGCCCCTAGTGTCCAATGATGTGCAGGTTAGGTGGATTGGCTATGATAAATTGTCCTTAGTGCCCAAGGATGAGCGGGTTAGGTGGGTTGGTCATGTTAATTTGCCTCCTAGTGTCCAACGATGAGCCGGTTAGGTGCACTGGCCCTGCTAAATTTCCCCCTGGTGTCCAACGAGGAGCAGGTGGGGTGGGTTGGCCATGCTAAATTGCCTCCTAGAGTCCCAGGATGGGCTGGTTATGTGCACTGGCCATGCTAAATTGCCCCCTAGTGTCCAAAGATATGCAGCTTCGGTGGATAGTCCATACTAAATTGCCTCCCTGTGTCCAAAGATGAGAGGGTTAGGTGCAATGGCCATGCTAAATTGCCTCCTAGTAGTCCAAAGATGTGCGGGTTAGGTGCACTGGCCATGATAAATTGCCACCTAGTGTCCAAAGATGTGCAGGTTAGGTGGATTGGCCATGATAATTTCCCCTCGTGTCCAAAGATGAGCGGGTTCGGTGGATTGGCCATGCTAAATTGCCTCCTAGTGTCCAAAGATGAGCAGGTTAGGTGGGTTGGCCATGCTAAATTGTTTCCTAGTGTCCAAAGATGAGCAGGGCAGCTGGATTGGCCATGCTGAATTTCCCCTCAGTATCCAAAGATGGGGGATTGTCCTTGTTACATTTTGCCCTCGTGTCCAAAGATATGCACTTTATGTTATGAACATAGGCTGGGGCAGTGGCCTTAGGCAGGGTGCTCTTTCAACGGGTCGGTACAGAGT
Organism: Scyliorhinus torazame; assembly: GCF_047496885.1. Lineage (NCBI taxonomy): Eukaryota > Metazoa > Chordata > Chondrichthyes > Carcharhiniformes > Scyliorhinidae > Scyliorhinus > Scyliorhinus torazame. The sequence goes on along the minus strand of NC_092737.1, from coordinate 27,764,782 downwards.
CTGTGGATCTAAAGGCTTATTGATCAACTGTAAGGAGACTGTGGATACACCTGGGATAAGCAACCTGGCCCTCCGTGGATGGCGGGTGGGGCGCTGGACTGCCTCATTACCGTTCTGTCTGTATTTTCAGTAGGGGCTTGGAGACAGGTGCTGGAGCAAAATTGAGATGGGGAAATCTGGATAAGAATGGTTCGCCATAAAAGCGTTGGCCCACTTTCTCATGTTGCCTCTTTCTTTCCTCTTAGTTTCCGGCATGTCCGGCCCGAAGAGAAGGAGCAATTCTCCTTTCTCATTGCGCTGAAGCCCAGTGAGTGCAGACAAGGCGGCAAACAAATGTACCTGAACGGTAACATCTCCAGTGAACAGCCACAAATCAGTGGAAACTCTGACGACTTCAAACCGAAGCTGAACTACATCGCTCTTCACCCAGATGGAGCTGAAGACTGTTCCGAATTTAAGATAATATTTAATATGCGCGACGGGAAGCGCCTGCCCCTGTGGTTTGCAGATCAGGTGAAAAAGGCCAGGATTTTAATCAACGGAGGTTGTGTTTTATTATACACTGAAAACACACCGTGCACCAGGAAATGTTTCAGTGGGAAGAACTTCATAGACATTGTAGGTCCTCTCAAGGACCTGCCCTTTCTGGATTGGAAAGCACCGAAGATTAACAAATACTTTGTCTACGGGGAAGTGGACAATTGTGACAAGAACAAAAAAGCGCGGATCATTCAGCGTTTCCAGTGTCTGGATGAAGGTGGAATCGACCCCAATGGTACTTTCCTGTTCCGAAGATGCAAGGAGAACCTGCCCTGCGACCAGTGTAATCGACAGAATGATTACTGCGTCAATAATTAATCAACGCAATCGCTGTCGGTCCTTAAATCTTCACATATCCTCCTTCAATCGCGCACACTTTCCTGCTCTCCATCTATTCCGGGGAAGAATCTCTCCCTCTACACTTTCCACCATGCCATTCTCCTTTACTGTCCACGCCACATTCTCACTCCGGTATACACTCTCCTGCAATCCGCATTCTGCCACGAGATATGCCCTCCAGTTTCTGGGCATCCCTTCCCTCCTTGCACCATCTTATCATCCCTGTCCCACGCCTAGCCCAATGGAAGATTATCCGACTGCACAAACTGTTCGCTGTTCATTCCCAAACAGACCAAACCCCCATCCACACCTTTAGCCCAGTTAGCTTTGCATCTGGGCTCTCCCCTCATAGTACTCTGCACGTGCATAGACTCCGCTCCAGAGCAGTCCCCATCCCAAGACAAATATCCGAAAATTACATTCCAAATCCAGAGAGACTCTCCTCTCCAGCGGACTCCGCGTTCATACAATCCATCCCAATCCTGATCCCAACACTCATCTCCTTGAGACTCCCTTTTACATGCACCCCTTTCATTCAAACATTCTCATAGAATAATTGTCATTTCAGAGTCACAAACTTCCAGTATTCCCACTCCTGTACAATTATTCCTGCCATCGCACAATGCCACTTCCCATTCACCTCTAAAATAATCTAACTGTCCCTCCCTGAAACCCTTTCGCCCACCCTGCATCCCAATTTACAGCAATGCACAACATGGCCGACACAAAAGACTAACCGCTACTTTGTAACGATCGCTGGGCAATATTACCGAGAGGCTACGTTCAATTTGTCGCAATTGAAAACCATTACAAATGAGAAAGAAGCAACACTTCAGTCCTGTAGGATTTGGTTATGTATTAATCTCCGCTTGGCAATAAACTTTAATTTGCAATCATGTTGATTTCTGGGTTTTTTGCTCACTCTGTCAAACTGGAAATTCAAATTCAGAGCACAAGGAACAAGTGAGGCGATGGACAGACGGGAAACAGGACAGAATGGACTCTACTGTCACACTGTGTTAACCTTCTCCTGAGGCTAATTACCTCATTATCCCAAACCGGAACACGAACACAATAATAAGTTTGTATCCAGTAGCTCAGAAAGTAAGTTCCTGTGGGCTATTGATAATAAGCATGCGAGGAGGACATGTCCTCTTGTCCCATAATTTAGAGCAAGAGGGTCATTGTTTAAACATAAGGGGTGACTCATTTAAGATGCAGATGGTGGGAATGTTTTTCTCTGGGAGTATTTGGAGTTTCTGGAACCATATTCCTCTAAAGGCAGTGGAAGCAGAGTTATTGAATAGTTTTCTGAGGCAGAGCTCGGTAGATTGTTGCTTAAAAGGGGGTGAAAGCTTATGAGGAGGCAAGAATGTGGGTTTGATCCATGATCACATTGATTCGTGGAACAGCCTCGAGGGGCCGAGTGGCCCACTCCTGCTCCGAATTCATTTGTCTGAACTGTAAGCCAAACAAATACGATTATTATCGGAAAATCTCAGGAGTCAGCAAAGCTGCCACATTCCAATCCTTTGATCGTCTTTCAAAAAATATTCACTCGTGGGATCTGGACCACCATTTATTCCCCATCCCTAATAACCCATCAACTGCGGGTCACGCTCCGCCACTTCAGAGGGACATTTCAGAGTTAACTCCATTTCTGTGTGGGTCGAGAGTCATTTGTAGGCCAGACCGGGGCAAGGGCGCCAGATTTCCTTCCCTAAGACATTATTCAACAAGATGGGGTTTATGTTCCAACAACAGTTTCATAATTATCATTGGACTTCTAATCGCAAATTTTCTTTGTTAATTAAGTTCACATTTCAAAAATTCCGCGGTGGGATTCGAACCCGGATCCGAAGAGCATTACTTTGACATCTCTTGATTGTTAGCCCAGTGACAATAGCGTTAGGCCACCGCCTGCCCCCTGTGGGTGATACTTTCCCTCCTATCACCACCTTTCCAATAAACACCCTCCAAGCACCTTCTCCAATCAGTTGCTGCTGAATGATGAGCTCCTGAGAAAATCCAACAACTGCCTTGGACTTTGCCACCACAGAAAACAACCTCCTTCCAAAGAGGTCCGACAGTTAAAACAAGCAGTGGAATTGGAACTCTCTCTTTAACTGTAGACCCTTGTCAGTGCGCAAGTCGGGTGTGTGAAGGAGTTGAGGGGAGGTGGGGGTAACTCACAGGGGAACAGAGCCTGGAGTTGCTGCAGTCTGTCAGCAGAGGGTGGGATTCTATCAATAACTGGAATAGGTTTGAGGAGCCTTGCATTCTTTCTTAATTCATCGAAACCAGAGACCAACAGCTCCCCCAAAACACACACAGATATACACAGACGCACACACCTCCCCCCCCCCCACACACACACACACAGACACGCGAATCTCCAACCCCGCGCTGTCAGCCGCTCTCTCAGCTTCTGTATAATTTCACAGTCACACCATCCGTCAGCCGTAATTTGAAATACACCATTTTAAATCTAGAACAGGCACAGGGGCAGCGCCACCCCCACCAACCCCCGCTACCCCCCTCCCTGCGCCGGTACAACCTCTCTCCTCTCTGCCTGAGCCCCACCCCCCCCCACCCGGTACAATCCCTCCTCTCTACCTGAGCCGCCCCCTCTGGTACAATCTCCCTCCTCGCGACCTGAGCCCCACACCCCCGGTATTATCCCTCCTCTCTGCCTGAGCACCCTCCCCCCCCCCCCCCCCCCCCCCCCGCACCGGTACAATCTCCCTCCTCTCTGCCTGAGCACCCCCCACCGGTACAATGTCCCTCCTCTCAATGAGCTCCCATTCCCCCATCCCCGGTACAATCTCCCTCCTCTCTGCCTGAGCTCCCACCCCGCTGTACAATCTCCCTCCTCTCTGCCTGAGCTCCCAACACCCCACCCCCCTGTACAATCTCCCTCCTCTCTGCCTGAGCACCCCCCACCCCCCGGTACAGTCTCCCTCCTGTCTGACTGATCTCCTACCCCCCTGTACAATCTCCTTCCTCTCTGTCTGACCCCCCCCCCCCCGGTACAATCGCCCTCCTCTCTGCCAGATCCCACCCACTCCGGAACAATCTCTCCCCCTCTGCCTGAGCCCGGTTGGTACAATCCCCCTCCTCTCTGCGTGAGCAGCACCCCCGCCCCCTCCGGTACAATCTCCCTCCTCTCTGTCTGCGCAGCCGCCGCCCCCCCACCCCGGTACAACCACTCCTCTCTACCTGAGGCCCCCACACCCCCCCACCCCTCGGTACAATCCCTCCTCTCTGCCTGAGACCCCGCCCCCACCGGTACAATATCCCTCCTCTCAATGATCTCCCACCCTCCCTGTACAATCGCCCTCCTCTCTATCTGACCCCCCCCTCCGGACAGTCTCCCTTCTCCTTGCCCGAGCACCACCCCCCCCCCCCACCCTCCCGCCAGTACAATCTCCCACCTCTCGATCTGAGACCCCCCCTCCCGCGGTACAATCCCTCCTCTCTGCCTGAGCACACCCACCCCGGTACAATCACCCTACTCTCTGCCTGAGCACCCCCCCGGTACAATCTCCCTCCTCTCTGCCTGAGCAGCCCCCTCGGTACAATCTCCCTTCTCTCTGGCTGTGCAGCCCCCACCCCGCAGGGCAATCTCCCCCCTCTGTACCGGGGGGTGCTCAGGCAGAGAGGAGGGAGATTGTACCGAGAGGGCTGCTCAGGCAGAGAGGAGGGAGATTGTAACGTGGGTGGGGGGGGGGGGGGGGGGGAGGGCGGTGCACAGGCAGAGAGGAGGGAGATTGTACCGGGGGTGGGGTGCTCAGGCAGGGAGCAGGGATATTTTGCCGGGCGGTGAGGCTGCTCAGACAGAGAGCACCCGCACCCTCCAGTCCTCCAGACAGCGGACCCCCGCCCCGACCACCTCTCCGATTTCCAACTCCCCTTTGGCCAATGCAGCAGCACCCCTATACCCCCCTCCCCACCCCCCACCCCGCTAGATCCACATCTAGTCCTTTTTCTCCCCCATAACACTCCCGTAAGTCAGCTGACTCCTTCTGACCGCGGCATCTCCCGCCATTCCATCGACCCTCCCCCCCAGTGTGAGAATCCCCCCTCCCCCTCTCTGGCAGTCAGTGTGCGCTCCTCTCCAGCACCGCCCAAACCCCCACCCCCGGCCCCCACCCCCGTCCTTCACCTAGCGCAGGATAAAGCTCGCGCTTTCCTGAGCCGGCCCCGCCCACTCTGGCGCAGCTCCTTTTGTGGCCTTACCCCAATTCCCCATCCCCGGGCCTCCACTCCCCCTCCTACTTCGTGGGGGTCTGCCCCTCTAATACCGACGCCCATACTCTACCCATCAAATCCCTTCACACATCCCCATCCAGCACGCAAACCAAAGGAACATTCCCTTAAAGTAATAAACACCATATACACAATAAACATACCCCCACAACAAACCCTTAATTTGAGTCCAACTTTTCAGTCCGTATAAAGTTCCATGCCTAATCAGGCGTTTCGAAATTGTGGTGCCGATCCTGGAACGTGACCCACAATCGCGCTGGTTGCAGCATACCGAATTTCACCCACTGACGATGGAGCACCGCCTTAGCCCGATTGAAACCAGCTCTCTTCTTAGCCACCTCTGCGCTCCAGTCCTGGTAGATTCGGATCTCCATGTTATCCCATCTGCTACTCCGCTCTTTCTTGGCCCATCTCAGGACACACTCTTTGTCCATAAAGCGGTGAAACCTCACCACTACAGCCCTTGGCGGCTCGTTTGCCTTGGATCTCCTTGCTAGGACTCGGTGAGCCCCATCTAGCTCCAGAGGCCTCAGGAAGGCTCCCGCGCCCATCAGCGAACTGAGCATCGTGCTCACCAATGCCCCAGCATCGGGCCCCTCCGCTCCTTCGGGGAGTCCCAGAATCCGAAGATTCTTCCTCCTCGACCTATTCTCCAGGTCCTCAAATGTTTCCGCCCACCTCTTGTGCAGCGCCTCGCACGCCTCCACCTTCATCGCCAGGCCCAAGATCTCCTCCTCGTTCTCCGAGGCTTTTTGCCGCACCTCCCGGATCGCCGCTCCTTGTGCCTTCTGGGTCTCCACCAGCTTCTCAATCGCCGCCTTCATTGGCGCCAGCATTTCGATTTTCAGCTCCTCAACGCAGCGTTTAAGAAACCCCTGCTGCTCCTGCGACCACTGCGCCCATGAAGCTTGGACTCCACCCGCCGCCATCTTGTCTTTCCTCCATCTCACTTTTCGCTGCTCCAAGATCACTTTTTGTCAATGCCCCACTCCTGGTCCAATCCATATAATGTCAGAGGTACCTTGCTGTCACCTTCCCACACCGGAAGCCGTCGAACAATTGCTGTTAGGACCCCTCTAGAGAGCCCAAAGGTCCGTTCCGGGCGGGAGCTGCCGAACGTGCGACCTACCTAGGCATAGCCGCAACCGGAAGACTGGATGCGAAGACTGGATGCTTGCCTTGAGGTGAACAACTAGGGTGTCTTTCTCAGGTACACTTTCTGGATGCAGTGACCGCAATGCACAGCTACAAAGTTCCTGCGCAACAGCCACTCAGCAGCTCCGCTCTACTGCCCTCTGCTGGATGCTTGCCTTGACTTGAACACCTAGGGTGTTGTGCTCAGGTACACTTTCTGGATGCAGTGACCGCAATGCACTGATACAAATTTTCCCCGCAACAGCCAATCAGCAGGTCAGCTCTACTGCCCTCTGCTGGATGCTCGCCTTGACTTGAACACCTAGGTTATCTTGCTCAGGTACACTTTCTGGAAGCAGTGACCGCAATGCACTGCTGGAAATGTTCCCCGCAACAGCCAATCAGCAGCTCCGCTCTACTGCCCTCTGCTGGATTCTTGCCTTCACTTGAACACCTAGGGTGTTTGGGAAGTGCTGCGGACGTTTGGGTTCGGGGAGGGGTTCATGAGCTGGGTCAGGTTGCTATATAGAGCCCCGGTGGCGAGTGTGGCTACGAAACGGCGGAGGTCGGTGTACTTTCGGCTGCACCGATGGACGAGGCAGGGTGCCCCCTGTCCCCCTTGTCGTTTGCATTGGCAATCAAGCCTCTGGCCATGGCACTAAGGGAGTCCAGGAAATGGAGGGGACTGGTCCGAGGGGGAGCGGAACATCGGGTGTCGCTGTAACGGGACGACCTGTTGCTGTATGTGGCAGATCCACTGGAGGGGATGGCGGAGGTCGTGCGGATCCTAAGGGAGTTTGGGGACTTCGCGTGGTATAAGCTCAATGTCGGGAAAAGTGATCTCTTTGTGGTGCATCCAGGGGACCAGGGGAAGGGGATAGACGACCTGCCGTTGAAGAGGGCGGAAAGGAGCTTTCGGTACTTAGGGATCCAGGGTGGCTGGGAGTTGGGGGGGGGGGGTGCTGCACAAACTGAATTTGACGCGGTTGGTGGAGCAGATGGAGGAGGATTTCAAAAGGTGGGGTGTGCTGCCACTCTCGCTAGCGGGCAGGGTGCAGGCGGTTAAAATGATGGTCCTCCACAGGTTTCTCTATTTGTGTCCCACTGCCTTCCCATTATAATTCCCAAGGCCTTTTTCAAACGGGTAGGTAGAATTATCATGGGTTTCGTGTGGGCCAATAAGACCTCGAGGTTAAAGAGGGTGTTTCTGGAGCGTAGTAGGGACAGGGGAGGGCTGGCTCTTCCGAATTTGTGCGACTATTATTGGGCTGCCAATGTGGCGATGATCCGTAAGTGGGTAATGGAGGGAGAGGGGGGCGGCGTGGAAGAGGTTGGAGATGGCGTCCTGTGTGGGAACGAGCCTGAGGGCGCTGGCGACGGCACCGCTGCCGCTCTCGCCGACAAGGTACACCACGAGTCCGGTGGTGGCGGCGACGTTGAAGATCAGGGGACAGTGGAGGCGACAGTGGGGCGAGTTGGGAGCTTCGGTTTGGTCCCCGATTCGGGAGAACTATCGGTTCGACCCGGGAAGGATGGATGGGGGGTTTCGGAGCTGGCATCGGGCAGTGATTAGAAGAATGGGGGACCTGTTTATAGATGGGACGTTTGCGAGCCTAGGGGCGCTGGAGAGCTTTGGGTTACCCCCCGGAAATGCTTTCAGGTATATGCAAGTGAGGGCGTTTGTGAGGCGGCAGTTGAGGGAATTCCCGCTGCTCCCGGAACAGGGGGCTCAGGACAGGGTGATTTCGGGTGTATGGGTTGGAGAAGGCAGGGTTTCGGCGATCTACCAGGAGCTGAAAGAAGAGGAGGAGGCCTCGGTAGAGGAGTTAAAGGGCAAGTGGGAGGAGGAGCTTGGGGGGGGGGGGGGATCGATGCGGGTTTGTGGGCTGATGCCCTGAGTAGGGTTAATTCTTCCTCCTCTTGTGCCAGGCTCAGCCTAATACAATTCAAGGTTACTCACAGATCGCATACGACAGGGGCGAGGTTCACTAGGTTCTTTGGGGTGGAGGATAGATGTGGGAGATGCTCGGGAAGCCCGGCGAATCACGTCCACATGTTCTGGTTGTGCCCTGCACTGGATGGGTTTTGGAGGGGTTTCGTGAGGACTATGTCCAAGGTGCTGAAAGTCCAGGTCAAACCGAGCTGGGGGTTGGCACAATTTGGGGTAACGGACGAGCCGGGAGTGCAGGAGGCAAAAGAGGCCGGTATCCTGGCCTTTGCGTCCCTGGTAGCCCGACGGAGGATCTTGCTATTATAGAAGGACGAGAAGCCCCCCAGTGTGGAAGCCTGGATAAATGACATGGCAGGGTTCATTAAGCTGGAGAGGATAAAGTTTCCGTTACGAGGGTCTGTGCAGGGGTTCTTCAGGCGGTGGCAACCGTTCCTAGACTATCTCGCAGAGCGTCAGGGGGTGGTCAGCAGCAGCAGCAACCCAAGGGTGGGGGGGGGTCTCTTTCGGGGGTGGGGGAGGGGGTGGGGGGGCATTCGGGTGGGTGGGGCTTCCCCTACCGGTACCTTTGAATGTCATATGGGGGGGTGGGTTACTGTATATGGGGGAACCCAATGTGTAAGTTCTGTATAATTTTTGACTGTTGTGTTTGTGTTTCTTTCTTTTTGTTATGGGGGGGGGGGGGTGGATTTGTTAAGAATTTTGTTGGAAAATTTGAATAAACATATAAATTTTTAAAAAGGCAAGCATCCAGCACAGAGCAATAGAGCGGAGCTGCTGATTGGCTGTTGCGGGGAAAATTTGCATCTGCGCATTGCGGTCACAACAACAAGAAAGTGCACCTGAGCAAGACACACTAGGTGTTCACTTCAAGGCAAGCATCAAGCAGAGGGCAGTAGAGCGGAGCTGCTGACTGGCTGTTGCGGGGAAAACATGTATCTGTGCATTGCGGTCACTGCATCCAGAAAGTGTACCTGAGCAAGACACCCTAGGTGTTCAACTCAAGGCAAGCATCCAACTGAGGCCTGTAGAGCGGAGCGATTGGCTGTTGAGGGGAAAATTTGTATCTGTGCATTTCGGTCACTGCATCCAGAATGTTTACCTGAGCAAGACACCCTAGGTGTTCACGTCAAGGCAAGCATCCAGCAGGGGGCAGTAGAGCGGAGCTACTGATTGGCTGGTGTGGGGAAAACTTGCATCTGTGCATTGCGGTCACAGCATCCAAAAGGTGGTTTGTGGAGGAGCTGTTGTCAAGTGACAGTTAAACCTGAAACACTTCTTCAGTGTTTCCCTCCGTACCTCCTCCTCTGACCAAAATAAAAGAGACAATCACTGTAAAGATCCCAGCCGAGTAAAGATCAAGAGGGAGCCTCGAGGGCAGGTAGAAGTAGAAAGAAGTTGAATCGTGACGTCACATCCTGTAGGTAAGTGATTGGCTGTGACTGGTAACTGGTTTTTCTTTTTCCTGATGTGTTATTGTGCGGGGCGCTGTGGTACTGAGTGAATGCTTGCTGAGAAGTGGAGTAAAAAAAAAATTAAACTTACTGTTGGGAGTGTAAAAATGGCAGCAGATCCCAGACGCGTGTTATGCTCCTCGTGCTCAATGTGGGAGTTCAGGGACGCGACCGATGCCCCTGACTCCTTCATGTGCGGGAAGTGTGTCCAGCTGCAGCTCCTCTTAGTCCACATGACGGCTCTGCAGCTGCGGATGGACTCACATTGGAGCATCCGCGATGCGGAGGAGGTCGTGGATAGCACGTTCAGTGAGTTAGTCACACCGCAGATTAGGATTGGTGAGGGAGACAGGAAATGGGTGACCAAAACGCAGACAAAGAGCAGAAAGGCTGTGCAGGTTTCCCCTGCGGTCATCTCCCTCCAAAACAGGCATACCATTTTGGATACTGTTGGGGGAGATGACTTACAAGAGGGAGGCAGTAGTAGCCAGGCTCATGGCACCGTGGCTGGCTCTGCTGCACATAAGGGCGGGGAAAAGGCTGGCAGGACTATAGGCATAGGGGATTCAATCGTAAGGGGAGTAGACAGGCGTTTCTATGGTCGAAAACGAGACTCCAGAATGGTATGTTGCCTCCCGGGTGCACGGGTCAGGGATCTCTCAGATCGGCAGCAGGACATACTGAAGGGGGAGGATGAACAGCCAGTTGTCGTGGTGCATATAGGCACCAACGATATAAGTAAAAAACGGGATGAGGTCCTACAATCAGAATTTAGGGAGTTAGGAGATCAGTTAAAAAGTAGGACCTCAAAGGTAGTAGTCTATGTTCTATGAATACGTGGCTTGAGAGATGGTTCAGGAGGGCGGGGTTCAGATTTTTGGGACATTGGAACCGGTTCTGGGGATGGCGGTACCATTACAAATCGGATGGTCTACACCTGGGCAGGACTGGAACCAATGTCCTCGGGGGTGCTTTTGCTAACACTGTTGGGGAGGTTTTAAACTATTGTGGCAGGGGAATGGGAACCAGATAAGGAAGTTCGTGGTCAGTAAAGAGGCAGCAACTAAAGCCAGCAAGGTACTAGATAATTAACTCAATGTGACTGAGGGGAAGAGTAGACAGGGAAGAGATGAAGAACGCAAAGGGACAGGTGGTCTGAGGTGCATATGTTTCAATGCGAGAAGTGTAGCAGGTAAGGCAGATGAACTTGGGGCTTGGATTAGTACCTGGGAATATGATGTTATTGGTATTAAGGAGACTTGGTTGAGGGAAGCGCAAGACTGGCAACTAAATATCCCAGAGTATAGATGATTCAGGAGGGATACAGAGGGAGGTAAAAGGGGTGGAGGAGTTACATTACTAGTCAGAGATTATATCACAGCTGTTATTAAGGAGGGTACGATGGAGGATTCGAGCACTGAGGCAATATGGATAGAGTTAAGAAATAGGAAGGGTGCAGTAACATTGTTGGGGCTTTACTACAGGCCTCCCAAAAGCGAGCGTGAAGTAGAGGTACAAATATGTCGACAGATTATAGAAAATGTAGGAGCAATAGGTTGGTCGTGATGGGAGATTTTAACTTCCCCAACATTGAATGGGACTTATGTAGTGTTGGAGGCGTAGATGGAGCAGAATTTGTAAGGAGCATCCAGGAGAGTTTTTTTTAGAGAAGTATGTAAATAGTTCACTCGGGAAGGGTCCATACTGGACCTGGTATTGGGAATGATCCCGGCCAGGTGCTTCAAGTTTCAGTCGGTGATTACTTTGGGAATAGCGATCACAGTTCCGTAAGTTTTAGAATACTCATGGACAAAGACGAGAGTGGTCCTCAAGAAAGAGTGCTAAATTGGGGAAAGGCCGAGTATAACAAAATTCGGCAGGTGCTAGGGAATGTGGATTGGGAGCAGCTGTTTAAGGGTACATCCACATTTGAAATGTGGGAGTCTTTTAAGGAAAGGTTGATTAGCGTGCAAGACATCCATGTCCCTGTGAAAATGAGGGATAGAAATGGCAAGATTAGGGAACAATGGATGACGGGTGGAATTGTGAGACTAGCTAAGATGAAAAAGGAAGCATACATAAGATCTAGCAGACTTAAAACTGATCAAGCTTTGCAGGAATATCGGGAAAGTAGGACAAATCCCAATCGCGCAATAAAGAGGGCTCAAAGGGGTCATGACACATCTTACGCTAACAGGGTTAAAAAATATCCCAAAGGCTTTTATTCGTATATAAGGAGCAAAGGAGTAACTCGAGAAAGGATTGGCCCACTCAAAGACAAAAGAGGGAATTTATGCGTGGAGTCAGAGGTAATGGGTGAGATTCTTAATGAGTACTTTGCATCGGTATTCACCAAGGAGAGGGATATGACGGATGATGAGGCTACGGATGGATGGTTAAATACTCTAGGTCAAGTCGGCATAAGGAAGGGCGAAGTTTGGGGTATTCTAAAAGGCATTAAGGTGGACAGGTCCCCAGGTCCGGATGGGATCTATCCCAGGTTAGTGAGGGAAGCGCGGGAAGAAATAGCTGGGGCCTTAACAGATATCTTTGCAGCATCCTTGAGCACGGTTGAGGTCCCGGAGGACTGCAGATTTGCTAATGTTGTATCATTGTTTAAGAAGGGTAGCAGGGATAATCCAGGGAATTATAGACCTGTGAGCTTGACGTCAGTGGTAGGCAAACTGCTGGAGAAGATACTGAGGAATAGGATCTATTCACATTTGGAAGAAAATAGACTTATCAGCGATAGGCAGAATGGTTTTGTGCAGGGAAGGTCATGTCTTACAAACCAAATAGAATTCTTTGAGGAAGTGACAACGTTAATTGATGATGGAAGGGCTGTAGATGTCATATACATGGACTTCAGTAAGGCGTTTGATAAAGTTTCCCATGGCAGGTTAATGGAAAAAGTGAAGTCGTATGGGGTTCAGGGTTTACTAGCTATGTGGATAAAACACTGGCTGGGCAACAGGAGACAGAGAGTAGTGGTGGAAGGGAGTGTCTCAAAATGGCGAAAGGTGACTAGTGATGTTCCACAGCGATCCATGCTCGTACCACTGTTGTATGTGATATAAATAAATGATCTGGCCGAAGGTATAGGTTGTCTGAGACCAACTTTCAAATCCTCATTTACTGACTGACATCAACTTACACCAACTGCCACGGTGGGATCTGAATCCATGTTTCAGCAGGATATTAACCTGTGTGGCTGGATTGCTCGTTAGGCAACATTCATATTATGCCACCATCTCCCCATAAACTCTTCATAGTTCACGATCTTTCCGGGATCCGGGTGGCACAGTGGTTAACACTGCTGCCTGGGCCTTGGCTAACTGCCTGTGCGAAGTATGCATGTTCTCCCCTGTCTGCGTGCGTTTCCTGGATTGCGCCCATAGTCCAAAGATGTGCAGGTTAGGTGGATTGGCCATGTTAAATTGCTTCCTATTGTCCAAAGGGGAGCAGTTTAGATGGATTGGTCATGATAAATTGCCCCTAGTGTCCAAGGATGAGCGGGTTAGGTGGGCTGGCCATGCTACATTGCCCCCTAGTGTCCAAAGATGAGCGGGTTAGGTGCACTGGCCAAGCTAAATTGCCCACTGGTGTCCAAAGATGAGCAGCTTAGGTGGGTTGACCATGCTAAATTGCCTCCTAGTAGTCCAAAGATGAGCAGGTTAGGTGCACTGGCGATGCTAAATTGCCGCCTAGTGTCCAGAGATGCGCAGGTTTGGTGGATAGGCCACGCTAAATTGCCTCCTAGTGTCCAAAGATGAGCGGGGTAGGTGCAATCGCTATGCTAAATTTACCCTAGTTTCCAAAGATGAGCAGGTTAAGTGGATTATCCACGCTAAATTGCCACCTCGTAGTGAAAGGCTGAGCGGGTTAGGTGCGCTGGACATGATAGATTGCCCCTAGTGTCCAATGATGTGCAGGTTAGGTGGATTGGCTATGATAAATTGTCCCTAGTGCCCAAGGATGAGCGGGTTAGGTGGGTTGGTCATGTTAATTTGCCTCCTAGTGTCCAACGATGAGCCGGTTAGGTGCACTGGCCCTGCTAAATTTCCCCCTGGTGTCCAACGAGGAGCAGGTGGGGTGGGTTGGCCATGCTAAATTGCCTCCTAGAGTCCCAGGATGGGCTGGTTATGTGCACTGGCCATGCTAAATTGCCCCCTAGTGTCCAAAGATATGCAGCTTCGGTGGATAGCCCATACTAAATTGCCTCCTTGTGTCCAAAGATGAGAGGGTTAGGTGCAATGGCCATGCTAAATTGCCTCCTAGTAGTCCAAAGATGTGCGGGTTAGGTGCACTGGCCATGATAAATTGCCACCTAGTGTCCAAAGATGTGCAGGTTAGGTGGATTGGCCATGATAATTTCCCCTCGTGTCCAAAGATGAGCGGGTTCGGTGGATTGGCCATGCTAAATTGCCTCCTAGTGTCCAAAGATGAGCAGGTTAGGTGGGTTGGCCATGCTAAATTGTTTCCTAGTGTCCAAAGATGAGCAGGGCAGCTGGATTGGCCATGCTGAATTTCCCCTCAGTATCCAAAGATGGGGGATTGTCCTTGTTACATTTTGCCCTCGTGTCCAAAGGTATGCACTTTATGTTATGAACATAGGCTGGGGCAGTGGCCTTAGGCAGGGTGCTCTTTCAACGGGTCGGTACAGACTCTGTGGATCTAAAAGCTTATTTATCAACTGTAAGGAGACTGTGGATACACCTGGGATAAGCAACCTGGCCCTCCGTGGATGGCGGGTGGGGCGCTGGACTGCCTCATTACCGCTCTGTCTGTATTTTCAGTAGGGGCTTGGAGACAGGTGCTGGAGCAAAATTGAGATGGGGAAATCTGGATAAGAATGGTTCGCCATAAAAGCGTTGGCCCACTTTCTCATGTTGCCTCTTTCTTTCCTCTTCGTTTCCGGCATGTCCGGCCCGAAGAGAAGGAGCAATTCTCCTTTCTCATTGCGCTGAAGCCCAGTGAGTGCAGACAAGGCGTCAAACAAATGTACCTGAACGGTAACATCTCCAGTGAACAGCCACAAATCAGTGGAAACTCTGAAGACTTCAAACCGAAGCTGAACTACATCGCTCTTCACCCAGATGGAGCTGAAGACTGTTCCGAATTTAAGATAATATTTAATATGCGCGACGGGAAGCGCCTGCCCCTGTGGTTTGCAGATCAGGTGAAAAAGGCCAGGATTTTAATCAACGGAGGTTGTGTTTTATTATACACTGAAAACACACCGTGCACCAGGAAATGTTTCAGTGGGAAGAACTTCATAGACATTGTAGGTCCTCTCAAGGACCTGCCCTTTCTGGATTGGAAAGCACCGAAGATTAACAAATACTTTGTCTACGGGGAAGTGGACAATTGTGACAAGAACAAAAAAGCGCGGATCATTCAGCGTTTCCAGTGTCTGGATGAAGGTGGAATCGATCCCAATGGTACTTTCCTGTTCCGAAGATGCAAGGAGAACCTGCCCTGCGACCAGTGTAATCGACAGAATGATTACTGCGTCAATAATTAATCAACGCAATCGCTGTCGGTCCTTAAATCTTCACATATCCTCCTTCAATCGCGCACGCTTTCCTGCTCTCCATCTATTCCGGGGAAGAAACTCTCCCTCTACACTTTCCACCATGCCATTCTCCTTTACTGTCCACGCCACATTCTCACTCCGGTATACACTCTCCTGCAATCCGCATTCTGCCACGAGATATGCCCTCCAGTTTCTGGGCATCCCTTCCCTCCTTGCACCATCTTATCATCCCTGTCCCACGCCTAGCCCAATAGAAGATTATCCGACTGCACAAACTGTTCGCTGTTCATTCCCAAACAGACCAAACCCCCATCCACACCTTTAGCCCAGTTAGCTTTGCATCTGGGCTCTCCCCTCAAAGTACTCTGCACGTGCATAGACTCCGCTCCAGAGCAGTCCCCATCCCAAGACAAAAATCCGAAAATTACATTCCAAATCCAGTGAGACTCTCCTCTCCAGCGGACTCCGCGTTCATACAATCCATCCCAATCCTGATCCCAACACTCATCTCCATGAGACTCCCTTTTACATGCACCCCTTTCATTCAAACATTCTCATAGAATAATTGTCATTTCAGAGTCACAAACTTCCAGTATTCCCACTCCTGTACAATTATTCCTGCCATCGCACAATGCCACTTCCCATTCACCTCTAAACTAATCTAACTGTCCCTCCCTGAAACCCTTTCGCCCACCCTGCATCCCAATTTACAGCAATGCACAACATGGCCGACACAAAAGACTAACCGCTACTTTGTAACGATCGCTGGGCAATATTACTGAGAGGCTACGTTCAATTTGTCGCAATTGAAAACCATTACAGATGAGAAAGAAGCAACACTTCAGTCCGGTAGGATTTGGTTATGTATTAATCTCCGCTTGGCAATAAACTTTAATTTGCAATCATGTTGATTTCTGGGTTTTTTGCTCACTCTGTCAAACTGGAAATTCAAATTCAGAGCACAAGGAACAAGTGAGGCGATGGACAGACGGGAAACGGGACAGAATGGACTCTACTGTAACACTGTGTTAACCTTCTCCTGAGGCTAATTACCTCATTATACCAAACTGTCCTCTTGTCCCATAATTTAGAGCAAGAGGGTCATTGTTTAAACATAAGGGGTGACTCATTTAAGATGCAGATGGTGGGAATGTTTTTCTCTGGGAGTATTTGGAGTTTCTGGAACCATATTCCTCTAAAGGCAGTGGAAGCAGAGTTATTGAATAGTTTTCTGAGGCAGAGCTCGGTAGATTGTTGCTTAAAAGGGGGTGAAAGCTTATGAGGAGGCAAGAATGTTGGTTTGATCCATGATCACATTGATTCGTGGAACAGCCTCGAAGGGCCGAGTGGCCCACTACTGCTCCGAATTCATTTGTCTGAACTGTAAGCCAAACAAATACGATTATTATCGGAAAATCTCAGGAGTCAGCAAAGCTGCCACATTCCAATCCTTTGATCGTCTTTCAAAAAATATTCACTCGTGTGATCTGGACCACCATTTATTCCCCATCCCTAATAACCCATCAACTGCGGGTCACGCTCCGCCACTTCAGAGGGACATTTCAGAGTTAACTCCATTTCTGTGTGGGTCTAGAGTCATTTGTAGGCCAGACCGGGGCAAGGGCTTTCCCTCCTATCACCACCTTTCCAATAAACACCCTCCAAGCACCTTCTCCAATCAGTTGCTGCTGAATGATGAGCTCCTGAGAAAATCCAACAACTGCCCTGGACTTTGCCACCACAGAAAACAACCTCCTTCCAAAGAGGTCCGACAGTTAAAACAAGCAGTGGAATTGGAACTCTCTCTTTAACTGTAGACCCTTGTCAGTGCGCAAGTCGGGTGTGTGAAGGAGTTGAGGGGAGGTGGGGGTAACTCACAGGGGAACAGAGCCTGGAGTTGTTGCAGTCTGTCAGCAGAGGGTGGGATTCTATCAATAACTGGAATAGGTTTGAGGAGCCTTGCATTCTTTCTTAATTCATCGAAACCAGAGACCAACAGCTCCCCCAAAACACACACAGATATACACAGACGCACACACCTCCACCCCCCCCCCACACACACACACACACACAGACACGCGAATCTCCAACCCCGCGCTGTCAGCCTCTCTCTCAACTTCTGTATAATTTCACAGTCACACCATCCGTCAGCCGTAATTTGAAGTACACCATTTTAAATCTAGAACAGGCACAGGGGCAGCGCCACCCCCACCAACCCCCGCTACCCCCCTCTCTGCGCCGGTACAACCTCTCTCCTCTCTGCCTGAGCCCCACCCCCCCCCCCCCACCCCCACCCGGTACAATCCCTCCTCTCTACATGAGCCGCCCCCTCTGGTACAATCTCCCTCCTCGCGACCTGAGCCCCACACCCCCGGTATTATCCCTCCTCTCTGCCTGAGCCCCCCCCCCCCGCACCGGTACAATCTCCCTCCTCTCTGCCTGAGCACCCCCCACCGGTACAATGTCCCTCCTCTCAATGAGCTCCCATCCCCGGTACAATCTCCCTCCTCTCTGCCTGAGCTCCCACCCCGCTGTACAATCTCCCTCCTCTCTGCCTGAGCTCCCAACCCCCCCTGTACAATCTCCCTCCTCTCTGCTGAGCACCCCCCCACCCCCCGGTACAGTCTCCCTCCTCTCTGACTGATCTCCTACCCCCCCCTGTGCAATCTCCTTCCTCTCTGTCTGACCCCCCCCCCCGTACAATCGCCCTCCTCTCTGCCAGATCCCACCCCCTCCGGAACAATCTCTCCCCCTCTGCCTGAGCCCGGTTGGTACAATCCCCCTCCTCTCTGCGTGAGCAGCACCCCCGCCCCCTCCGGTACAATCTCCCTCCTCTCTGTCTGCGCAGCCGCCGCCCCCCTCCCCCACCCCGGTACAACCACTCCTCTCTACCTGAGGCCCCCCACACCCTGCCACCCCTCGGTACAATCCCTCCTCTCTGCCTGAGACCCCGCCCCCACCGGTACAATATCCCTCCTCTCAATGATCTCCCACCCTCCCTGTACAATCTCCCTACTCTCTGCCTGACCACCCCCCCGGTACTATCTCCCTCCTCTTTGCCTGAGACCCCCCCCCCCCCGCCTCGGTACAATCTCCCTTCTCTCTGCCTGAGCACCCCCCCCCCCCCGGTGCAATCTACCTCCTCTCTGCCTGAGCAGCCTCCTTCCCGCGGTACAATCCCTCCTCTCTGACTGAGCACGCCCTCCGGTACAATGTCCCTCCTCTCAGTGAGCTCCCACACACCTGTACAATCGCCCTCCTCTCTATCTGACCCCCCCCCCTCCGGACAGTCTCCCTTCTCCTTGCCCGAGCACCACCCCCCCCCACCCTCCCGCCAGTACAATCTCCCACCTCTCGATCTGAGACCCCCCCTCCCGCGGTACAATACCTCCTCTCTGCCTGAGCACACCCACCCCGGTACAATCACCCTACTCTCTGCCTGAGCACCCCCCCCCCGGTACAATCTCCCTCCTCTCTGCCTGAGCAGCCCCCTCGGTACAATCTCCTTTCTCTCTGGCTGTGTAGCCCCCCCCCCCCCCGCAGGGCAATCTCCCCCCTCTGTACCGGGGGGTGCTCAGGCAGAGAGGAGGGAGATTGTACCGAGAGGGCTGCTCAGGCAGAGAGGAGGGAGATTGTACCGTGGGTGGGGGGGGGGGGGGGGGTGCACAGGCAGAGAAGAGGGAGATTGTACCGGGGGTGGGGTGCTCAGGCAGGGAGCAGGGATATTTTGCCCGGCGGTGAGGCTGCTCAGACAGAGAGGAGGGAGATCGTACCGGAGAGAGGGGCTGCTCAGCAGAGACGAGGGAGATTGTATCAGTGGGGCTCAGGCAGAGAGGGGAGAGCTTGTACCGGGGGGGGGGGGGGCAGCGGAGCAGCTGATTGGCTGTTGCAGGGCAAATTTGTATCTGTGCATTGCGGTCACTGCATCCATAAAGCGTACCTGAGCAAGACACCCACGGCGTTCACGTCAAGGCACGCATCCAGCAGAGGGCAGTAGAGCGCAGCACTGTGCACGGAGCAAGCAAAGAAAAACGACTTTTAAGTATTACCTTGTTGACTTGGGTTCGTATCTAAACATCCGTATAAGTGTATGGGCGGATTGATGATATAAGTACTTTCAGAATTGTGATTGTTTTGACGGACCGGTCACAGCTAGACACTTTACCTAGAAATAAGTGAAAGTTGAGTACATTACAATGGGAAGTAAAAACTCGAAACAAGGAGACGGCGCCGATAAGAAAATCCCTAAGAATATCCCACCAGAAAGTCCAGTGGATCGGATGTTAGTGAATTGGGATTTTGAGAGTTGTACAAAAATAAGGACAGGTAAACAATGATAACATTTTGTTCCTTCATATGGATAGAAGAAGTAATCCGTAAACCCTCAGTCTTTTGGCCAAAATACGGTTCGGACGAAGACTGGGTGTGCCAAATTTTGAATATGTATGTCAATGATAAAAGACCCTGTTCCGATAAAGAAGTAAGTTACGTGAGTTGTTGGCTTCCTAGCAGGAACGCCACCCGAACATATCCATTAATCACACAGGACGAAGACGTTCCCACAGCCCCTCTTAAACAATGGGACGTCCGAGATAATTTGCCACCCCCTTATAAGAATAAGTCAAACGACAAGGACTCGCCAAATGACCAACAAATGAATAAAGGCAAATCAGAGAAAGTCTCTGAAAAAGAAGGAGAGAGTAAAATTATATTAAGATCCACGAAAGGACAGGGAAAGGAACCAGAAATAACAAAAATGAACCGCCTTCGGGAAGTCCCTATTGGAGAGGGAGAAGTAGGATTTGTAAATTCTCCTTTAAATTCAGGAGAAGTCAGAGCATTCAAAAAAATATATATCTATGTACGTTAATGGAAGACCACTTAGGACTGGCGGAACAATTCAATCAGTTCTTAGGTCCTAATATATACACATGGACCGAATTAATGTCCATTATGAGTATCCTATTCACGGGGGAAGAAAGGGGTATGATTAGAAGAGCAGGCATGCGACTGTGAGAGAATAAACACCCGACAGGGGGAAGCGAACCAGACAGAGAGAGAGAGAGAGAGAGACAGGCAGAGAGAGACAGAGACAGAGAGAGAGATACAGAGAGAGAGATACAGAGACAGAGAGAGAGATACAGAGAGAGAGAGACAGAGAAAGAGAGAGATACAGAGAGAGAGAGAGACAGGCAGAGAGAGAGAGATACAGAGAGAGAGACAGAGAGAGACAGAGACTGAGAGAGATACAGAGAGAGAGAGACAGAGAGAGAGAGAGACAGGCAAAGAGAGACAGAGAGTGAGATACAGAGAGAGAGATACAGAGACAGAGACACACAGAGAGAGAGAGAGAGAGAGAGAGAGGGACAGAGAGAGAGAGAGATAGGCATAGAGAGACAGAGATAGAGAGAGAGAGATACAGAGAGAGAGAGACTGGCAGAGAGAGAGAGATAGAGAGACAGAGAGAGAGACAGAGGGAGAGATACAGAGAGAGAGAGACAGGCAGAGAGAGAGAGAGATGCAGAGAGAGAGAGAGACAGAGAGAGACAGAGACTGAGAGAGATACAGAGAGAGAGAGAGACAGAGAGAGAGAGAGACAGGCAGAGAGAGACAGAGAGAGAGATACAGAGAGAGAGATACAGAGACAGAGAGAGAGAGACAGAGAGAGAGAGACAGGCAGAAAGAGACAGAGACAGAGAGAGAGATACAGAGAGAGAGATACAGAGACAGAGAGAGAGATACAGAGACAGAGAGAGAGAGACAGAGGGAGAGATACAGAGAGCAACAAAGAACAAAGAAATATACAGCACAGGAACAGGCCCTTCGGCACTCCAAGCCCGTGCCGACCATGCTGCCCGACTAAACTACAATCTTCTACACTTCCTGGGACCGTATCCCTCTATTCCCATCCTATTCATGTACTTGTCAAGATGCCCCTTAAATGTCACTATCGTCCCTGCTTCCACCACCTACTCCGGTAGCGAGCTCCAGGCACCCACTACACTCTGTGTAAAAAACTTGCCTCGTACATCTACTCTAAACTTTGCCCCTCTCACCTTAAACCTATGCCCCCTAGTAATTGACCCCTCTACCCTGGGGAAAAGCCTCTGACTATCCACTCTGTCTATGGCCCTCATAATTTTGTATACCTCTATCAGGTCTTCCCTCAACCTCCTTCGTTCCAGTGAGAACAAACTGAGTTTATTCAACCGCTCCTCATAGCTAATGCCCTCCATACCAGGCAACATTCTGGTAAATCTCTTCTGCACCCTCTCTAAAGCCTCCACATCCTTCTGGTAGTGTGGCGACCAGAATTGAACAATATACTCCAAGTGTGGCCTCACTAAGGTTCTATACAGCTGCAACATGACTTGGCAATTCTTATACTCAATGCCCCGACCAATGAAGGCAAGCATGCCGTATGCCTTCTTGACTACCTTCTCCACCTGTGTTGCCCCTTTCAATGACCTGTGGACCTGTACTCCTAGATCTCTTTGACTTTCAATACTCTTGAGGGTTCTACCATTCACTGTATATTCCCTACCTGCATTAGACCTTCCAAAATTCATTACCTCACATTTGTCCGGATTAAACTCCATCTGCCATCTCTCCGCCCAAGTCTCCAAACAATCTAAATCCTGCTTTATCCTCCGACAGTCCTCATCGCTATCCGCAATTCCACCAACCTTTGTGTCGTCTGCAAACTTACTAATCAGACCAGTTACATTTTCCTCCAAATCATTTATATATACTACAAAGAGCAAAGGCCCCAGCACTGATCCCTGTGGAACACCACTGGTCACAGCCCTCCAATTAGAAAAGCATCCTTCCATTGACACTCTCTGCCTTCTATGGCCTAGCCAGTTCTGTATCCACCTTGCCAGCTCACCCCTGATCCCGTGTGACTTCACCTTTTGTACTAGTCTACCATGAGGGACCTTGTCAAAGGCCTTACTGAAGTCCATATAGACAACATCCACTGCCCTACCTGTATCAATCATCTTAGTGACCTCCTCGAAAAACTCTATCAAGTTAGTGAGACACGATCTTCCCTTCACAAAACCGTGCTGCCTCTCACGAATACGTCCATTTGCTTCCAAATGGGAGTAGATCCTGTCTCGAAGAATTCTCTCCAGTAATTTCCCTACCACTGAAGTAAGGCTCACCGGCCTGTAGTTCCCGGGATTATCCTTGCTACCCTTCTTAAACAGAGGAACAACATTGGCTATTCTCCAGTCCTCCGGGACATCCCCTGAAGACAGCGAGGATCCAAAGATTTCTGTCAAGGCCTCAGCAATTTCCTCTCCAGCCTCCTTCAGTATTCTGGGGTAGATCCCATCAGGCCCTGGGGACTTATCTACCTTAATATTTTTTAAGACACCCAACACCTCGTCTTTTTGGATCTCAATGTGACCCAGGCTATCTACACACCCTTCTCCAGACTCAACATCTACCAATTTCTTCTCTTTGGTGAATACTGATCCAAAGCATTCATTTAGTACCTCGCCCATTTCCTCTGGCTCCACACATAGATTCCCTTGCCTCTCCTTCAGTGGGCCAACCCTTTCCCTGGCTACCCTCTTGCTTTTTATGTACGTGTAAAAAGCCTTGGGATTTTCCTTAACCCTATTTGCCAATGACTTTTCGTGACCCGTTCTAGCCCTCCTGACTCCTTGCTTGAGTTCCTTCCTTCTTTCCTTATATTCCACGCAGGCTTCGTCTGTTCCCAGCCTTTTAGCCCTGACAAATGCCTCCTTTTTCTTTTTGACGAGGCCTACAATATCTCTCGTCATCCAAGGTTCCCGAAAATTGCCGTATTTATCCTTCTTCCTCACAGGAACATGCCGGTCCTGAATTCCTTTCTACTGCCACTTGAAAGCCTCCCACATGTCAGATGTTGATTTGCCCTCAAACATCCGCCCCCAATCTATGTTCTTCAGTTCCCGCCTAATATTGTTATAATTAGCCTTCCCCCAATTTAGCACATTCATCCTAGGACCACTCTTATCCTTGTCCACCAGTACTTTAAAACTTACTGAATTATGGTCACTGTTACCGAAATGCTCCCCTACTGAAACATCTACCACCTGGCCGGGCTCATTCCCCAATACCAGGTCCAGTACCGCCCCTTCCCTAGTTGGACTATCTACATATTGTTTTAAGAAGCCCTCCTGGATGCTCCTTACAAACTGCGCCCAGTCTAAGCCCCTGGCACTAAGTGAGTCCCAGTCAATATTGGGGAAGTTGAAGTCTCCCATCACCACAACCCTGTTGATTTTACTCTTTTCCAAAATCTGTCTACCTATCTGCTCCTCTATCTCCCGCTGGCTGTTGGGAGGCCTGTAGTAAACCCCCAACATTGTGACTGCACTCTTCATATTCCTGATCTCTACCCATATAGCCTCACTGCCCTCTGAGGTGTCCTCCCGCAGTACAGCTGTGATAGTCTCCCGAACCAGTAGCGCAACTCCGCCTCCCCTTTTACATCCCCCTCTATCCCGCCTGAAACATCTAAATCCTGGAACGTTTAGCTGCCAATCCTGCCCTTCCCTCAACCAGGTCTCTGTAATGGCAACAACATCATAGTTCCAAGTACTAATCCAAGCTCTAAGTTCATCTGCCTTACCCGTAATACTTCTTGCATTAAAACATATGCACTTCAGGCCACCAACCCGCTGTGTTCAGCAACTTCTCCCTGTCTGCTCTGCCTCAGAGCCACACTGTCCCTATTCCCTAGTTCTCCCTCAATGCTCTCACCTTCTGACCTATTGCTCCCGTGCCCACCCACCTGCCATACTAGTTTAAACCCTCCCGTGTGACACTAGCAAACCTCGCGGCCAGGATATTTATGCCTCTCCGGTTTAGATGCAACCCGTCCATCTTATACAGGCTGTATATGAGCGAGATACAGAGAGAGATACAGAGACAGAGAGAGAGACAGAGAGAGAGAGACAGGCAGAGAGAGACAGAGATAGAGAGAGAGATACAGAGAAAGAGATACAGAGACAGAGAGACAGAGAGAGAGATACAGAGAGAGAGATACAAAGAACAAAGAAAGAACAAAGAAATGTACAGCACAGGAACAGGCCCTTCGGCCCTCCAAGCCCGTGCCGACCATACTGCCCGACTAAACTACAATCTTCTACACTTCCTGGGTCCGTATCCTTCTATTCCCATCCTATTCATATATTTGTCAAGATGCCCCTTAAATGTCCCTATCGTCCCTGCCTCCACTACCTCCTCCGGTAGTGAGTTCCAGGCACCCACTACCCTCTGCGTAAAAACCTTGCCTCGTACATCTACTCTAAACTTTGCCCCTCTCACCTTAAACCTATGCCCCCTAGTAATTGACCCCTCTACCCTGGGGAAAAGCCTCTGACTATCCACTCTGTCTATGCCCCTCATAATTTTGTATACCTCTATCAGGTCGCCCCTCAACCTCCTTCGTTCCAGTGAGAACAAACCGAGTTTATTCAATCGCTCCTCATAGCTTATGCCCTCCATACCAGGCAACATTCTGGTAAATCTCTTCTGCACCCTCTCTAAAGCCTCCACATCCTTCTGGTAGTGTGGCGACCAGAATTGAACACTATACTCCAAGTGTGGCCTAACTCAGGTTCTATACAGCTAAATACAGAGACAGAGAAAGAGATACAGAGACAGAGAGAGAGATACAGAGACAGAGAGAGAGAGACAGGGAGAGACATACAGAGAGAGAGATACAGAGACAGAGAGAGCGAGACAGGCAGAGAAAGACAGAGACAGAGAGAGAGATACAGAGAGAGAGATACAGAGACAGAGAGAGAGACAGAGAGAGAGAGACAGGCAGAGAGAGACAGAGACAGAGAGAGAGAT
The DNA here is from genome assembly GCF_047496885.1 of Scyliorhinus torazame. NCBI lineage: Eukaryota > Metazoa > Chordata > Chondrichthyes > Carcharhiniformes > Scyliorhinidae > Scyliorhinus > Scyliorhinus torazame. The sequence continues at coordinate 27,739,707 of NC_092737.1, read as the reverse complement.
ACAGAGCGAGAGAGACAGGGAGAGAGAAAAAGAGAGAGAGAGAGACAGGCAGAGATAGAGAGATATACAGAGAGAGACAGACAGAGCGAGAGATACAGAGAGAGAGATACAGAGACAGAGAGAGAAATACAGAGAGAGAGAGATACAGAGACAGAGAGAGAGACAGAGAGAGAGAGACACAGGCAGAGAGGGACGGAGATAGAGAGAGAGATACAGAGACAGATAGAGAGACCGAGAGAGAGAGACAGACAGAGAGAGACAGACAGAGAGAGAGATACAGAGAGAGAGATACAAAGACAGAGAGAGAGACAGAGAGAGAGACAGGCAGAAAGAGACAGAGACAGACAGAGAGAGACAGAGAGAGAGAGATACAGAGAGAGAGAGAGAGACAGGCAGAAAGAGAGAGATATGGAGAGAGACAGACAGAGAGATACAGAGAGAGAGATACAGAGACAGAGACACAGAGAGAGAGACAGACAGAGAGATACAGAGAGACAGAGAGAGAAAGAGACAGAGAGAGAATCAGAGAGAGAGATACAGAGAGAGAGAAAGAGACAGAGAGAGACAGAGAGGCAGAGAGAGACAGAAAGAGAGATACAGAGAGAGAGAGACAGAGAAGGCTGCAACATGCCCGGAGTCACTGTTTCAATACAGAGAGACAGTTTGTTACAGAGAAGGCTGCAAATACTGAACTATCACCCGTGGTAAGGCTGAAATAAGCTTACCCTATAACCACCGCCACCGCAGGCGGAGTCTCTAAAATCATTCAGGAGCAAATAGTTCCCCTATACGGATTGATAGAAAATATAGACTTGGACAGGGGAAGTCACTTTACCTCTAAGGTCTTATCAACCGCAGTGTCAGTTCCCCGTCCGGCAAGTTCCCAATATAGCATGCAACCCTACCAACCGCAGGGGCCCAACAACCAGGCATTTCAAAATAATTATTATAATTAATAAATTAATCAAATTTGATACTACTGATTCAGTAACATTTCAATAATAGTATTTCAGCTCAAGTTCATCGACTGGGAATAAAAGTTCGATTGCTGCCAAATTCCCGTTATCAAATGTCCTTGAACGATCTGATCTTTTTAATCAAAGTTGTTTTGGTTTTTTTAAGACCAGCTACCACATCATTTTAAGTTTTAATTTCCAGGCTAATTCTAAACATTTATTTTAAAATATCAAACACAATAACTTATTAAACATATATGTTTTCAGTGGACGAATTCGTCGATTCTATTAAAGAGAAGTTTCCACATCTCTACTAGAAGTTTGGAGATAAATTGGGACTTCCACACTCCTTGGCACCCCCGCCCCTCATCGGGACGGGTGGAAAGGATGAATCAAACCCTTAAAAATCATTTGTCAAAAATAATACTAGAAACTAGGCTCCCCTGGACAAAATGCTTACCGATAGCCCTTCTAAGAATCCGAACGGCTCCAAGAAAAGATTTTGGGTTGTCCCCATACGAAATGTTGTTCGGATTGCCATACCTTGGAACAATGGGAGAATGGCCCATTGCAGAATGTAAAGATATCTATGTAAAGAAATATATACTGGCACTTTTCCTCATTATCATTCCTCAGGAGACAAGGACTGCTAGCGCAGACACCTCCCCTTGAATTCGCAGTCCACAAATTTAAACCAAGAGATTGGGTACTGGTGAAATCGTGGAAGGAAACCAAGCTTCAACCCACTTTGGACGGACCGTTCCTGGTTTTGTTAACCACAGAGACCGCCATACGAACCGTGGAAAAAGGCTGGACTCATTACAGCAGAACGAAGGAGCCTATGAAATCACCACCTGAACAGGAACAATGGCATGTGGAGGCCACTGAGGAACCATTAAAGATAAGATTGAAAAGACACTAAATCACGAACTGTTCACTAATATGACGAAACTACAGCTAAAATGGACTATACAATATATTATAATATTAATAATGTGGGGGGAAGGAAACGGTCATATGTTTAAATTAACAATCCCAGAAAGTCGGTACCCTTAGGTAATACGGACTGATCTATGCACCCTCATGGACTGCGGGTTAGCAGGAAATGGAAAGGAATTTAGGGTGGAGCCTCTCGATTATTACCGAGGGGGGATGATTACGGAGAGGGAGGGTTGGCTGAAAAGGTTCTGCCAATTGCCCAGTGAGGCGACACCGGTCGTATCCAGTCACCAGATTAATGGAAATTCCCCCTCAACCTGCAAGGCTGGAACTTGTAACCCCGTATACATCACTGTAAAACACACGGCCTGGATCGAGACAGGCAATAGGGTTTGTTCACTTAGACATGAGATATTCGGGGTAAAAATTAGAAATAGCGAGATTAAATGCTGCTTCTGTATCTCAATAGACCAGGGGGCAGCTCCCACTAATGGAATTAGGAACGAAAAGCAGGAGGTAGAACTGGGGGTCAAAATAATTGAAGTAAAAGATTTAGAGAAAACCTTTGAGATAGAAACCGGCTACGAGGGACAGAATGCGTGGATTGAGTGGGTGAAGTATTCGGCCCAGACGCTGAAGAAAGACAATTGTTATGCTTGCGCATCAGGTAGACCACAGGCCCATATGGAACCCTTTCCAATGGGGTGGACAGAAAATAGAGGGAGCATGATGGCCTTGTACCAAGATGAGACAGCCTGGGGCAACAAGACCTGCACTGCCCGATCTCTGATGTTCCTCCTGTTAATAAAAAACTATCAGCAAACCCTCCCTCCTTCTTGGTTACCGTGATGCATCATAAAGTCGTTCTGATACAGAGCTAAGTAAAGATATGGGAGAACTCAAGACTTGTATTGAGACGAAGAACGTGACCACCCAGGGCAATTACTCATCGCTAAAAATACCAGGTGCGGATATATGGTGGTATTGCGGAGGAAAGATCCTCAGACCAACTCTACCCTCCCCCCCCCCCCCCCCACAATGGAAAGGGACATGCGCATTAGTTCAGCTTGCCATACCTTTCAGTATAGCCTATGAAAGACAAAAGGAGAAGGGGAGCGTAAAAGGGAACGATCTAAACGAAGCATACACACCTCATTTGATGAATGTTTGAAAAATGGAAAGGGTTAATTGTATCCATCATCGTAGTAATAGGAGCAGAGGCACATCGAAACAGCCTTGACCAAGCAGATGCCATTACCCCTGGGTAAGGGAGGCCATGATACAATTTGCCTACTAGAAAGAGGGAAGAATGAAGGAGAGGACGACCCCATAGAAAGAGAGGTTGAGAGGAATTTGGACAATTTTGGGGTAGGTTAGAAGGGGTTACATAGTGTAAAAAGCAACAAAAGTAAAAAGAAAAAAGTGGGAATTGTGAGAAGTGAGCATTTTGTGTTGTTTTTACATGTATAAACTCTGGTTCACAATTAAGATGTCAACAATAAGACCTGATGGGAAATTAACATGTCAAGTTCTGTGAAAGCTACAGTGAGCGAGTTGTTGTAACTATGTACAGGACTGACCTTCGGGGAAGAACGGGATGTACAATAACAGAAATCACTGAGCAAGGGGGAAGATAGCAGGTGCAAGCAGGGGGCCTCATTATTATCTTTAATTGACGGTCCAAGGATATACCAGGAGCTAACAGAAACCACTATGCAAGGGGAAGACAAAATGAACATAACAAGCCCAAATAAGGCATCACTGAGAAGGAAACTGCCCTTTCTGCAGTTTGTGGGATGTGTTTCTCACGGATTGTATTCTCACACATTGTATATAACAAAGTGATGCTGTGTGAATTCTTTGTGTCTGCTATTGTTTACCGGCGGCACCCGTTCTTGCAAGATCGATTGAAATACATACTTCTTCAGAATTTGACTAAGTGTAAATTATTATCAAGCGAGCGGTGTTTCTCACAATAAATAGTGTGAGAGTAAATATCTATTTATTGTCGCGTCAAGTTAAGTAATTAGTTTTAATTCGTTTTTTGAAAACACGGAAAGACACAGACACAAATAGCACTTCCTTCTCAGACAGCAGTCGCGATTTCTCCCGCTCAGCTCCCGATATGTAGGACTTACCTGCCTTCCCTGCGACTCACATATCAGCTCTCTCCCTGGTAGTCACCTGCAGAAGGACAAGGACACTACCTGGAAATTTGTGCAATAAATCAAGTGATAGCAGGGAGCGCTTCCCACCAGATTCGAAGTCCCACCTTGCTACAAATTCCCAAGCTCACTCTTCGATGTGTTTCACTCTGTCTGTGGCTTCTCTGGCTCACTGGGAGTGCTCACTGGGAGTGAGTTTCGAATTGCTCTTTGGAATTGGCCTAAGATTACTCCCCCAACTGGTAAACAGATCACAGCTTTACTGTGACGACACTTTGCTCCAATAGGTCACAGCTTTACTGTGACGACACTTTTGGCCCCCACCCCCAACCACACACACACACACACGCACATACACACAATTTGAAAACACAGAGAGACACAGACACAAATACCACTTACCTTTTCGGACTGCAATCCCGATTTGCCCCGATTAGCTCCCGATATGAAGGACTTAACACCCTGATTTGCGATTCACCAATCAGCTCCCTCCCTTGTACTTACCTGTCTCAAGACAAGGCCACTCCCTGGAAATTTGGCAACCATTCAAGGAAATAGAAGACACATCCTCCCATCAGCTTCAAATTCCCACCTAGCTTCAAATTCCCAAACTCACTCTTCGATGTGTCTCACTCTGGCTGTGTCTTATCTGGCTCACTGGGCGTGCTCTGAATATCGAATTGCTCATTTAAAGGGAGTGAGTTCTGATTGGTCTGTGGTGACTCTCCCCCCTCTCCCACCCCACCCCACCTGATATCTTTAGATCAAAGCAATCCAATCAGTGCCTCCAGGTGACTGACAGTTAACTGCCCATCAGTTATGTGAGTGGGTGGGGCAGCCCCTTATTAACCTTTACTGCACAATTTCTAGATTAAATTAAACTAAATTATACTCCTGAAATTTAAAATGGAAATTTAAGAAAGAACAGCCTTACCAATTTAATTCTCAACTGGTTTCAAATACCCAAGCTCACTCTGGCTGTGTCTTCTCTTAAACCTTTTTCTTTTCCCCAGTTTCTATCCCTCACAGGCTGCAACTAGATGTCAGAGCCAAACTTTGATTTCTGAACTACTTCATAATCATCTGCCATTTCTGCTGCTAATCTCGCAGTTTTAACCCTCTGCTCTTCCACATGAGTTCTCCATAATTGAATTTTTAAACACTTCCAAACTTATTATTTCTCTAAGAATTCCATACGTTTGGTCTATTTTCAGTGCCCTTAACCACCTATCGAATTTACTCTGTTTGATCCTTTCAAACTCTATGTATGTTTGACCACGTTATTTCCTTGAATTTCTAAATATTTGTCTGTAGGATTCAGGCACTAGTTCATATGCACCGAAGACGGATTTCTTGTCCTCTTCATTCGTCACGGATACCGCCTCTGATAGTGATGCAAACACTTCACTAGCTCTACCTACCGATTTCATTTGAATCAGTGCTACCCACATGTTGAGTTACCAAAACACTCCGCAACCCGGGGGGGGGGAGGGCGGAAGGAAGGTAGGGAAACCTCGAGAGATGATTCCACTCTGTCCGGAAAATAAAAGAACAGCACAGCCGAAGCCGGGGGGGGCGGGGGTGAATGGGGAAGGGGGAGGAACCAAAGACAGATCCGGAGGGCAATGAAAGGCACGTAGGGTCAGTTAAACGAATGAGAAACTAAAGCTCTGTATCATAAAGGAAATTAGTGCAGGCCAGAAAAATGTGATGTGTATATATACAACTGTTTATAAATATGAGAAATGCCAATAAAAAGATTTTTTTTCAAAAGTAATACCCACATGTCCTGTGGCGATTTCTTTTGTTTAGCCACCTTCACAAACAAAATGAAAAAGGCTTCTACATCTTTCTCGTCAAACCTTGGCAATGCTTGGACATATTTAAATAATTCCCCCGGCAAGCCTTCAACTACGAAGCTCTTGCTTTTTCTCACTGTCCTCTTCACTATCCTCAGTCTGTACATTTCTCTTTACCTCCGCCAATTTCAACAGACATTCACTTTACATGGCCAGTTTCCGAAGTTCAAAGTCACTCTCTTTGTCGTTTTGGTCTTCTAGGTGTATTCTTTAATTTTCCTTTCATTCTCTCCTTTTCCTGTGCCCTGACTTGTAATTCAAGCAGCTTTAGTTCATTTTCATGTTCAAGTTGTTTGATTTGTAATTGAATTCTTGCCAGTTCAAATGATTCTGACAGTGTCTCGGGCACGTTGAAATGCTCACCTACCGCAGCAGTTGTGCTTTCTTTCCGTACGTTGTCAGACAATGCTAACTGAATTGTTTTTGCCAATTCTAAAAGTCTTGTTTTCGTCGCCATTTGTAAGGAACTGCGCGTGATCTTCTCCACCACCAAAAACCTCTGAGCCTCTGAAAGAGCCATTGTCCAGAACACACTCCGTATTTAAGCTTGAATACAAGCCCTGAAAAGTAAACACAAATATGCTCACCCCTCACTAAGCCAACTCAATCATAAAAGATAGACTTTAATCCCACGAATCCCCAATTTTATTATGACCAAAGTTTAGAAACTCCAAAGTATATTTTGAAGTCCACCTGACCTGCAATCTTTATGTTGAATTTGGCGAGCATGAGCACAAGGGCATCCCATTCATGTCTGATTCATCGGTGACCACCGTCCTCCCCCCGCAAATGTAAGTTAGAAGAAAAACGATCCCCCGCTCGTCAAAATGAGTCAGAGGCACCCCCCCGTCAAAGTGAGTCAGAAACACGACCCCCCCCCCGTCAAAGTGAGTCAGAACCCACCCACCCCCGTCAAAGTGAGTCAGAAATATCCCCCCCCGTCAAAGTGAGTCCGAAACTCCCCCAACCCAGTCAAAGTGATTCCAACCCCCCCCCGTCAAAGTGAGTCAGAAACACCCCCACCCACCCCCGTCAAAGTGAGTCAGAAACACCCCCCCCCCGTCAAAGTGTGTCAGAAACACCTCCCCGTCAAAGTGAGTCAGAAACACCACGCCCCCGTCAAAGTGAGTCATAAACACCCCTCTCCCGTCAAAGTGAGTTAGAGACACCCCCTCCCGTCAAAGTGAGTCAGAAACACCCCCCCGTCAAAGTGAGTCAGAAACAAACACCCCCACAAAGTGAGTCAGAAGCACCCCGCCCCATCAAAGTGCGTCAGAAACAACGCCCCGTCAAAGTGAGTCAGAAACACCCCCCCCCCCCGTCAAAGTGAGTCAGAAAAACCCACCCCCGTCAAAGTGAGTCAGAAACATCCCCCCCTTCAAAGTGAGTCAGAAACGTCCCCCTCCTGTCAAAGTGAGTAAGAAACATCGCCTCCCCACGCCAAAGTGAGTCAGCAACACCCCCCCTACCCCGGTCAACGTGAGTCATAAACACCCCTCTCCCGTCAAAGTGAGTTAGAGACACCCCCTCCTGTCAAAGTGAGTAAGAAACACCCCCTCCCGTGAAAGTGAGTCAGAACACCCCCTCAAAGTGAGTCAGAAACACCCACCCCCGTCAAAGTGAGTCAGAAACATCCCACCCCCCCTCCGTCAAAGAAATTCAGAAACACCTCCCCCGCGTCAAAGTGAGTTAGAAACACCGTCCACCATCAAAGTGAGTCAGAAACACCCCCCCTCCCCCACGTCAAAGTGAGTCAGAAACACACACCCTCGGTCAACGTGAGTCAGAAACACCCCCACCCCCCCCCCCCCGTCAAAGTGAGTCAGAAACCCTCCCCTCAAAGGGAGGCAGGAACACCCCACACCCGGCAAATTGAGTCAGAAACTCCTCCCACCGTAAGAGTGAGTCAGAACCCACCCAACCCGTCAAAGTAGGTCAGAAACACTCCACCCCTCGTCAAAGTGAGTCAGAAACACCCCCCCCCGTCAGAGTGTGTCAGAAACACCACCCCCCGCGAGTAATAAACAGCCCCCCAGCGTCAAAGTGAGTCAGCAACACACACCCCCGTCAAAGTGAGTCAGAAACACCCCCCGGCCTCAATGTGAGTCAGAAACACCCCCCTCCCCCCCCCCCCCGTTAAAGTGAGTCAGAAACACCACCCTCTCAAAGTGAGACAGAAACACCCCCCATCGTCAAAGTGAGTCAGAAACAACCCCCTCACCGTCAAAGTGAGTGAGAAAGACCCCCGGCCTCAATGTGAATCAGAAATACCACGCCCCTCATCAAAGTGAGTCAGAAACACCCTCCCCGTCAGAGTGAGTCAGAAACACCCCCCCCCACGTCAGAGTGAGTTAGAAACACCTCCCCCCACCAAAGTAAGTCAGAAACACACAGACACAGCGTCAAAATGAGTCAGAAACAACCCCCCCACCGTCAAAGTGAGTGAGAAAGACCCCCCGGCCTCAATGTGAATCAGAAACACCACGCCCCGGTCAAAGTGAGTCAGAACCCCCCCCCCCCCCCCCCCCCGTTAAAGTGAGTCAGAAAAACCACCCCCTCAAAGTGAGACAGAAACACACCCGCCCCCCGTCAAAGTGAGTCAGAAACTCCCCCCCCCCGGTCAAAATGAGTCATAAACACCCACCTCCCGTCAAAGGGAGACAGACCGCCCTACCCGTCAGAGTGAGTCCGAAACTCCCCCCATCGTCAAAGTGAGTCAGAAACATCCCGACCCCGTCAAAGTGAGTCCGAAACTCCCCCCCCCCCGCCCCGTCAAAATGAGTCAGAAACACCCCCCTCCCGTCAAAGTGAGTCAGACCACCCGACACGTCATAGTGAGTCCAAAACACCCCGCCCCCGTGAAAGTGAGGCAGAAACACCTCCAGCCCCGTCAAAGTGAGTCAGAAACACCCCTCTCTCCCGTCAAAGTGACTCAGAACTCCGCCCCCGTCAAGGTCAGGCAGAAACAGCCCCACTCCGTCAAAGTGAGATAGAAACCCCCCACCCCCCCCCCGTCGAAGTGTGTCAGAAACACCCCCCCCCCCGTCAAAGTGAGTCAGAAACACCACCCCTCCAGTCAAAGTGAGTTAGAAACACCCCCCACCGTCAAAGTGAGTCAGAAACACCAACTCCCCACGTCAAAGTGAGTCAGAAACACCCCCCGGACAACGTGAGTCAGAAACACCCCCCCCCGTCAAAGTGAGTCATAAACCCCCCTCAAAGTGAGGCAGGAACACCGCACCCCCGACAAATTGAGTCAGAAACTCCTCCCCCCGTAAGACTGAGTCAGCCCCCCCCCCCGTCAAAGAGAGTCATAAAAACCCCACCGCTCGTCAAAGTGAGTCAGAAACACTCCCCCCCCCCCCCACCCCCGTCAGAGTGAGTCAGAAAGACCACCCCCCGCCAAAGTGAGCCATAAAGACCCCCCCCCCAGCGTCAAAGTGAGTCAGCAACACACCCCCCCTGTCAAAGTATGTCAGAAACACCCCCGGCCTCTATGTGAGACAGAAACACCCCCCCCCCCCGTCAAAGTGAGTCAGAAACATCCCCGGCCTCAATGTGAGTCAGAAACACCCCGCCCCCGTGAAGGTGAGTCAGAAACCCCCCCCCACCAGTTAAAGTGAGTCAGAAACTCCCCCCCCCGTCAAAATGAGTCAGAAACAACCCCCTCCCGTCAAAGTGAGTCAGACCCCCCTACCCGTCATAGTGAGTCCAAAACACAAACCCCCGTCAAAGTGAGTCACAAACAGCCCCACCCTGTCAAAGTGAGTCAAAAACACCTCCCCCCATCAAAGTGAGTCAGAAACACCCCCCTCCTGGCAAAGTGAGTCAGAAACACCCCCCCCCCGTCAAAGTGAGTCAGAAACACCCCCCCCCCCGTCAAAGCGAGTTAGGAACAACCCCCACCGTCAAAGTGAGTCAGAAACACCCCCTCCGCACGTCAAAGTGAGTCAGAAACACACAACCCCGGTCAACGTGAGTCAGAAACCCCACCCCCGTCAAAGTGAGTCAGAAATATCCCCATCGTCAAAGTGAGTCCGAAACTCCCCCAACCCAGTCAAAGTGATTCCAAACCCCCCCCCGTCAAAGTGAGTCAGAAACACCACCCCCCGTCAAAGTGTGTCAGCAACACCTCCCCGTCAAAGTGAGTCAGAAACACTACGCCCCCGTCAAAGTGAGTCATAAACACCCCCCTTCAAAGTGAGTCAGAAACAACCCCCACCCGTCAAAGTGAGTTAGAGACACCCCCTCCCGTCAAAGTGAGTCAGAAACATCCCCCCGTCAAAGTGAGTCAGAAACAACACCCCCTCAAAGTGAGTCAGAACCACCCCGCCCCGTCAAAGTGCGTCAGAAACACTCCACCCCCGTCAAAGTGAGTCAGAAACACCCCCTGTCAAGGTGAGTCAGAAACACCCCCCCCCCTTCAAAGTGAGTCAGAAACACCCACCCTCCCGTCAAAGTGAGTCAGAAACACCCCCACCGGTCAAAGTGAGTCAGAAACAACCCCCCGTCCAAGTGAGTCAGAAACACCCCCTCCTGTCAAAGTGAGTCAGAAACAACCCCTCCCCCGTCAAAGTGAGTGAGAAGCACCCCCCCCCCTCCGTCAAACTGAGTTAGAAACACCCCCTCCCCGTCAAAGTGGGACAGAAACATCCCCTCACCACGCCAAAGTGAGTCAGAAACAACCCCCCCCCCCCGGTCAACGTGAGTACGAAACACCCCCTCCCGTAAAAGTGAGTCAGAAGCACGCACCCCAGTCAAAGTGAGACAGAAACTCCCCCCCCCGTAAGAGTGAGTCAGAATCGCCCCCCACCGTCAAAGTGAGTCAGAACCACCCCACCCCTCATCAAAGTGAGTCTGGAGCACCCCCCCCCCCGTCAAAGTGAGTCAGAAACACCCCCCCGGTATTAATGTGAGTCAGAAACACCCCGCCCCCGGGAAGGTGAATCAGAAACACCCCCCCCCCCCCCGTTGAAGTGAGTCAGAAAAATCACCCCGTCAAAGTGAGACAGAAACACCCCCCCCCCCCGTCAAAGTGAGTCAGAAACAACCCCGGCGTCAAAGTGAGTCAGAAGCAGCCCCCCACGCCAAAGTGAGACCGAAACTCCCCCCATCGTCAAAGTGAGTCAGAAACACCCCGGCCCCCGTCAAAGTGAGTCCGAAACTCCCCCCCGTCAAAATGAGCCAGAAACACCCCCATCCTGTCAAAGTGAGTCAGACCCCCCCCTTCCCGTCATAGTGAGTCCAAAACACAAACCCCCGTCAAAGTGAGTCAGAAACACACCCACCCCCGCCAATGTGAGTCAGAAACACCGCTCCCTCCCGTCAAAGTGAGTCCGAATTCCCCCCCGTCAAAATGAGTCAGAAACAGCCCCACCCCGTCAAAGTGAGTCAGAAACATCCCCCACCCCCGTCAAAGTAAGTCAGAAACAGCTCCCGCCACCCCCCTCCCCGTCAAAGTGAGTTAGAAACACCGCCCACCGTCAAATTAAGTCAGAAACACCCCCCCCACGTCAAAGTGAGTCAGAAACACCCCCCCCCGGTCAACGTGAGTCAGAAACACCCCCCCCCGTCAAAGTGAGTCAGAAACCCCACCTCAAAGGGAGGCAGGAACACACCGTTCCGGCAAATTGAGTCAGAAACTCATCCCACCGTAAGAGTGAGTCAGGACCACCCCCGTCAAAGTGAGTCAGAAACACTCCAGCCCCTCGTCAAAGTGAGTCAGAAACAGCCCCCCCCCCCCGTCAGAGAGGGTCTGAAACGCCACCCCCCGCGAAAGTGAGTAATAAACAGCCCCCCAGCGTCAAAGTGAGTAAGCAACACACACCCCCGTCAAAGTGAGTCAGAAACACCCCCCGGCCTCAATGTGAGTCAGAAACACCCCCCCGCCCCCGTTAAAGTGAGTCAGAAACACCACCCCCTCAAAGTGAGACAGAAACTCCCCCCCCATCGTCAAAGTGAGTCAGAAACACCCCGCCCCCCGTAAGAGTGAGTCAGGAACCCCACCCCACCGTCAAAGTGAGTCAGAAACACCCCACCCCTCATCAAAGTGAGTCAGAAACACCCCCCCCGTCAGAGTGAGTCAGATACACCCCCCCCCCGCCAAAGTGAGTCAGAAACACACAGACCTAGCGTCAAAATGAGTCAGCAACACCCCCCCCCACCGTCAAAGTGAGTGAGATAGACCCCCCGGCCTCAATGTGAATCAGAAACACCACGTCCCGGTCAAAGTGAGTCAGAACCACCCCCCCCCCCCCGTTAAAGTGAGTCAGGAACACCACCCCCTCAAAGTGAGACAGAAACACACACGCCCCCCGTCAAAGTGAGTCAGAAACTCCCACCCCCCGTCAAAATGAGTCAGAAACACCCCCCTCCCGTCAAAGTGAGTCAGACCCCCCTACCCGGCATAGTGAGTCCAAAACACCCCCCCCTGTGAAAGTGAGTCAGAAACACCCCCACCCCCGTGAAAGTGAGTCAGAAACACCCCTCCCTCCCGTCAAAGTGAGTCAGAAACCCCCTCGTCAAAGTGAGTCAGAAACAGCCCCACCCCGTCAAAGTGAGTTAGAAACCCCCCACCCCCGTCAAAATGAGTCAGAAACACCACCCCTCCTTTCAAAGTGAGTTAGAAACACCCCCTACCATCAAAGTGAGTCAGAAACACCCCCTCCTTACATCAAAGTGAGTCATAAACACCCTCCCCGGACAACGTGATTCAGAAACACCCCCCCCGTCAAAGTGAGTCAGAAACCCCCCTCACAGTGAGGCAGGAATACCGCACCCCCGTCAAATTGTGTCACAAACTCCTCCCCCCCCCCCCCCCCGTAAGAGTGAGTCAGAAAGACCACTCCCCGCCAAAGTGAGTCATAAAGACCACCCCCCCCCCGCAGCGTCAAAGTGAGTAAGTAACACCACCCCTGTCAAAGTGTGTCAGAAACACCCCGGCCTCTATGTGAGTCAGAACCCCCCCCCCCCCCCGTTAAAGTGAGTCAGAAACACCACCCCTCAAAGTGCGACAGAAACATTCCCCCCCCCCGTCAAAGTGAGTCAGAAACACCCCCGGCCTCAGTGTGAGTCAGAAACCCCCCGCCCCCGTAAAGGTGAGACAGAACCCCCCCCCCAGTTGAAGTGAGTCAGAAACTCCCCCCCCGTCAAAATGAGTCAGAAACACCCCCCTCCCGTCAAAGTGAGTCAGACCCCCCTACCCGTCATAGTGAGTCCAAAACACAAACCCCCGTCAAAGTGAGTCAGAAACAGCACCACCCCGACAAAGTGTGTCAGAAACACCTCCCCCCCATCAAAGTGAGTCAGAAACACACCCCTCCTGGCAAAGTGAGTCAGAAACACCCCCCCCCGTCAAAGTGTGTCAGAAACACCTCCCCCCCGTCAAAGTGAGTTAGAAACAACCCCCACCGTCAAAGTGAGTCAGAAACACCCCCTCCACACGTCAAAGTGAGTCAGAAACACCCCCCCCGGTCAACGTGAGTCAGAAACACCCCCCGTCACAGTCAGAAACCCCCCCTCCAAGTGAGTCAGATACACCCCCCCCCCCCGCAAAGGTGAGTCATAAACACACCCCCAGCATCAAAGTGAGTCAGCAACCCCCCCCCCGTCAAAGTGAGTCAGAAACACCCCCCGGCCTCAATGTGAGTCAGAACCCCCCCCCCCGTTAAAGTGAGTGAGAAACACCCCCTCAAAGTGAGTCAGAAACACCCCACCCCCATCAAAGTGAGTCAGAAACTCCCCCCACCGTAAGAGTGAGTCAGAAACACCCCCCACCGTCAAAGTGATTCAGACCCCCCTACCCGTCATAGTGAGTCCAAAACACCCCCCCCCCCGGCAAAGTGAGTCAGAAACACCCCCCGTCAAAGTGAGTCAGAAACACCCCCCGTCAAAGTGAGTCAGAAACAGCCCCACCCCGTCAAAGTGAGTCAGAACCCCCCCCCCGTCAAAGTGAGTCCGAAACACACCACCACTCGTCAAAGTGAGTCAGAAACACCCCCCCCCCCCGGCAGAGTGGGTCAGAAACACCACCCCCCGCCAAAGTGAGTCATAAACACACCCCCAGCATCAAAGTGAGTCAGCAACCCCCTCCCCCGTCAAAGTGAGTCAGAAACACCCCCCGGCCTCAATGTGAGTCAGAAACCAGCCCCCCCCCCGTTAAAGTGAGTGAGAAACACCCCCTCAAAGTGAGTCAGAAACACCCCACCCCCATCAAAGTGAGTCAGAAACTCCCCCCACCGTAAGAGTGAGTCAGAAACACCCCCCCACCGACAAAGTGAGTCAGACCCCCCTACCCGTCATAGTGAGTACAAAACACCCCCCCCCCGTCAAAGTGAGTCTGAAACACCACCACCCCCGTCAAAGTGAGTCAGAAACACCCCCCCGTCAAAGTGAGTCAGAAACTGCCCCACCCCGTCAAAGTGAGTCAGAACCCCCCCCCCCCCGTCAAAGTGAGTCAGGAACGCCCCCCCCCGTCAAAGTGAGTCAGAAACACCACCCCTACTGTCAAAGTGAGTAAGAAACACCCCCCACCGTCAAAATGAGCCAGAAAAAGCCCCACCCCGTCAAAGTGAGTTAGAAACACCCCCCCCCCGCCTCAATGTGAGTGAGAACCCCACCCCCTCCCGTTAAAATGAGTCAGAAAGACCCCCTCAAAGTGAGTCAGAAACACTCCACCCCCGTCAAAGTGAGTCAGAAACTCCCCCCCCTCCCGTAGGAGTGAGTCAGAACCCCCCCCACCGTCAAAGTGAGTCAGATAACCCCACCCCTCATCAAAGTGAGTCAGAAACAGCCCCCTGTCAGGGTGAGTCAGGAACACCCTCCCCCGCCAAAGTGAGTCAGAAACACCACACCCAGCGTCAAAGTGAGTCAGCAACACCCCTCCCCCATCAAAGTGAGTCAGAAACACCCCCCGGCCTCAATGTGAGTCAGAAAGACCCCTCCCCCGTCAAAGTGGGTCAGAACCCCCCCCCCCGTTTAAGTGAGTCAGAAACACCACCCACTCAAAGTGAGACAGAAACACACCCGCCCCCCGTCAAAGTGAGTCAGAAGCACCCCCCCCCGTCAAAGCGAGTCCGAAACTCCCCCCATCGTCAAAGTGAGACAGAAAATTACCGCCCCCCGTCAAATTGAGTCCGAAACTCCCCCCCCCCGTCAAAGTGAGTCAGAAACACCCCCCTACCCGTCAAAGTAAGTCAGAAACAGCCCCACCCCGTCAAAGTGATTCAGAACCCCCCCCCCCATCAAAGTGAGTCAGAACCCCCCCCCCCGGCAAAGTGAGTCAGAAACTCCCCTCCCTCCCGTCAAAGTGAGTCAGAACCACCCCCCCCGTCAAAGTAAGTCAGAAACAGCCCCACCCCGTCAAAGTGATTCAGAACCCCCCCCCATCAAAGTGAGTCAGAAACCCCACCCCCCGTCAAAGTGAGTCAGAAACACCACCCCTCCTGTCAAAGTGAGTTAGTAACACCCCCACCGTCAAAGTGAGGCAGTAACAGCCCCACCCCGTCAAAGTGAGTCAGAAACCCCCCCCGTCAAAGTGAGTCAGAAACACCCACCCCCGTCAAAGTGAGTCAGAAACACCACCCCTCCTGTCAAAGTGAGTTAGAAACACCCCCCACCGTCAAAGTGAGTCCGAAACACCCCCTCCTCCGTCAAAGTGAGTCAGAAACACCCCTCCATCCCGTCAAAGTGATTCAGAACTCCCCCCCCGTCAAAGTAAGTCAGAAACAGCCCCACCCCGTCAAAGTGATTCAGACTCCCCCCCCGTCAAAGTGAGTCAGAAACACCCACCCTCGTCAAAGTGAGTCAGAAACACCACCCCTCCTGTCAAAGTGAGTTAGAAACAGCCCCCACCGTCAAAGTGAGTCAGAAACAGCCCCACCCCGTCAAAGTGATTCAGAAACACCCCCACCCGTCAAAGTGAGGCAGAAACAACCACACCCCGTCAAAGTGAGTCAGAACCCCCCCCCCGTCACGGTGAGTCAGAAACGCCCCCCCCCCGTCAAAGTGAGTCAGAAACACCACCCCTCCTGTCAAAGTGAGTTACAAACACCCCCCACCGTCAAAGAGGGTCAGAAACACCCCCTCCCCACGTCAAAGTGAGTCAGGAACGCCCCCCCCCCGTCAAAGTGAGTCAGAAACACCACCCCTACTGTCAAAGTGAGTTAGAAACACCCCCCACCGTCAAAATGAGCCAGAAAAAGCCCCACCCCGTCAAAGTGAGTTAGAAACACCCCCCCGCCTCAATGTGAGTCAGAACCCCACCCCCCCCCCGTTAAAATGAGTCAGAAAGACCCCCTCAAAATGAGTCAGAACCACTCCACCCCCGTCAAAGTGAGTCAGAAACTCCCCCCTCCCGTAGGAGTGAGTCAGAACCCCCCCCCCACCGTCAAAGTGAGTCAGATACACCCCACCCCTCATCAAAGTGAGTCAGAAACAGCCCCCTGTCAGGGTGAGTCAGGAACACCCTCCCCCGCCAAAGTGAGTCAGAAACACCACCCCCAACGTCAAAGTGAGTCAGCAACACCCCTCCCCCATCAAAGTGAGCCAGAAACACCCCCCGGCCTCAATGTGAGTCAGAAAGACCCCTCCCCCGTCAAAGTGGGTCAGAAACACCCCCCCCCCGTTTAAGTGAGTCAGAAACACCACCCACTCAAAGTGAGACAGAAAGACACCCGCCCCCCGTCAAAGTGAGTCAGAAGCACCCCCCCACCGTCAAAGCGAGTCCGAAACTCCCCCCATCGTCAAAGTGAGACAGAAAATTACCGCCCCCCGTCAAATTGAGTCCGAAACTCCCCCCCCCGTCAAAGTGAGTCAGGAACACCCCCCTACCCGTCAAAGTGAGTCAGACCCCCCTACCCGTCATAGTGAGTCCAAAACACACACCTCCGTCAAAGTGAGTAAGAAACACCACCACCCCCATCAAAGTGAGTCAGAAACTCCCCTCCCTCCCGTCAAACTGAGTCAGAACTCCCCCCCCGTCAAAGTGAGTCAGAAACAGCCCCACCCCGTCAAAGTGAGTCAGAAACCCCCCGTCAAAGTGAGTCAGAAACACCCACCCCCGTCAAAGTGAGTCAGAAACACCACCTCTCCTGTCAAAGTCAGTTAGAAACACCCCCCACCGTCAAAGTGAGTCAGAAACGCCCCCTCCTCCGTCAAAGTGAGTCAGAAACACCCCTCCCTCCCGTCAAAGTGATTCAGAACTCCCCCCGTCAAAGTAAGTCAGAAACAGCCCCACCCCGTCAAAGTGATTCAGACCCACCCCCCCCCCACCGTCAAAGTGAGTCAGAAAAACCCCCCTCGTCAAAGTGAGTCAGAAACACCACCCCTCCTGTCAAAGTGAGTTAGAAACAGCCCCCACCGTCAAAGTGAGTCAGAAACAGCCCCACCCCGTCAAAGTGATTCAGAAACACCCCCCCCATCAAAGTGAGTCAGAACCCCCCCCCACCCCCGGCAAAGTGAGTCAGAAACTCCCCTCCCTCCCGTCAAAGTGAGTCAGAACTCCCCCCCCGTCAAAGTAAGTCAGAAACAGCCCCACCCCGTCAAAGTGATTCAGAACCCCCCCCCCATCAAAGTGAGTCAGAAACCCCACCCCCCGTCAAAGTGAGTCAGAAACACCACCCCTCCTGTCAAAGTGAGTTAGTAACACCCCCACCGTCAAAGTGAGTCAGTAACAGCCCCACCCCGTCAAAGTGAGTCAGAAACCCCCCCCGTCAAAGTGAGTCAGAAACACCCACCCCCGTCAAAGTGAGTCAGAAACACCACCCCTCCTGTCAAAGTGAGTTAGAAACACCCCCCACCGTCAAAGTGAGTCAGAAACACCCCCTCCTCCGTCAAAGTGAGTCAGAAACACCCCTCCATCCCGTTAAAGTGATTCAGAACTCCCCCCCCCCGTCAAAGTAAGTCAGAAACAGCCCCACCCCGTCAAAGTGATTCAGACCCCCCCCCCGTCAAAGTGAGTCAGAAACACCCCCCCTCGTCAAAGTGAGTCAGAAACACCACCCCTCCTGTCAAAGTGAGTTAGAAACAGCCCCCACCGTCAAAGTGAGTCAGAAACAGCCCCACCCCGTCAAAGTGATTCAGAAACACCCCCACCCGTCAAAGTGAGGCAGAAACAACCACACCCCGTCAAAGTGAGTCTGTCCCCCCCCCCCCGTCACGGTGAGTCAGAAACGCCCCCCCCCCGTCAAAGTGAGTCAGAAACACCACCCCTCCTGTCAAAGTGAGTTACAAACACCCCCCACCGTCAAAGAGGGTCAGAAACACCCCCTCCCCACGTCAAAGTGAGTCAGGAACGCCCCCCCCCCGTCAAAGTGAGTCAGAAACACCACCCCTACTGTCAAAGTGAGTTAGAAACACCCCCCATCGTCAAAATGAGCCAGAAAAAGCCCCACCCCGTCAAAGTGAGTTAGAAACACCCCCCCGCCTCAATGTGAGTCAGATCCCCACCCCCCCCCCCGTTAAAATGAGTCAGAAAGACCCCCTCAAAATGAGTCAGAAACACTCCACCCCCGTCAAAGTGAGTCAGAAACTCCCCCCTCCTCCCGTAGGAGTGAGTCAGAACCCCCCCACCGTCAAAGTGAGTCAGATACACCCCACCCCTCATCAAAGTGAGTCAGAAACAGCCCCCTGTCAGGGTGAGTCAGGAACACCCTCCCCCGCCAAAGTGAGTCAGAAACACCACCCCCAGCGTCAAAGTGAGTCAGCAACACCCCTCCCCCATCAAAGTGAGCCAGAAACACCCCCCGGCCTCAATGTGAGTCAGAAAGACCCCTCCCCCGTCAAAGTGGGTCAGAAACACCCCCCCCCCCCCGTTTAAGTGAGTCAGAAACACCACCCACTCAAAGTGAGACAGAAAGACACCCGCCCCCCGTCAAAGTGAGTCAGAAGCACCCCCCCCCGTCAAAGCGAGTCCGAAACTCCCCCCATCGTCAAAGTGAGACAGAAAATTACCGCCCCCCGTCAAATTGAGTCCGAAACTCCCCCCCCGTCAAAGTGAGTCAGAAACACCCCCCTACCCGTCAAAGTGAGTCAGACCCCCATACCCGTCATAGTGAGTCCAAAACACACACCTCCGTCAAAGTGAGTAAGAAACACCACCACCCCCATCAAAGTGAGTCAGAAACTCCCCTCCCTCCCGTCAAACTGAGTCAGAACTCCCCCCCCGTCAAAGTGAGTCAGAAACAGCCCCACCCCGTCAAAGTGAGTCAGAAACCCCCTCCGTCAAAGTGAGTCAGAAACACCCACCCCCGTCAAAGTGAGTCAGAAACACCACCCCTCCTGTCAAAGTCAGTTAGAAACACCCCCCACCGTCAAAGTGAGTCAGAAACACCCCCTCCTCCGTCAAAGTGAGTCAGAAACACCCCTCCCTCCCGTCAAAGTGATTCAGAACTCCCCCCGTCAAAGTAAGTCAGAAACAGCCCCACCCCGTCAAAGTGATTCAGACCCACCCCCCCCCCCACCGTCAAAGTGAGTCAGAAAAACCCCCCACGTCAAAGTGAGTCAGAAACACCACCCCTCCTGTCAAAGTGAGTTAGAAACAGCCCCCACCGTCAAAGTGAGTCAGAAACAGCCTCACCCCGTCAAAGTGATTCAGAAACACCTCCACCCGTCAAAGTGAGGCAGAAACAACCACACCCCGTCAAAGTGAGTCAGAACCCCCCCCCCCCCGCCGTCACGGTGAGTCAGAAACGCACCCCCTCGTCAAAGTGAGTCAGAAACACCACCCCTCCTGTCAAAGTGAGTTACAAACACCCCCCACCGTCAAAGAGGGTCAGAAACACCCCTTACCCACGTCAAAGTGAGTCAGAAACACCACCCCTACTGTCAAAGTGAGTAAGAAACACCCCCCACCGTCAAAATGAGCCAGAAAAAGCCCCACCCCGTCAAAGTGAGTTAGAAACACCCCCCCTCGCCTCAATGTGAGTCAGAACCCCACCCCCCCTGTTAAAATGAGTCAGAAAGACCCCCTCAAAGTGAGTCAGAAACACTCCACCCCCGTCAAAGTGAGTCAGAAACTCCCCCCCCTCCCGTAGGAGTGAGTCAGAACCCCCCCCCCACCGTCAAAGTGAGTCAGATAACCCCACCCCTCATCAAAGTGAGTCAGAAACAGCCCCCTGTCAGGGTGAGTCAGGAACACCCTCCCCGCCAAAGTGAGTCAGAAACACCACACCCAGCGTCAAAGTGAGTCAGCAACACCCCTCCCCCATCAAAGTGAGTCAGAAACACCCCCCGGCCTCAATGTGAGTCAGAAAGACCCCTCCCCCGTCAAAGTGGGTCAGAAACCCCCCCCCCCGTTTAAGTGAGTCAGAAACACCACCCACTCAAAGTGAGACAGAAACACACCCGCCCCCCGTCAAAGTGAGTCAGAAGCACACCCCCCCCGTCAAAGCGAGTCCGAAACTCCCCCCATCGTCAAAGTGAGACAGAAAATTACCGCCCCCCGTCAAATTGAGTCCGAAACTCCCCCCCCCGTCAAAGTGAGTCAGAAACACCCCCTACCAGTCAAAGTAAGTCAGAAACAGCCCCACCCCGTCAAAGTGTTTCAGAACCCCCCCCCATCAAAGTGAGTCAGAACCCCCCCCCCCGGCAAAGTGAGTCAGAAACTCCCCTCCCTCCCGTCAAAGTGAGTCAGAACTCCCCCCCCCGTCAAAGTAAGTCAGAAACAGCCCCACCCCGTCAAAGTGATTCAGAACCCCCCTCCCCATCAAAGTGAGTCAGAAACCCCACCCCCCGTCAAAGTGAGTCAGAAACACCACCCCTCCTGTCAAAGTGAGTTAGTAACACCCCCGCCGTCAAAGTGAGTCAGTAACAGCCCCACCCCGTCAAAGTGAGTCAGAAAACCCCCCGTCAAAGTGAGTCAGAAACACCCACCCCCGTCAAAGTGAGTCAGAAACACCACCCCTCCTGTCAAAGTGAGTTAGAAACACCCCCCACCGTCAAAGTGAGTCAGAAACACCCCCTCCTCCGTCAAAGTGAGTCAGAAACACCCCTCCATCCCGTCAAAGTGATTCAGAACTCCCCCCGTCAAAGTAAGTCAGAAACAGCCCCACCCCGTCAAAGTGATTCAGACCCCCCCCCCCGTCAAAGTGAGTCAGAAACACCACCCCTCCTGTCAAAGTGAGTTAGAAACAGCCCCCACCGTCAAAGTGAGTCAGAAACAGCCCCACCCCGTCAAAGTGATTCAGAAACACCCCCACCCGTCAAAGTGAGGCAGAAACAACCACACCCCGTCAAAGTGAGTCAGAACCCCCCCCCCGTCACGGTGAGTCAGAAACACCCCCCCTCGTCAAAGTGAGTCAGAAACACCACCCCTCCTGTCAAAGTGAGTTACAAACACCCCCCACCGTCAAAGAGGGTCAGAAACACCCCCTCCCCACGTCAAAGTGAGTCAGGAACGCCCCCCCCGTCAAAGTGAGTCAGAAACACCACCCCTACTGTCAAAGTGAGTTAGAAACACCCCCCACCGTCAAAATGAGCCAGAAAAAGCCCCACCCCGTCAAAGTGAGTTAGAAACACCCCCCCGCCTCAATGTGAGTCAGAACCCCACCCCCACCCCCGTTAAAATGAGTCAGAAAGACCCCCTCAAAATGAGTCAGAAACACTCCACCCCCGTCAAAGTGAGTCAGAAACTCCCCCCTCCCGTAGGAGTGAGTCAGAACCCCCCCCCCCACCGTCAAAGTGAGTCAGATACACCCCACCCCTCATCAAAGTGAGTCAGAAACAGCCCCCTGTCAGGGTGAGTCAGGAACACCCTCCCCCGCCAAAGTGAGTCAGAAACACCACCCCCAGCGTCAAAGTGAGTCAGCAACACCCCTCCCCCATCAAAGTGAGCCAGAAACACCCCCCGGCCTCAATGTGAGTCAGAAAGACCCCTCCCCCGTCAAAGTGGGTCAGAAACCCCCCTCCCCCCATTTAAGTGAGTCAGAAACACCACCCACTCAAAGTGAGACAGAAAGACACCCGCCCCCCGTCAAAGTGAGTCAGAAGCACCCCCCCCCACCGTCAAAGCGAGTCCGAAACTCCCCCCATCGTCAAAGTGAGACAGAAAATTACCGCCCCCCGTCAAATTGAGTCCGAAACTCCCCCCCCCGTCAAAGTGAGTCAGAAACACCCCCCTACCCGTCAAAGTGAGTCAGACCCCCCTACCCGTCATAGTGAGTCCAAAACACACACCTCCGTCAAAGTGAGTAAGAAACACCACCACCCCCATCAAAGTGAGTCAGAAACTCCCCTCCCTCCCGTCAAACTGAGTCAGAACTTCCCCCCCCCGTCAAAGTGAGTCAGAAACAGCCCCACCCCGTCAAAGTGAGTCAGAAACCCCCCCGTCAAAGTGAGTCAGAAACACCCACCCCCGTCAAAGTGAGTCAGAAACACCACCCCTCCTGTCAAAGTCAGTTAGAAACACCCCCCACCGTCAAAGTGAGTCAGAAACACCCCCTCCTCCGTCAAAGTGAGTCAGAAACACCCCTCCCTCCCGTCAAAGTGATTCAGAACTCCCCCCCGTCAAAGTAAGTCAGAAACAGCCCCACCCTGTCAAAGTGATTCAGACCCACCCCCCCCCACCGTCAAAGTGAGTCAGAAAAACCCCCCTCGTCAAAGTGAGTCAGAAACACCACCCCTCCTGTCAAAGTGAGTTAGAAACAGCCCCCACCGTCAAAGTGAGTCAGAAACAGCCCCACCCCGTCAAAGTGACTCAGAAACACCCCCACCCGTCAAAGTGAGGCAGAAACAACCACACCCCGTCAAAGTGAGTCAGAACCCCCCCCCCCCGCCGTCACAGTGAGTCAGAAACGCACCCCCCCCCCCGTCAAAGTGAGTCAGAAACACCACCCCTCCTGTCAAAGTGAGTTACAAACACCCCCCACCGTCAAAGAGGGTCAGAAACACCCCTTACCCACGTCAAAGTGAGTCAGAAACACCCCCCCCCCCCGGTCAACGTGATTCAGAAACACCCCCCCCCCGTCAAAGTGAGTCAGGAACTCCCCCTCAAAGTGAGGCAGGAACACCCCACCCCCGTCAAATTGAGTCAGAAGCTCCTCCCCCGTAAGAGTGAGTCAGAACACCCCCCCCCCGTCAAAGTGAGTCAGAAACACCACCCCTCCTGTCAAAGTGAGTTAGAAACACCCCCCACCGTCAAAATGAGCCAGAAAAAGCCCCACCCCGTCAAAGTGAGTTAGAAACACCCCCCCCCCGCCTCAATGTGAGTCAGAACAACCCCCCCTCCCGTTAAAATGAGTCAGAAAGACCCCCTCAAAGTGAGTCAGAAACACCCCACCCCCGTCAAAGTGAGTCAGAAACGCCCCCCCCCCCGTTGGAGTGAGTCAGAACCCCCCAACCGTCAAAGTGAGTCAGATACACCCCACCCCTCATCAAAGTGAGTCAGAAACAGCCCCCTGTCAGGGTGAGTCAGGAACACCCTCCCCCGCCAAAGTGAGTCAAAAACACCACCCCCAGCGTCAAAGTGAGTCAGCAACACCCCTCCCCCATCAAAGTGGGTCAGAAACACCCCCCGGCCTCAATGTGAGTCAGAAAGACACCTCCCCCCCGTTTAAGTGAGTCAGAAACACCACCCACTCAAAGTGAGACAGAAACACACCCGCCCCCCGTCAAAGTGAGTCAGAAGCACCCCCCCCCGTCAAAGCGAGTCCGAAACTCCCCCCATCGTCAAAGTGAGACAGAAAATTACCGCCCCCCGTCAAATTGAGTCCGAAACTCCCCCCCGCCGTCAAAGTGAGTCAGAACCCCCCCCACCCCCGGAAAAGTGAGTCAGAAACTCCCCTCCCTCCCGTCAAAGTGAGTCAGAACTCCCCCCCCGTCAAAGTAAGTCAGAAACAGCCCCACCCCGTCAAAGTGATTCAGAACCCCCCCCCCATCAAAGTGAGTCAGAAACCCCACCCCCCGTCAAAGTGAGTCAGAAACACCACCCCTCCTGTCAAAGTGAGTTAGTAACACCCCCACCGTCAAAGTGAGTCAGTAACAGCCCCACCCCGTCAAAGTGAGTCAGAAACCCCCCCCCGTCAAAGTGAGTCAGAAACACCCACCCCCGTCAAAGTGAGTCAGAAACACCACCCCTCCTGTCAAAGTGAGTTAGAAACACCCCCCACCGTCAAAGTGAGTCAGAAACACCCCCTCCTCCGTCAAAGTGAGTCAGAAACACCCCTCCATCCCGTCAAAGTGATTCAGAACTCCCCCCCCCGTCAAAGTAAGTCAGAAACAGCCCCACCCCGTCAAAGTGATTCAGACCCCCCCCCCGTCAAAGTGAGTCAGAAACACCCCCCCCCTCGTCAAAGTGAGTCAGAAACACCACCCCTCCTGTCAAAGTGAGTTAGAAACAGCCCCCACCGTCAAAGTGAGTCAGAAACAGCCCCACCCCGTCAAAGTGATTCAGAAACACCCCCACCCGTCAAAGTGAGGCAGAAACAACCACACCCCGTCAAAGTGAGTCAGAACACCCCCCCCCCGTCACGGTGAGTCAGAAACGCCCCCCCCCCGTCAAAGTGAGTCAGAAACACCACCCCTCCTGTCAAAGTGAGTTACAAACACCCCCCACCGTCAAAGAGGGTCAGAAACACCCCCTCCCCACGTCAAAGTGAGTCAGGAACGCCCCCCCCGTCAAAGTGAGTCAGAAACACCACCCCTACTGTCAAAGTGAGTTAGAAACACCCCCCACCGTCAAAATGAGCCAGAAAAAGCCCCACCCCGTCAAAGTGAGTTAGAAACACCCCCCCGCCTCAATGTGAGTCAGAACCCCACCCCCCCCCCGTTAAGATGAGTCAGAAAGACCCCTCAAAATGAGTCAGAAACACTCCACCCCCGTCAAAGTGAGTCAGAAACTCCCCCCCCTCCCGTAGGAGTGAGTCAGAACCCCCCCACCGTCAAAGTGAGTCAGATACACCCCACCCCTCATCAAAGTGAGTCAGAAACAGCCCCCTGTCAGGGTGAGTCAGGAACACCCTCCCCCGCCAAAGTGAGTCAGAAACACCACCCCCAGCGTCAAAGTGAGTCAGCAACACCCCTCCCCCATCAAAGTGAGCCAGAAACACCCCCCGGCCTCAATGTGAGTCAGAAAGACCCCTCCCCCGTCAAAGTGGGTCAGAAACACCCCCCCCCGTTTAAGTGAGTCAGATACACCACCCACTCAAAGTGAGACAGAAAGACACCCGCCCCCCGTCAAAGTGAGTCAGAAGCACCCCCCCCCCGTCAAAGCGAGTCCGAAACTCCCCCCATCGTCAAAGTGAGACAGAAAATTACCGCCCCCCGTCAAATTGAGTCCGAAACTCCCCCCCCCGTCAAAGTGAGTCAGAAACACCCCCCTACCCGTCAAAGTGAGTCAGACCCCCATACCCGTCATAGTGAGTCCAAAACACACACCTCCGTCAAAGTGAGTAAGAAACACCACCACCCCCATCAAAGTGAGTCAGAAACTCCCCTCCCTCCCGTCAAACTGAGTCAGAACTCCCCCCCCCCGTCAAAGTGAGTCAGAAACAGCCCCACCCCGTCAAAGTGAGTCAGAAACCCCCCCGTCAAAGTGAGTCAGAAACACCCACCCCCGTCAAAGTGAGTCAGAAACACCACCCCTCCTGTCAAAGTCAGTTAGAAACACCCCCCCACCGTCAAAGTGAGTCAGAAACACCCCCTCCTCCGTCAAAGTGAGTCAGAACACCCCTCCCTCCCGTCAAAGTGATTCAGAACTCCCCCCGTCAAAGTAAGTCAGAAACAGCCCCACCCCGTCAAAGTGATTCAGACCCACCCCCCCCCCCCCCACCGTCAAAGTGAGTCAGAAAAACCCCCCTCGTCAAAGTGAGTCAGAAACACCACCCCCCCTGTCAAAGTGAGTTACAAACACCCCCCACCGTCAAAGAGGGTCAGAAACACCCCTTACCCACGTCAAAGTGAGTCAGAAACACCCCCCCCGGTCAACGTGATTCAGAAACACCCCCCCCCCGTCAAAGTGAGTCAGGAACTCCCCCTCAAAGTGAGGCAGGAACACCCCACCCCCATCAAATTGAGTCAGAACACCCCCCCCCCGTCAAAGTGAGTCAGAAACACCACCCCTCCTGTCAAAGTGAGTTAGAAACACCCCCCACCGTCAAAATGAGCCAGAAAAAGCCCCACCCCGTCAAAGTGAGTTAGAAACACCCCCCCCCCGCCTCAATGTGAGTCAGAACTCCCCCCCGTTAAAATGAGTCAGAAAGACCCCCTCAAAGCGAGTCAGAAACACCGCACCCCCGTCAAAGTGAGTCAGAAACGCCCCCCCCGTAGGAGTGAGTCAGAACCCCCCCAACCGTCAAAGTGAGTCAGATACACCCCACCCCTCATCAAAGTGAGTCAGAAACAGCACCCCGTCAGGGTGAGTCAGGAACACCCTCCCCCGCCAAAGTGAGTCAAAAACACCACCCCCAGCGTCAAAGTGAGTCAGCAACACCCCTCCCCCATTAAAGTGAGTCATAAACACCCCCCGGCCTCAATGTGAGTCAGAAAGACCCCTCCCCCGTCAAAGTGGGTCAGAAACAGCCCCACCCCGTCAAAGTGATTCAGACCCCCCCCCCCCGTCAAAGTGAGTCAGAAACACCCCTCCTCGCCAAAGTGAGTCAGAAACACCACCCCTCCTGTCAAAGTGAGTTAGAAACAGCCCCCACCGTCAAAGTGAGCCAGAAACAGCCCCACCCCGTCAAAGTGATTCAGAAACCCCCCCACCCGTCAAAGTGAGGCAGAAACAACCACACCCCGTCAAAGTGAGTCAGAACCCCCCCCCCCGTCACGGTGAGTCAGAAACGCCCCCCCCCCCGTCAAAGTGAGTCAGAAACACCACCCCTCCTGTCAAAGTGAGTTAAAAACACCCCCCACCGTCAAAGAAGGTCAGAAACACCCCCTCCCCATGTCAATGTGAGTCAGAAACACACACCCCCCGGTCAACGTGAGTCAGAAACACCCCCCCCCTTCAAAGTGAGTCAGAAACTCCCCCTCAAAGTGAGGCAGTAACACCCCACCCCCGTCAAATTGAGTCAGAAGCTCCTCCCCCGTAAGAGTGAGTCAGAACCCCCCCCCCACGTCAAAGTGAGTCAGAAACACCACCCCTCCTGTCAAAGTGAGTTAGAAACACCCCGTACCGTCAAAGTGAGTCAGAAACACACACCCCCGGTCAACGTGAGTCAGAAACACCCACCCCACTGTCAAAGGGAGTCAGAACCCCCCCTCAAAGTGAGGCAGGACCACCCCACCCCTGTCAAATTGAGCCAGAAACTCCTCCCCCCGTATGAGTGAGTCAGAAACACCCCCTCCCCCCCGTTAAAGTGATTCAGAAACACCACCCCCTCAAAGTGAGTCATAAAGAACCCCCCCCCCCCCCGCGGCGTCAAAGTGAGTCAGCAACAACCCACCCTTCCCCGTCAAAGTGAGTCAGAAACACCACCAGGCCTCAATATGAGTCAGAAACACCCCGGCCCCGTCAATGTGAGTCAGAAACCCCCCACGCCGTTAAAGTGAGTCAGAAACAGCACCCCCTCAAAGTGAGGCAGAACCCCCGTCAAAGTGAGTCAGAAACACAACCCGGCCTCAATGAGAATCAGAAACAACCCGCCTCCGTGAAGGTGAGTCAGAAACACCCCCCCGGCCCGTTAAAGTGAGTCAGAAACACCACCCCCTCAAAGTGAGACAGAAACACACCCTCCCCCCGTCAAAATGAGTTAGAAACAACCTCGCCGTCAAAGCGAGTCAGAAGCATCCCCCCCGTCAAAGTGAGTCAGAAACTCCCCCCATCGTCAAAGTGAGTCAGAAACATCCCGCCCCCGGTCAAAGTGAGTCCGAAACTGCCCCCCCCCCGGCAAAATGAGTCAGAAACACCCCCTCCCGTCAAAGTGAGTCAGACCCCCCTACCCGTCATAGTGAGTCCAAAAAACACACTCCCGTCAAAGTGAGTCAGAAACACCCCAACCCCCGTCAAAGTGAGTCAGAAACACCCCTCCCCGTTAAAGTGAGTCAGAAACACAACCCCCACAAAGTGAGACAGAAACCCGCCCCCCCCCCCCGTCAAAGTGAGTCAGAAACACAACCCGGCCTCAATGAGAGTCAGAAAAACCCCGACCCGTGAAGATGAGTCAGAAACACCCCCCCCCCGTTCAAGTGAGTCAGAAACACCACCCCCTCAAAGTGAGACAGAAACACACCCTCCCCCCGTCAAATTGAGTCAGAAACAACCTCGCCGTCAAAGCGAGTCAGAAGCACCCACCCCCCCCCCGTCAAAGTGAGTCCGAAACTCCCCCCCGTCAAAATGAGTCAGAAACGCCCCCCTCCCGTCAAAGTGAGTCAGACCCCCTACCCGTCATAGTGAGTCCAAACCCCCCCCCCACCCCGTCAAAGTGAGTCAGAAACAACCCCACCCCCGTCAAAGTGAGTCAGAAACACCCCTCGCTCCCGTCAAAGTGAGTCAGAACTTCCCCCCGTCAAAGTGAGTCAGAAACAGCCCCACGCCGTCAAAGTGAGTCAAACCCCCCCCCCCGTCAAAGTGAGTCAAACACCCCCCCCCCCCGCTTCAATGTGAGTTAGAAACACCCCCCACCGTCAAAGTGAGTCAGAAACACCCCCCCCGGTCAACGTGAGTCAGAAACACCCCCGCCGTCAAAGTGAGTCAGAAACCCCCCCCCCTCAAAGTGAGTCAGAAACACCCCCCACCCCCGTCAAAGTGAGTCAGAAACACCACCCCTCGTGGCAAAGTGAGTTAGAAACACCCCCTCGTCAAAGTGAGTCAGAAACACCTCGCCCCCCGATCAAAATGAGTTAGAAACAGCCCCCCGGGTCAACGTGAGTCAGAAACACACCCTCCGCACGTCAAATTGAGTCAGAAACTCCTCCTCCCAGTAAGAGCGAGTCAGAAGCCCCCCCCCCCGTCAAAGTGAGACTGAAACACCAAAACCTCTCGTCAAAGTGAGTCAGAAACACCCCCCCCCGCCGTCAGACTGGGTCAGAAACACCACCCCCCGCCAAAATGAGTCATAGACACCCCCCAGCGTCAAAGTGCGTCAGCAACACCCTCCCCCCGTCAAAGTGAGTCATAAACACCCCCCGGCCTCAATGTGAGTCAGAAACACCCCCCCCCCGTTAAAGTGAGTCAGTAACAGCCCCACCCCGTCAAAGTGAGTCAGAAACCCCCCCCCGTCAAAGTGAGTCAGAAACACCCACCCCCGTCAAAGTGAGTCAGAAACACCACCCCTCCTGTCAAAGTGAGTTAGAAACACCCCCCACCGTCAAAGTGAGTCAGAAACACCCCCTCCTCCGTCAAAGTGAGTCAGAAACACCCCTCCATCCCGTCAAAGTGATTCAGAACTCCCCCCCCCGTCAAAGTAAGTCAGAAACAGCCCCACCCCGTCAAAGTGATTCAGACCCCCCCCCCCCGTCAAAGTGAGTCAGAAACACCCCCCCCCTCGTCAAAGTGAGTCAGAAACACCACCCCTCCTGTCAAAGTGAGTTAGAAACAGCCCCCACCGTCAAAGTGAGTCAGAAACAGCCCCACCCCGTCAAAGTGATTCAGAAACACCCCCACCCGTCAAAGTGAGGCAGAAACAACCACACCCCGTCAAAGTGAGTCAGAACCCCCCCCCCCCGTCACGGTGAGTCAGAAACGCCCCCCCCCCCGTCAAAGTGAGTCAGAAACACCACCCCTCCTGTCAAAGTGAGTTACAAACACCCCCCACCGTCAAAGAGGGTCAGAAACACCCCCTCCCCACGTCAAAGTGAGTCAGGAACGCCCCCCCCCCGTCAAAGTGAGTCAGAAACACCACCCCTACTGTCAAAGTGAGTTAGAAACACCCCCCACCGTCAAAATGAGCCAGAAAAAGCCCCACCCCGTCAAAGTGAGTTAGAAACACCCCCCCGCCTCAATGTGAGTCAGAACCCCCCCCCCCCCCCGTTAAAATGAGTCAGAAAGACCCCCTCAAAATGAGTCAGAAACACTCCACCCCCGTCAAAGTGAGTCAGAAACTCCCCCCCCCTCCCGTAGGAGTGAGTCAGAACCCCCCCACCGTCAAAGTGAGTCAGATACACCCCACCCCTCATCAAAGTGAGTCAGAAACAGCCCCCTGTCAGGGTGAGTCAGGAACACCCTCCCCCGCCAAAGTGAGTCAGAAACACCACCCCCAGCGTCAAAGTGAGTCAGCAACACCCCTCCCCCATCAAAGTGAGCCAGAAACACCCCCCGGCCTCAATGTGAGTCAGAAAGACCCCTCCCCGTCAAAGTGGGTCAGAAACAACCCCCCCCCCCCGTTTAAGTGAGTCAGATACACCACCCACTCAAAGTGAGACAGAAAGACACCCGCCCCCCGTCAAAGTGAGTCAGAAGCACCCCCCCCGTCAAAGCGAGTCCGAAACTCCCCCCATCGTCAAAGTGAGACAGAAAATTACCGCCCCCCGTCAAATTGAGTCCGAAACTCCCCCCCCCGTCAAAGTGAGTCAGAAACACCCCCCTACCCGTCAAAGTGAGTCAGACCCCCATACCCGTCATAGTGAGTCCAAAACACACACCTCCGTCAAAGTGAGTAAGAAACACCACCACCCCCATCAAAGTGAGTCAGAAACTCCCCTCCCTCCCGTCAAACTGAGTCAGAACTCCCCCCCCCGTCAAAGTGAGTCAGAAACAGCCCCACCCCGTCAAAGTGAGTCAGAAACCCCCCCGTCAAAGTGAGTCAGAAACACCCACCCCCGTCAAAGTGAGTCAGAAACACCACCCCTCCTGTCAAAGTCAGTTAGAAACACCCCCCACCGTCAAAGTGAGTCAGAAACACCCCCTCCTCCGTCAAAGTGAGTCAGAACACCCCTCCCTCCCGTCAAAGTGATTCAGAACTCCCCCCGTCAAAGTAAGTCAGAAACAGCCCCACCCCGTCAAAGTGATTCAGACCCACCCCCCCCCCCCCCACCGTCAAAGTGAGTCAGAAAAACCCCCCTCGTCAAAGTGAGTCAGAAACACCACCCCCCCTGTCAAAGTGAGTTACAAACACCCCCCACCGTCAAAGAGGGACAGAAACACCCCTTACCCACGTCAAAGTGAGTCAGAAACACCCCCCCCCCGGTCAACGTGATTCAGAAACACCCCCCCCCCGTCAAAGTGAGTCAGGAACTCCCCCTCAAAGTGAGGCAGGAACACCCCACCCCCGTCAAATTGAGTCAGAACACCCCCCCCCCGTCAAAGTGAGTCAGAAACACCACCCCTCCTGTCAAAGTGAGTTAGAAACACCCCCCACCGTCAAAATGAGCCAGAAAAAGCCCCACCCCGTCAAAGTGAGTTAGAAACACCCCCCCCCCCGCCTCAATGTGAGTCAGAACTCCCCCCCCGTTAAAATGAGTCAGAAAGACCCCCTCAAAGCGAGTCAGAAACACCCCACCCCCGTCAAAGTGAGTCAGAAACGCCCCCCCCCCGTAGGAGTGAGTCAGAACCCCCTCAACCGTCAAAGTGAGTCAGATACACCCCACCCCTCATCAAAGTGAGTCAGAAACAGCACCCCGTCAGGGTGAGTCAGGAACACCCTCCCCCGCCAAAGTGAGTCAAAAACACCACCCCCAGCGTCAAAGTGAGTCAGCAACACCCCTCCCCCATTAAAGTGAGTCATAAACACCCCCCGGCCTCAATGTGAGTCAGAAAGACCCCTCCCCCGTCAAAGTGGGTCAGAAACAGCCCCACCCCGTCAAAGTGATTCAGAAACCCCCCCACCCGTCAAAGTGAGGCAGAAACAACCACACCCCGTCAAAGTGAGTCAGAACCCCCCCCCCCCGTCACGGTGAGTCAGAAACGCCCCCCCCCGTCAAAGTGAGTCAGAAACACCACCCCTCCTGTCAAAGTGAGTTAAAAACACCCCCCACCGTCAAAGAAGGTCAGAAACACCCCCTCCCCATGTCAATGTGAGTCAGAAACACACACACCCCGGTCAACGTGAGTCAGAAACACCCCCCCCCCTTCAAAGTGAGTCAGAAACTCCCCCTCAAAGTGAGGCAGTAACACCCCACCCCCGTCAAATTGAGTCAGAAGCTCCTCCCCCGTAAGAGTGAGTCAGAACCCCCCCCCCCACGTCAAAGTGAGTCAGAAACACCACCCCTCCTGTCAAAGTGAGTTAGAAACACCCCGTACCGTCAAAGTGAGTCAGAAACACACACCCCCGGTCAACGTGAGTCAGAAACACCCACCCCACTGTCAAAGGGAGTCAGAACCCCCCCTCAAAGTGAGGCAGGACCACCCCACCCCTGTCAAATTGAGCCAGAAACTCCTCCCCCCGTATGAGTGAGTCAGAAACACCCCCTCCCCCCCGTTAAAGTGATTCAGAAACACCACCCCCTCAAAGTGAGTCATAAAGAACCCCCCCCCCCCCGCGGCGTCAAAGTGAGTCAGCAACAACCCACCCTTCCCCGTCAAAGTGAGTCAGAAACACCACCAGGCCTCAATATGAGTCAGAAACACCCCGGCCCCGTCAATGTGAGTCAGAAACCCCCCACGCCGTTAAAGTGAGTCAGAAACAGCACCCCCTCAAAGTGAGGCAGAACCCCCGTCAAAGTGAGTCAGAAACACAACCCGGCCTCAATGAGAATCAGAAACAACCCGCCTCCGTGAAGGTGAGTCAGAAACACCCCCCCGGCCCGTTAAAGTGAGTCAGAAACACCACCCCCTCAAAGTGAGACAGAAACACACCCTCCCCCCGTCAAAATGAGTTAGAAACAACCTCGCCGTCAAAGCGAGTCAGAAGCATCCCCCCCGTCAAAGTGAGTCAGAAACTCCCCCCATCGTCAAAGTGAGTCAGAAACATCCCGCCCCCGGTCAAAGTGAGTCCGAAACTGCCCCCCCCCCCCCGGCAAAATGAGTCAGAAACACCCCCTCCCGTCAAAGTGAGTCAGACCCCCCTACCCGTCATAGTGAGTCCAAAAAACACACTCCCGTCAAAGTGAGTCAGAAACACCCCAACCCCCGTCAAAGTGAGTCAGAAACACCCCTCCCCGTTAAAGTGAGTCAGAAACATAACCCCCACAAAGTGAGACAGAAACCCGCCCCCCCCCCCGTCAAAGTGAGTTAGAAACACAACCCGGCCTCAATGAGAGTCAGAAAAACCCCGACCCGTGAAGATGAGTCAGAAACACCCCCCCCCCGTTCAAGTGAGTCAGAAACACCACCCCCTCAAAGTGAGACAGAAACACACCCTCCCCCCGTCAAATTGAGTCAGAAACAACCTCGCCGTCAAAGCGAGTCAGAAGCACCCACCCCCCCCCCCCCCCCGTCAAAGTGAGTCCGAAACTCCCCCCCGTCAAAATGAGTCAGAAACGCCCCCCTCCCGTCAAAGTGAGTCAGACCCCCTACCCGTCATAGTGAGTCCAAACCCCCCCCCCACCCCGTCAAAGTGAGTCAGAAACAACCCCACCCCCGTCAAAGTGAGTCAGAAACACCCCTCGCTCCCGTCAAAGTGAGTCAGAACTTCCCCCCGTCAAAGTGAGTCAGAAACAGCCCCACGCCGTCAAAGTGAGTCAAACCCCCCCCCCCCGTCAAAGTGAGTCAAACACCCCCCCCCGCTTCAATGTGAGTTAGAAACACCCCCCACCGTCAAAGTGAGTCAGAAACACCCCCCCCCCCCGGTCAACGTGAGTCAGAAACACCCCCGCCGTCAAAGTGAGTCAGAACCCCCCCCCCCTCAAAGTGAGTCAGAAACACCCCCCACCCCCGTCAAAGTGAGTCAGAAACACCACCCCTCGTGGCAAAGTGAGTTAGAAACACCCCCTCGTCAAAGTGAGTCAGAAACACCTCGCCCCCCGATCAAAATGAGTTAGAAACAGCCCCCCGGGTCAACGTGAGTCAGAAACACACCCTCCGCACGTCAAATTGAGTCAGAAACTCCTCCTCCCAGTAAGAGCGAGTCAGAAGCCCCCCCCCGTCAAAGTGAGACTGAAACACCAAAACCTCTCGTCAAAGTGAGTCAGAAACACCCCACCCCCCGCCGTCAGACTGGGTCAGAAACACCACCCCCCGCCAAAATGAGTCATAGACACCCCCCAGCGTCAAAGTGCGTCAGCAACACCCTCCCCCCGTCAAAGTGAGTCATAAACACCCCCCGGCCTCAATGTGAGTCAGAAACACCCCCCCCCCCCCCGTTAAAGTGAGTCAGAATCAACACCCCCTCAAAGTGAGACAGAAACAACCCCCCCCCCCTCAAAGTGAGTCAGAACCCCCCTCAAAAAGAGTCAGAAGCACCCCACACCCGTCAAAGTGAGTCAGAAACACCCCCCGTAAACGTGACTCAGAAACCCCCCCCCCACCCCACCGTCAAAGTGAGTCAGAAACACCTCACCCCTCATCAAAGTGAGTCAGAAACAGCCCCCCGTCAGTGTGAGTCAGCAACACCCCGCCCCCCCGCCAAAGTGAGTCAGAAACACCCCCCCAGCGTCAAAGTGAGTCAGCAACACCACCCCCCGCCCCCGTCAAAGTGAGTCAGAAACAACCCCGGCCTCAATGTGAGTCAGAAACACCCCGTCGCCGTCAAAGTGGGTCAGAAACACCACACCCTCAAAGTGAGACAGAAACACACCCGCCCCACGTCAAAGTGAGTCAGAAACAAACTCGCCGTCAAAGTGAGTCAGAAGCACCCCCCCCCCCCGTCAAAGTGAGTCAGAAACTACCCCCATCGTCAAAGTGAGTCAGAAACGTCCCGCCCCCCGTCAACGTGAGTCCGAAACTCCCCTGCTTCAAAATGAGTGAGAAACACCCCCCTCCCGTCAAAGTGAGTCAGAACTCCCCCCCCCGTCAAAGAGAGTCAGAAACAGCCCCACCCCGTCAAAGTGAGTCAGAAACACGCCCCCCGTCAAAGTGAGTCAGAAACCCCCCCCCCCGACAAAGTGAGTCAGAAGCACCACCCCTCCTGTCAAAGTGAGTTAGAAACGCCCCCCACCGTCAAAGTGAGTCAGAAGCACCCCCCCCCCCGTCAAAGTGAGTCAGACCCCCCTATCCGTCATAGTGAGTCCAAAACATACAACCCCGTCAAAGTGAGTCAGTAACACCCCCACCCCCGTCAAAGTGAGTCAGAAACACCCCTCCCTCCCGTCAAAGTGAGTCAGAACTCCCCCCGTCAAAGAGAGTCAGAAACAGCCCCACCCCGTCAAAGTAAGTGAGACACACCCTCCCCGTCAAAGTGAGTCAGAAACGTCCCCACCGTCAAAGTGAGTCAGAAACACCCCGCCCCCCGTCAAAGTGAGTCAGAAACACCACCCCTCCTGTCAAAGTGAGTCAGAAACATCCCCCCCCGTCAGAGTGAGTTAGAAACACCACCCCCCCCCCCGCCAAAGTGAGTCATAAAGACGACCCCAGCGTCAAAGTAAGTCAGCAACACCCCCCCCCCCTCCCGTCAAAGTGAGTCAGAAACACACCCCGGCCTCAATGTGAGTCAGAAACACCCCGCCCCCGTCAAAGTTGGTCAGAACCCCCCCCCCGTCAAAGTGAGTCATAAACACCCCCACCCCGTCAAAGTGAGTCAGAAACACCAAAACCTCTCGTCAAAGTGAGTCAGAAACACCCCCCCCCCCGCCGTCAGACTGGGTCAGAAACACCACCCCCCGCCAAAATGAGTCATAGACACCCCCCGGCCTCAATGTGAGTCAGAAACACCCCCCTCCCCCGTTAAAGTGAGTCAGAATCAACACCCCCTCAAAGTGAGACAGAAACAACCCCCCCCCCTCAAAGTGAGTCAGAACCCCCCTCAAAAAGAGTCAGAAGCACCCCACACCCGTCAAAGTGAGTCAGAAACACCCCCCGTAAACGTGACTCAGAAACCCCCCCCACCCCACCGTCAAAGTGAGTCAGAAACACCTCACCCCTCATCAAAGTGAGTCAGAAACAGCCCCCCGTCAGTGTGAGTCAGCAACACCCCCCCCCCCGCCAAAGTGAGTCAGAAACACCCCCCCAGCGTCAAAGTGAGTCAGCAACACCACCCCCCGCCCCCGTCAAAGTGAGTCAGAAACACCCCCCGGCCTCAATGTGAGTCAGAAACACCCCTCCTGTCAAAGTGAGTCAGAAACATCCCCCCCCGTCAGAGTGAGTTAGAAACACCACCCCCCCCCCCCGATAAAGACGACCCCAGCGTCAAAGTAAGTCAGCAACACCCCCCCCCCTCCCGTCAAAGTGAGTCAGAAACACACCCCGGCCTCAATGTGAGTCAGAAACACCCCGCCCCCGTCAAAGTTGGTCAGAACCCCCCCCCGTCAAAGTGAGTCATAAACACCCCCACCCCGTCAAAGTGAGTCAGAAACACCCCGCCCCCCATCAAAGTGAGTCCGAAACTCCCCCCCCATCCGTCAAAATGAGTCAGAAACATCACGCTTCCGTCAAAGTTAGTCAGATCCCCCTACCAGTCATAGTGAGTCCAAAACACAAACCCCCGTCAAAGTGAGTCAGAAACACCCCCACCCCCGTCAAAGTGAGTCAGAAACACCCCTCCCTCCCGTCAAAGTGTGTCCGAACTACCCCCCGTCAAAGTGAGTCAGAAAATCCCACCCCCCCCCGTCAAAGTGAATCAGAAACAACCCCCCCCCACCCCGTCAAAGTGAGTTAGAAACACACCCCACCGTCAAAGTGAATCAGAAACACCCCCTCCCCACGTCAAAGTGAGTCAGAAACACGCACCCCCGGTCAACGTGAGTCAGAAACACCACCCCTCCTGGCAAAGTGAGTTAGAAACACCCCCCTCGTCAAAGTGAGTCAGAAACGCCTCCACCCTCGTCAAAGTGCGTCAGAAACACCTACCCCCCCCCCCCCCGTCAAAGTGAGTTAGAAACACACACACCCGGTCAACGTGAGTCAGAAACACACGCTCCCCACGTCAAAGTGAGTCGGAACCCCCCCCTCTCAAAGGGAGGCAGGAACACACCACCCACGTCAAATTGAGTCAGAAACTCCTCACCCCCGTAATAGTGACTCAGAACCACCCCCCCCCCCGTCAAAGTGAGACTGAAACACCCAACGTCTCGTCAACGTGAGTCAGAACACCCCCCCCCCGTCAGAGTGGGTCAGGAACACCACCCCCCGCCAAAGTGAGTCATAAAAACACCCCCAGTGTCAAAGTGAGTCAGCAACACCCTCCCCCGTCAAAGTGAATCAGAAACACCCCCGAGCCTCAATGTGAGTCAGAAACACCTCCCCACGTTAATGTGGGTCAGAAACAACACCCCCTCAAAGTGAGACAGAAACAACCCCCCCCCCCCGTCAAAGTGAGTCAGAAACACCCCACACCCGGCAAAGTGAGTCAGAAAATCCCCCCCGTAAAAGTGAGTCAGAAACCTCCCCACCCCACCGTCAAAGTGAGTCAGAAACACCTCACCCCTCATCAATGTGAGTCATAAACAATCCCCCGTCAGAGTGAGTCAGGAACAGCCCCCCCCCGCCAAAGTGAGCCAGAAACACCCACCTCCAGCGTCAAAGTGAGTCAGCAACACCGCCCCCCCCCCCCCCCGTCAAAGTGATTCAGAAACACCACCCACTCAAAGTGAGACAGAAACACACCCGCCCACCGTCAAAGTGAGTCAGAACCCCCACTCAAAGTGAGTCAAAAACACCCCACACCCGGCAAAGTGAGTCAGAAACTCCCCCCCGTAAACGTGAGTCAGAAACCCCCCCACCCCACCGTCTAAGTGAGTCAGAAACACCTCACCCCTCATCAATGTGAGTCATAAACAATCCCCCGTCAGAGTGAGTCAGGAACCCCCCCCCCCCCGCCAAAGTGAGTCAGAAACACCCACCCCCAGCGTCAAAGTGAGTCAGCAACAACGCCCCCTCCCCCCCCCGTCAAAGTGAGTCAGAAACACCACCCCCTCAAAGTGTGACAGAAATACACCCGCCCCCCGTCAAAGTGAATCAGAAACAACCTCGCCGTCAACGTGAGTCAGAAGCACCCCCCCCCGTCAAAGTGAGTCCGAAACTCCCCCCATCGTCAAAGTGAGTCAGAAACATCCCGCCCCCCGTCAAAGTGAGTCCGAAACTCCCCCCCACGTCAAAATCAGTGAGATACACCCCCCTCCCATCAAAGTGAGTCAGACCCCCCTACCCGTCATAGTGAGTCCAAAACACACAACCCCGTCAAAGTGAGTCAGAAACACCCCCACCCCCGTCAAAGTGAGTCAGAAACAGCCCCACCCCCGTAAGAGTGAGTCAGAACCCCCCCCCCCCCGTCAAAGAGAGACTAACCTCTCGTCAAAGTGAGTCAGAAACACCCCCCACCGTCACAGTGGGTCAGAAACACCACCCCCCGCCAAAGTGAGTCATAAACAACAGCCCCATCCGGTTAAAGTGAGTCAGAAACACCTCCCCCCGTCAAAGTGAGTCAGAAACACCCCCCCTGTCAAAGTGAGTCAGATACACCCCGTCCTGGCAAATTGAGTAAGAACCCCCCCCCCCCCCCCCGTTAAAGTGAGTCAGAAACACCCCCCCCCCACCCCCACCCCGTCAAAGTGAGTTAGAAACACACCCCACCGTCAAAATGAATCAGAAACACCCCCTCCCCACGTCACAGTGAGTCAGAAACACACACACCCCGGTCAACGTGAGTCAGAACCCTCCCCCCTCAAAGGGAGGCAGGAACACACCACCCACCTCAAATTGAGTCAGAAACTCCTCACCCCCGTAAGAGTGAGTCAGAACCACCATCCCCCCCACGTCAAAGTGAGACTAAAACACCCAACCTCTCGTCAAAGTGAGTCAGAAACACCCTCCCCCCCCCCCGTCAGAGTGGGTCAGAAACACCCCCCCCCCCCCCCCCCCGCCAAAGTGAGTCATTAACACTCCCCCCTGCGTCAAAGTGAGTCAGCAACACCCTCCCCCCGTCAAAGTGAGTCAGAAACACCCCCCGGCCTCAATGTGAGTCAGAAACCCCTTCCCCCCGTTAAAGTGAGTCAGAAACAACACCCCCTCAAAGCGAGACAGAAACAACCCCCCCCCCCGTCAAAGTGAGTCAGAACCCCCCCCCCACTCAAAGTGAGTCAGAAACACCCCACCCCCGTCAAAGTGAGTCAGAAACTCCCCTCCGTAAAAGTGAGTCAGAACCCCCCCCACCTTAAAGTGAGTCAGAAACACCATACCCTCAAAGTGAGATAGAAACACACCCGCCCCCCGTCAAAGTGAGTCAGAAACAACCCCGCCGTCAAAGTGAGTCAGAAGCACGCCCCCCCGTCAAAGTGAGTCCGAAACTCCCCCCCATCGTCAAAGTGAGTCAGAAACACCCCGCCCCCCATCAAAGTGAGTCCGAAACTCCCCCCACGCCGTCAAAATGAGTCAGAAACACCACCCTCCCGTCAAAGTGAGTCAGAACCCCCGACCGGTCATAGTGAGTCCAAAACACAAACCCCCATCAAAGTGAGTCAGAAACACCCCCACCCCCGTCAAAGTGAGTCAGAAACACCCCTCCCTCCCGTCAAAGTGAGTCCGAACTACCCCCCGTCAAAGTGAGTCAGAAACACCCCCCCCCCCGTCAAAGTGAATCAGAAACAACCCCCCCCCCAACCCCGTCAAAGTGAGTTAGAAACACACCCCACCGTCAAAGTGAATCAGAAACACCCCCTCCCCACGTCAAAGTGAGTCGGAAACACACACCCCCCCCGGTCAACGTGAGTCAGAAACACCACCCCTCCTGGCAAAGTGAGTTAGAAACACCCCCCTCGTCAAAGTGAGTCAGAAACACCTCCCCCACCCGTCAAAGTGAGTTAGAAACACATACCCCCGGTCAACGTGAGTCAGAAACACACCACCCCCGTCAAATTGAGTCAGAAACTCCTCCCCCCCCCCCCCACGTAAGAGTGAGTCAGAACCCCCCCCCCCCCCCCCCCGCCGTCAAAGTGAGACTGATACACCAAACCTCTCGTCAAAGTGAGTCAGAAACACCCCCAACCCGTCAGAGTGGGTCAGGAACACCACCCCCGGTCAACGTGAGTCAGAAACACCACCCCTCCTGGAAAAGTGAGTTAGAAACACCCCCCTCGTCAAAGTGCGTCAGAAACACCACCCCTCCCCCCCCCCCCCCGTCAAAGTGAGTTAGAAACACACACACCCGGTCAACGTGAGTCAGAAACACCAGCTCCCCACGTCAAAGTGAGTCAGAACCCCCCCCCTCAAAGGGAGGCAGGAACACACCACCCACGTGAAATTGAGTCAGAAACTCCTCACCCCCGTAAGAGTGAGTCAGAACAACCCCCCCCCCGTCAAAGTGAGACTGAAACACCCAACCTCTCGTCAGCGTGAGTCAGAAACACCCCCCCCCCCCGTCAGAGTGGGTCAGGAACACCAGCCCCCGCCAAAGTGAGTCATAAAAACACCCCCAGTGTCAAAGTGAGTCAGCAACACCCTCCCCCGTCAAAGTGAGTCAGAAACACCCCCCGGCCTGAATGTGAGTCAGAAATAACCTCCCCCCGTTAAAGTGAGTCAGAAACAACACCCCCTCAAAGTGAGACAGAAACAACCCCTCCCCCGTCAAAGTGAGTCAGAAACACCCCACACCCGGCAAAGTGAGTCAGAAACTCCCCCCCCCCCCCGTAAAGGTGAGTCAGAAACCCCCCCACCCCACCGTCAAAGTGAGTCAGAAATACCTCACCCCTCATCAATGTGAGTCATAAACAATCCCCCGTCAGATTGAGTCAGGAACACCCCCCCTCCCCGCCAAAGTGAGTCAGAAACACCCGGCCCCCCGGTCAACGTGAGTCAGAAACACCACCCCTCCTGGAAAAGTGAGTTAGAAACACCCCCCTCGTCAAAGTGCGTCAGAAACACCTCCCCTCCCCCCCCCCCCCCCCCCCGTCAAAGTGAGTTAGAAACACACACACCCGGTCAACGTGAGTCAGAAACACACGCTCCCCACGTCAAAGTGAGTCAGAACCCCCCCTCAAAGGGAGGCAGGAACACACCACCCACGTCAAATTGAGTCAGAAACTCCTCACCCCCGTAAGAGTGAGTCAGAACCACCCCCCCCCGTCAAAGTGAGACTGAAACACCCAACCTCTCGTCAACGTGAGTCAGAAACAGCCCCCCCCCCCCGTCAGAGTAGGTCAGGAACTCCACCCCCCGCCAAAGTGAGTCATAAAAACACCCCCAGTGTCAAAGTGAGTCAGCAACACCCTCCCCCGTCAAAGTGAGTCAGAAACACCCCCCGGCCTCAATGTGAGTCAGAAACACCTCCCCCCGTTAAAGTGAGTCAGAAACAACACCCACTCAAAGTGAGACAGAAACAACCCCCCCCCCGTCAAAGTGAGTCAGAAACACCCCACACCCGGCAAAGTGAGTCAGAAACTCCCCCCCGTAAAAGTGAGTCAGAAACCTCCCCACCCCACCGTCAAAGTGAGTCAGAAACACCTCACCCCTCATCAATGTGAGTCATAAACAATCCCCCGTCAGAGTGAGTCAGGAACACCCCCCCCCCCGCCAAACTGAGTCAGAAACACCCACCCCCAGCGTCAAAGTGAGTCAGCAACACCCCCCACCCCGTCAAAGTGAGTCAGAAACACCACCCACTCAAAGTGAGACAGAAACACACCCGCCCCCCGTCAAAGTGAGTCAGAACCCCCCCTCAAAGTGAGTCAGAAACACCCCACACCCGGCAAAGTGAGTCAGAAACTCCACCCCGTAAAAGTGAGTCAGAAACACCCCCCACCCCACCGTCAAAGTGAGTCAGAAACACATCACCCCTCATCAATGTGAGTCATAAACAATCCCCCGTCAGAGTGAGTCAGGAACGCCCCGCCCCCCCCCGCCAAAGTGAGTCAGAGACACCCACCCCCAGCGTCAAAGTGAGTCAGCAACAACCCCCCCCCCCCGTCAAAGTGAGTCAGAAACACCACCCCCTCAAAGTGAGACAGAAACACACCCGCCCCCCGTCAAAGTGAATCAGAAACAACCTCGCCGTCAACGTGAGTCAGAAGCACCACCCCCCCGTCAAAGTGAGTCCGAAACTCCCCCCATCGTCAAAGTGAGTCAGAAACATCCCGCCCCCGTCAAAGTGAGTCCGAAACTCCCCCCCACGTCAAAATTTGTGAGATACACCCCCCTCCCATCAAAGTGAGTCAGACCCCCCTACCCGTCATAGTGAGTCCAAAACACACAACCCCGTCAAAGTGAGTCAGAAACACCCCCACCCCCGTCAAAGTGAGTCAGAAACACCCCTCCCTCCCGTCAAAGTCAGTCAGAACTCCCCCCCATCAAAGTGAGTCAGAAACAGCCCCACCCCCGTAAGAGTGAGTCAGAACCAACCCCCCCCCCGTCAAAGTGAGTCATAAACACCACCCCCCGCCAAAGTGAGTCATAAACACTCCCCCCCCAGCGTCAAAGTGAGTCAGCAACACCCTCCCCCCCCCGTCAAAGTGAGTCAGAAACACCCCCCGGCCTCAATGTGAGTCAGAAACACCCCCCCCCCCGTTAAAGTGAGTCAGAAACAACACCCTCTCAAAGCGAGACAGAAACAAAGCCCCCACCCCGTCAAAGTGAGTCAGAACCAACCCCCTCAAAATGAGTCAGAAACACCCCACCCCCGTCAAAGTGAGTCAGAAACTCCCACCCGTAAAAGTGAGTCAGAACCCCCCCCCCCCCCCACGTTAAAGTGAGTCAGAAAAACCATACCCTGAAAGTGAGACAGAAATACACCCGCCCCCCGTCAAAGTGAGTCAGAAACAACCCCGCCGTCAAAGTGAGTCAGAAGCACCCCCCCCGTCAAAGTGAG
The DNA here is from genome assembly GCF_047496885.1 of Scyliorhinus torazame. Classification (NCBI taxonomy): domain Eukaryota; kingdom Metazoa; phylum Chordata; class Chondrichthyes; order Carcharhiniformes; family Scyliorhinidae; genus Scyliorhinus; species Scyliorhinus torazame. The sequence goes on along the minus strand of NC_092737.1, from coordinate 27,697,087 downwards.
TCCGAAACTCCCCCCCCCCCATCGTCAAAGTGAGTCAGAAACACCCCGCCCCCATCAAAATGAGTCCGAAACTCCCCCCCGTCAAAATGAGTCAGAAACACCACCCTCCCATCAAAGTCAGTCAGATCCCCCTACTAGTCATAGTGAGTCCAAAGCACAAACCCCCGTCAAAGTGAGTCAGAAACACCCCCCCCCCCCCCGTTAAAGTGAGTCAGAAACAACACCCTCTCAAAGCGAGACAGAAACAAAGCCCCCACCCCGTCAAAGTGAGTCAGAACCAACCCCCTCAAAATGAGTCAGAAACACCCCACCCCCGTCAAAGTGAGTCAGAAACTCCCACCCGTAAAAGTGAGTCAGAACCCCCCCCCACGTTAAAGTGAGTCAGAAAAACCATACCCTGAAAGTGAGACAGAAATACACCCGCCCCCCGTCAAAGTGAGTCAGAAACAACCCCGCCGTCAAAGTGAGTCAGAAGCACCCCCCCCGTCAAAGTGAGTCCGAAACTCCCCCCCCATCGTCAAAGTGAGTCAGAAACACCCCGCCCCCATCAAAATGAGTCCGAAACACCCCCCCGTCAAAATGAGTCAGAAACACCACCCTCCCATCAAAGTCAGTCAGATCCCCCTACTAGTCATAGTGAGTCCAAAGCACAAACCCCCGTCAAAGTGAGTCAGAAACACCCCCACCCCGTCAAAGTGAGTCAGAATCACCCCTCCCTCCCGTCAAAGTGAGTCAGAACTCCCCCCCGTCAAAGTGAGTCACAAACAGCCCCATCCCGTCAAAGTGAGTCAGAAACACCTCCCCCCGTCAAAGTGAGTCAGAAACACCCCCCCTGTCAAAGTGAGTCAGATATAGCCCCTCCTGGCAAATTGAGTCAGAAACACCGCCCCCCCCGTCAAAGTGAGTCAGAAACACCCTCACCCCACCCCGTCAAAGTGAGTTAGAAACACACCCCACCGTCAAAATGAATCAGAAACACCCCCTCCCCACGTCACAGTGAGTCAGAAACACACACCCCCGGTCAACGTGAGTCAGAACCCCCCCCCCTCAAAGGGAGGCTGGAACACACCACCCACCTCAAATTGAGTCAGAAACTCCTCACCCCCGTAAGAGTGAGTCAGAAACACCTCCCCCCCCCGTCAAAGTGAGACTAAAACACCCAACCTCTCGTCAAAGTGAGTCAGAAACACCCTCCCCCCCCCCCCCCCCAGCGTCAAAGTGAGTCAGCAACACCCTCCCCCCGTCAAAGTGAGTCAGAAACACCCCCCGGCCTCAATGTGAGTCAGAACCCCCCCCCCCCCGTTAAAGTGAGTCAGAAACAACACCCCCTCAAAGCGAGACAGAAACAACCCCCCCCCCGTCAAAGTGAGTCAGAACCCCCCCCCCACTCAAAGTGAGTCAGAAACACCCCACCCCCGTCAAAGTGAGTCAGAAACTCCCCCCCGTAAAAGTGAGTCAGACACCCCCCCCCCACGTCAAAGTGAGTCAGAAACACCATACCCTCAAAGTGAGACAGAAACACACCCGCCCCCCGTCAAAGTGAGTCAGAAAAAACCCCGCCGTCAAAATTATTCCGATACTCCCCCCCATCGTCAAAGTGAGTCAGAAACACCCCGCCCCCATCAAAGTGAGTCCGAAACTCCCCCCCCGTCAAAATGAGTCAGAAACACCACCCTCACGTCAAAGTGAGTCAGATCCCCCTACCTGTCATAGTGAGTCCAAACAACAAACACCCGTCAAAGTGAGTCAGAAACACCCCCACCCCCGTCAAAGTGAGTCAGAAACACCCCTCCCTCCCGTCAAAGTGAGTCCGAACTACCCCCCGTCAAAGTGAGTCAGAAACACCCCCCCCCCGTCAAAGTGAATCAGAAACAACCCCCCCACCCCGTCAAAGTGAGTTAGAAACACACCCCACCGTCAAAGTGAATCAGAAACACCCCCTCCTCACGTCAAAGTGAGTCAGAAACACACACCCCCGGTCAACGTGAGTCAGAAACACCACCCCTCCTGGCAAAGTGAGTTCGAAACACCCCCCTCGTCAAAGTGAGTCAGAAACACCTCCTCCCCACGTCAAAGTGAGTCAGAAACACACACCCCCGGTCAACGTGAGTCAGAAACACCACCCCTCCTGGCAAAGTGAGTTCGAAACACCCCCCTCGTCAAAGTGAGTCAGAAACACCTCCCCCCCCCCGTCAAAGTGAGTTAGAAACACACACCCCCGGTCAACGTGAGTCAGAAACACACCACCCCCGTCAAATTGAGTCAGAAACTCCTCCCCCCCCCCCCAGGTAAGAGTGAGTCAGAACCACCCCACCCGCCCCCCCCCCGTCAAAGTGAGACTGATACACCAAACCTCTCGTCAAAGTGAGTCAGAAACACCCCCCACCCCGTCAGAGTGGGTCAGGAACACCACCCCCCGCCAAAGTGAATCAGAAAAACACCCCCCCGGTCAACGTGAGTCAGAAACACCCCCCCCCCGGTCAACGTGAGTCAGAAACACCACCCCTCCTGGAAAAGTGAGTTTGAAACACCCCCTCGTCAAAGTGCGTCAGAAACACCTCCCCTCCCCCCCCCCCGTCAAAGTGAGTTAGAAACACACACACCCGGTCAACATGAGTCAGAAACACACGCTCCCCACGCCAAAGTGAGTCAGAAATCCCCCCCCCCTCAAAGGGAGGCAGGAACACACCACCCACGTCAAATTGAGTCAGAAACTCCTCACCCCCGTAAGAGTGAGTCAGAACCACCCCCCCCGTCAAAGTGAGACTGAAACACCCAACCTCTCGTCAACGTGAGTCAAACCCCCCCCCCCCCCGTCAGAGTGGATCAGGAACACCACCCCCCGCCAAAGTGAGTCATAAAAACACCCCCAGTGTCAAAGTGAGTCAGCAACACCCTCCCCCGTCGAAGTGAGTCAGTAACATCCCCCGACCTCAATGTGAGTCAGAAACACCTCCCCCCGTTAAAGTGAGTCAGAAACAACACACCCTCAAAGTCAGACAGAAATAACCCCCCACCCCGTCAAAGTGAGTCAGAAACACCCCACACCCGGCAAAGTGAGTCAGGAACTCCCCCCGTAAAAGTGAGTCAGAAACTCCCCCACCCCACCATCAAAGTGAGTCAGAAACACCTCACCCCTCATCAATGTGAGTCAAAAACAATCCCCCGTCAGAGTGAGTCAGGAACACCCCCCCCCCCGCCAAAGTGAGTCAGAAACACCAACCCCCAGCGTCAAAGTGAGTCAGCAACACCCCCCCACCCCCGTCAAAGTGAGTCAGAAACACCACCCACACAAAGTGAGACAGAAACACACCCGCCCCCCGTCAAAGTGAGTCAGAACCCCCCTCAAAGTGAGTCAGAAACACCCCACACCCGGCAAAGTGAGTCAGAAACTCCCCCCCGTAAAAGTGAGTCAGAAACCCCCCCACCCCACCGTCAAAGTGAGTCAGAAACACCTCACCCCTCATCAATGTGAGTCATAAACAATCCCCCGTCAGAGTGAGTCAGGAACCCCCCCCACCCCCCGCCAAAGTGAGTCAGAAACACCCACCCCCAGCGTCAACGTGAGTCAGCAACACCCCCCCCGTCAAAGTGAATCAGAAACAACCTCGCCGTCAACGTGAGTCAGAAGCACCCCCCCCCCCGTCAAAGTGAGTCCGTAACTCCCCCCATCGTCAAACTGAGTCAGAAACATCCCGCCCCCCGTCAAAGTGAGTCCGAAACTCCCCCCCACGTCAAAATGAGTGAGATACACCCCCCTCCCATCAAAGTGAGTCAGACCCCCCCTACCCGTCATAGTGAGTCCAAAACACACAACCCCATCAATGTGAGTGAGAAACACCCCCACCCCCGTCAAAGTGAGTCAGAAACACCCCTCCCTCCCGTCAAAGTCAGAACTCCCCCCCCCGTCAAAATGAGTCAGAAACAGCCCCACCCCCGTAAGAGTGAGTCAGAACCACACCCCCCCCCCGTCAAAGTGAGACTAAAACACCCAACCTATCGTCAAAGTGAGTCAGAAACACCCACCACCGTCAGAGTGGGTAAGAAACACCACCCCCCGCCAAAGTCCGTCATAAACACTCCCCCCCAGCGTCAAAGTGAGTCAGCAACACCCTCCCCCCGTCAAAGTGAGTCAGAAACACCCCTCGGCCTCAATGTGCGTCAGAAACACCCCCCCGCGTTAAAGTGAGTCAGAAACAACACCCTCTCAAAGCGAGACAGAAACAACCCCCCCCCCCCGTCAAAGTGAGTCAGAACCCCCCCCCCTCAGAATGAGTCAGAAACACCCCACCCCCGTCAAAGTGAGTCAGAATCTCCCCCCCGTAATAGTGAGTCAGAACCCCCCCCCCCACGTTCATGTGAGTCAGAAACACCATACCCTCAAAGTGAGACAGAAACACACCCGCCCCCCGTCAAAGTGAGTCGGAAACAACCCCGCCGTCAAAGTGAGTCAGAAGCAACCCCCCGTCAAAGTGAGTCCGAAACTCCCCCCCCATCGTCAAAGTGAGTCAGAAACACCCCGCCCCCCATCAAAGTGAGTCCGAAACTCCCCCTCCCCGTCAAAATGAGTCAGAAACACCACCCTCCCGTCAAAGTGAGTCAGATCCCCCTATCCGTCACAGTGAGTCCAAATCACACAACCCCGTCAAAGTGAGTCAGAAACACCCCCACCCCCGTCAAAGTGAGTCAGAAACACCCCTCCCTCCCGTCAAAGTCAGTCAGAACTCCCCCCCCCCCGTCAAAGTGAGTCAGAAACAGCCCCACCCCGTCAAAGTGAGTCAGAACCCCTACCGCCCCCCCGTCAAAGTGAGTCAGAAAGCCCCCCTCAAAGGGAGGCAGGAACACACCACCCCCGTCAAATTGAGTCAGAAACTCCTCCCCCATGTAAGAGTGAGTCAGAACCCCCCCCCCCCCCGTCAAAGTGAGACTGAAATACCCAACCTCTCGTCAAAGTGAGTCAGAAATACACCCCCCCCCCCCCGTCAGAGTGGGTCAGAACACCAACCCCGCCAAAGTGAGTCATAAACATCCACCACGCCCCCAGCGTCAAAGTGAGTCAGCAACACCCGCCCCGGTCAACGTGAGTCAGAAACACCCCCCCCCCCCGGCAAAGTGAGTCAGAAACACCCCCCCCCCGTCAAAGTGAGTCAGAAACAGCCCCACCCCGTCAAAGTGAGTCAGAACACCCCCCCCCGTCAAAGTGTGTCAGAAACACCCCCCACCCGTCAAAGTGAGCCAGAAACACCACCCTCCTGTCAAAGTGAGTTAGAAACACCCCCCACCGTCAAGGTGAGTCACAAACACCCCCTCCCCACGACAAAGTGAGTCAGAAACAGCCCCCCCGGTCAACGTGAGTCAGAAACACCCCCCCCTCAAAGTGAGGCAGAAAAACCCCCCACCCGTCAAAGTGAGTCAGAAACACCACCCTCCTGTCAAAGTGAGTTAGAAACACCCCCCACCGTCAAGGTGAGTCAGAAACACCCCATCCCCACGACAAAGTGAGTCAGAAACAGCCTCCCCGGTCAACGTGAGTCAGAAACTCCCACCTCAATGTGAGGCAGGAACACCCCACCCCCGTCAAATTGAGTCAGAAACTCCAACCCCCGTAAGAGTGAGTCAGAACCCCCCCCCGTCAAAGAGATTCAGAAAAACCCCACCCCTCGTTAAAGTGAGTGAGAAACCCCACCCCCCACCCTCGTCAGAGTGAGTCAGAAACACCACCCCCAGCCAAAGTGAGTCATAAAGAACCCCCCCCAGCGTCAAAGTGAGTCAGCAACACCGCACCCGCCCCCCCCCGTCAAAGTGAGTCAGCAACACCGCACACACCCCCACCGTCAAAGTGAGTCAGAAACACCCCCCCCCCCGTCAAAGTGAGTCAGAAACACCACCCCCACCCCGTCAAAGTGAGTTAGAAACACACCCCACCGTCAAGGTGAATCAGAAACACCCCCTCCCCTCGTCAAAGTGAGTCAGAAACACACATCCCCGGTCAACATGAGTCAGAAACACCACACCTCCTGGCAAAGTGAGTTAGAAACACCCCCCTCGTCAAAGTGAGTCAGAAACAACCTCCCCCCCGTAAAAGTGAGTTAGAAACACACACCCCCGGTCAACGTGAGTCAGAAACACACCACCCCCGTCAAATTGAGTCAGAAACTCCTCCCCCCCACCCCCCGTAAGAGTGAGTCAGGACCACCCACCCCCCGTCAAAGTGAGACTGAAACACCCAACATCTCTACAAAGTGAGTCAGAAACACCCCCCCCCCGTCAGAGTTGGTCAGGAACACCACCCCCCGCCAAAGTGAGTCATAAACACACCCCCAGTGTCAAAGTGAGTCAGCAACACACTCCCCCCGTCAAAGTCAGAAACACCCCCCGGCCTCACTGTGAGTCAGAAACACCTCCCCCGTTAAAGTGAGTCAGAACCCCCCCCCCCTTAAAATGAGTCAGAAACACCCCACCCCCGTCAAAGTGAGTCAGAAACTCCCCCCCGTAAAAGTGAGTCAGAACCACCCCCCCCCACCCCACCGTCAAAGTGAGTCAGAAACACCTCACCCCTCATCAATGTTAGTCAGAAACAATCCCCCGTCAGAGTGAGTCAGCAACACCCTCCCCCGTCAAAGTGAGTCAGAAACACCCCCTGGCCTCAATGTGAGTCAGAAACACCTCCCCGTTAAAGTGAGTCAGAAACAACACCCCCTCAAAGTGAGACAGAAACAACGCCGCCCCCGTCAAAGTGAGTCAGAGCCCCCCCCTCAAAGTGAGTCAGAAACACCCCACCCCCGTCAAAGTGAGTCAGAAATTCCCCCCCGTAAAAGTGTGTCAGAACCCCCCCCCCACCCCACCGTCAATGGGAGTCAGAAACAATCCCCCGTCAGAGTGAGTCAGCAACACCCCCCCCCCCCCGTCAAAGTGAGTCAGAAACACCACCCCCTCAAAGTGAGACAGAAACACACACGCCCCCCGTCAAAGTGAGTCAGAAACAACCTCGCCGTCAACGTGAGTCAGAAGCACCCACCCCCCGGCAAAGTGAGTCCGAAACTCCCCCCATCGTCAAAGTGAGTCAGAAACATCCCGCCCCCCGTCAAAGTGAGTCCGAAACTCCCCCCACGTCAAAATGAGTGAGATACACCCCCCCTCCCATCAAAGTGAGTCAGACCCCCCCTACCCGTCATAGTGAGTCCAAAACACACAACCCCGTCAAAGTGAGTCAGAAACACCCCCACCCCCGTCAAAGTGAGTCAGAAACACCCCTCCCTCCCGTCAAAGTCAGTCAGAAATCCACCCCCCCGTCAAAGTGAGTCAGAAACAGCCCCACCCCGTCAAGGTGAGTCAGAACCCCTCCCGCCCCCCGTCAAAGTGAGTCAGAAAGCCACCCCTCAAAGGGAGGCAGGAACACACCACCCCCGTCAAATTGAGTCAGAAACTCCTCCCCCCCCCCCCGTAAGAGTGAGTCAGAATCCCCCCCCCCCGTCAAAGCGAGACTGAAACACCCAACCTCTCGTCAAAGTGAGTCAGAAATACACCCCCCCCCCGTCAGAGTGGGTCAGAAGACCAACCCCGCCAAAGTGAGTCATAAACACCCCCCCCCCCGCCCCCAGCATCAAAGTGAGTCAGCAACACCCGCCCCGGTCAACGTGAGTCAGAAACACCCCCCCCCCCGCGGCAAAGTGAGTCAGAAATCCCCCCCGTCAAAGTGAGTCAGAAACAGCCCCACCCCGTCAAAGTGAGTCAGAACCCCCCCCCCCCGTCAAAGTGTGTCAGAAACACCCCCCCACCCGTCAAAGTGAGTCAGAAACACCACCCTCCTGTCAAAGTGAGTTAGAAACACCCCCCACCGTCAAGGTGAGTCAGAAACACCCCTTCCCCACGACAAAGTGAGTCAGAAACAGCCCCCCCCCCCCGGTCAACGTGAGTCAGAAACACCCCCCGTCAAAATGTGTCAGAAACACCCCCCCCACACGTCAAAGAGATTCAGAAACACCCCCCCCCCGTCAGAGTGAGTCAGAAACACCACCACCGCCCCCCCCGCCAAAGTGAGTCATAAAGAACCCCCTCCCCAGCGTCAAAGTGAGTGAGAAACACCCCCCGGCCTCAATGTGGGTCAGAAACACCTCCCCCCCGTTAAAGTGAGTCAGAAACAACACCCCCTCAAAGTGAGACAGAAACAACCCCCCCCCCCCCGTCAAAGTGAGTCAGAACACCCCCCTCAAAGTGAGTCACAAACACCCCACACCCGTCAAAGTGAGTCAGAAACTCCCCCCCCCCCCCCCCCCCCGTAAAAGTGACTCAGAAACCCTCCCACCCCACCGTCAAAGTGAGTCAGAAACAACTCACCCATCATCAATGTGAGTCAGAAACAATCCCCCGTCAGAGTGAGTCAGGAACACCTCCCCCCCCGCCAAAGTGAGTCAGAAACAACCCCCCCCCCCAGCGTCAAAGTAAGTCAGCAGCACCCCCCCCCCCGTCAAAATGAGTCAGAAACACCACCCCCTCAAAGTGACACAGAAACACACCCGCCCCCGTCAAAGTGAGTCAGAAACAACCTCGCCGTCAACGTGAGTCAGAAGCAGCCCCCCCGTCAAAGTGAGTCCGAAACTCCCCCATCGTCAAAGTGAGTCAGAAACATCCCGCCCCCGTCAAAGTGAGTCCGAAACTCCCCCCCCACGTCAAAATGAGTGAGATACACCCCCCTCCCATCAAAGTGAGTCAGACCCCCCTATCCGTCACAGTGAGTCCAAAACACACAACCCCGTCAAAATGAGTCAGAAACACCCCCACCCCCGTCAAAGTGAGTCAGAAACACCCCTCCCTCCCGTCAAAGTCAGTCAGAACTCCCCCCCGTCAAAGTGAGTCAGAAACAGCCCCACCCCGTCAAAGTGAGTCAGAACCCCTACCGCCCCCCGTCAAAGTGAGACAGAAAGCCCCCCCTCAAAGGGAGGCAGGAACACACCACCCCCGTCAAATTGAGTCAGAAACTCCTCCCCCATGTAAGAGTGAGTCAGAACCCCCCCCCCCCCGTCAAAGTGAGACTGAAACACCCAACCTCTCGTCAAAGTGAGTCAGAAATACACCCCCCCCCCCCCCCCGTCAGAGTGGGTCAGAACACCAACCCCGCCAAAGTGAGTCATAAACATCCACCACGCCCCCAGCGTCAAAGTGAGTCAGCAACACCCGCCCCGGTCAACGTGAGTCAGAAACACCCCCCCCCGGCAAAGTGAGTCAGAAACACCCCCCCCCCGTCAAAGTGAGTCAGAAACAGCCCCACCCCGTCAAAGTGAGTCAGAACACCCCCCCCCGTCAAAGTGTGTCAGAAACACCCCCCACCCGTCAAAGTGAGCCAGAAACACCACCCTCCTGTCAAAGTGAGTTAGAAACACCCCCCACCGTCAAGGTGAGTCAGAAACACCCCCTCCCCACGACAAAGTGAGTCAGAAACAGCCCCCCCCGGTCAACGTGAGTCAGAAACACCCCTCCCCCCCCGTCAAAGTGAGTCAGAAACTCCCCCCTCAAAGTGAGGCAGAAAAACCCCCCACCCGTCAAAGTGAGTCAGAAACACCACCCTCCTGTCAAAGTGAGTTAGAAACACCCCCCACCGTCAAGGTGAGTCAGAAACACCCCATCCCCACGACAAAGTGAGTCAGAAACAGCCCCCTCGGTCAACGTGAGTAAGAAACTCCCACCTCAAAGTGAGGCAGGAACACCCCACCCCCGTCAAATTGAGTCAGAAACTCCAACCCCCGTAAGAGTGAGTCAGAACCCCCCCCCCCGTCAAAGAGATTCAGAAAAACCCCACCCCTCGTTAAAGTGAGTGAGAAACCCCCCCCACCCCCCCACCCTCGTCAGAGTGAGTCAGAAACACCACCCCCCGCCAAAGTGAGTCATAAAGAACCCCCCCCAGCGTCAAAGTGAGTCAGCAACACCGCACCCGCCCCCCCCCGTCAAAGTGAGTCAGCAACACCGCACACACCCCCACCGTCAAAGTGAGTCAGAAACACCCCCCCCCGTCAAAGTGAGTCAGAAACACCACCCCCACCCCGTCAAAGTGAGTTAGAAACACACCCCACCGTCAAGGTGAATCAGAATCACCCCCTCCCCACGTCAAAGTGAGTCAGAAACACACATCCCCGGTCAACATGAGTCAGAAACACCACACCTCCTGGCAAAGTGAGTTAGAAACACCCCCCTCGTCAAAGTGAGTCAGAAACAACCTCCCCCCCGTCAAAGTGAGTTAGAAACACACACCCCCGGTCAACGTGAGTCAGAAACACACCACCCCCGTCAAATTGAGTCAGAAACTCCTCCCCCCCACCCCCCGTAAGAGTGAGTCAGGACCACCCACCCCCCGTCAAAGTGAGACTGAAACACCCAACATCTCTACAAAGTGAGTCAGAAACACCCCCCCCCCCGTCAGAGTTGGTCAGGAACACCACCCCCCGCCAAAGTGAGTCATAAACACACCCCCAGTGTCAAAGTGAGTCAGCAACACACTCCCCCCGTCAAAGTCAGAAACACCCCCCGGCCTCACTGTGAGTCAGAAACACCTCCCCCGTTAAAGTGAGTCAGAACCCCACCCCCCTCAAAATGAGTCAGAAACACCCCACCCCCGTCAAAGTGAGTCAGAAACTCCCCCCCCGTAAAAGTGAGTCAGAACCACCACCCCCACCCCACCGTCAAAGTGAGTCAGAAACACCTCACCCCTCATCAATGTGAGTCAGAAACATTCCCCCGTCAGAGTGAGTCAGCAACACCCTCCCCCGTCAAAGTGAGTCAGAAACACCCCCTGGCCTCAATGTGAGTCAGAAACACCTCCCCGTTAAAGTGAGTCAGAAACAACACCCCCTCAAAGTGAGACAGAAACAACGCCGCCCCCGTCAAAGTGAGTCAGAGCCCCCCCCCTCAAAGTGAGTCAGAAACACCCCACCCCCGTCAAAGTGAGTCAGAAACTCCCCCCCGTAAAAGTGTGTCAGAACCCCACCCCCCCCACCCCACCGTCAATGGGAGTCAGAAACAATCCCCCGTCAGAGTGAGTCAGCAACACTCCCCCCCCCCCGTCAAAGTGAGTCAGAAACACCACCCCCTCAAAGTGAGACAGAAACACACCCGCCCCCCGTCAAAGTGAGTCAGAAACAACCTCGCCGTCAACGTGAGTCAGAAGCACCCCCACCCCCGGCAAAGTGAGTCCGAAACTCCCCCCATCGTCAAAGTGAGTCAGAAACATCCCGCCCCCCGTCAAAGTGAGTCCGAAACTCCCCCCACGTCAAAATGAGTGAGATACACCCCCCTCCCATCAAAGTGAGTCAGACCCCCCTACCCGTCATAGTGAGTCCAAAACACACAACCCCGTCAAAGTGAGTCAGAAACACCCCCACCCCCGTCAAAGTGAGTCAGAAACACCCCTCCCTCCCGTCAAAGTCAGTCAGAAATCCACCCCCCCGTCAAAGTGAGTCAGAAACAGCCCCACCCCGTCAAGGTGAGTCAGAACCCCTCCCGCCCCGCGTCAAAGTGAGTCAGAAAGCCACCCCTCAAAGGGAGGCAGGAACACACCACCCCCGTCAAATTGAGTCAGAAACTCCTCCCCCCCCCCCCCGTAAGAGTGAGTCAGAACCCCCCCACCCCGTCAAAGCGAGACTGAAACGCCCAACCTCTCGTCAAAGTGAGTCAGAAATACACCCCCCCCCCCCGTCAGAGTGGGTCAGAAGACCAACCCCGCCAAAGTGAGTCATAAACAACCCCCCCCCCCGCCCCCAGCATCAAAGTGAGTCAGCAACACCCGCCCCGGTCAACGTGAGTCAGAGACACCCCCCCCCCCGGCAAAGTGAGTCAGAAACCCCCCCCCCCGTCAAAGTGAGTCAGAAACAGCCCCACCCCGTCAAAGTGAGTCAGAACCCCCCCCCCCCCGTCAAAGTGTGTCAGAAACACACCCCCACCCGTCAAAGTGAGTCAGAAACACCACCCTCCTGTCAAAGTGAGTTAGAAACACCCCCCACCGTCAAGGTGAGTCAGAAACACCCCCTCCCCACGACAAAGTGAGTCAGAAACAGCCCCCCCGGTCAACGTGAGTCAGAAACACCCCCCGTCAAAGTGTGTCAGAAACACCCCCCCCCCCCCCCGTCAAAGAGATTCAGAAACACCCCCCCCCCCGTCAGGGTGAGTAGAAACACCACCACCCCCCCCCCCCCCCCCCGCCAAAGTAAGTCATAAAGAAACCCCCCCAGCGTCAAAGTGAGTCAGAAACACCCCCGGCCTCAATGTGAGTCAGAAACACCCCGCCCCCGTCAAAGTGAGTCAGAAACACCCCCCGGTTAAAGTGAGTCAGAAAGACAACCCCCTCAAAGTGAGACAGAAACACCCCCCCCCCCCCGTCAAAGTGAGTCAGGAACACCCCGCGGCCTCAATGTGAGTCAGAAACACCCCGCCGCCGTGAAGGTGAGTCAGTAACACCCCGCCCCCCATCAAAGTGAGTCCGAAACTCCCCCCCGTCAAAATGAGTCAGAAACACCACCCTCCCATCAAAGTGAGTCAGATCCCCCTACCAGTCATAGTGAGTCCAAAACACAAACCCCCGTCAAAGTGAGTCAGAAACACCCCCACCCCTGTCAAAGTGAGTCAGAAACACCCCTCCCTCCCGTCAAAGTGAGTCCGAACTCCCCCCCCCGTCAAAGTGAGTCAGAAACAGCCCCATCCCGTCAAAGTAAGTCAGAAACACCTCCCACCGTCAAAGTGAGTCAGAAACACACCCCTTGTCAAAGTGAGTCAGATACACCCCCTCCTGGCAAAGCGAGTCAGAAACACACCCTCTCCGTCAAAGTGAGTCAGAAACACCCCCCACCCCGTAAAAGTGAGTTAGAAACACACCCCACCGTCAAAGTGAATCAGAAACACCCCCTCCCCACGTCACAGTGAGTCAGAAACACCCCCCCCCGGTCAACGTGAGTTAAAAACACCACCCCTCCTGGAAAAGTGAGTTAGAAACACCCCCCTCGTCAAAGTGAGTCAGAATCAGATCCCCCCCCCGTCAAAGTGAGTTAGAAACACACACCCCCGGTCAACGTGAGTCAGAAACACACCCTCCCCACGTCAAAGTGAGTCAGAACCCCCCCTCAAAGGGAGGCAGGAACACACCACCCCCGTGAAATTGAGTCAGAAACTCCTCACTCCCGTAAGAGTGAGTCAAAAACCCCCACCCGTCAAAGTGAGACTGAAACACCCAACCTCTCGTCAAAGTGAGTCAGAAACACCCCCCCCTGTCAGAGTGGGTCAGAAACACCATACCCCGCCAAAGTGAGTCATAAAGACCTCCCAGCGTCAAAGTGAGTCAGCAACACGCTGCCCCCGTCAAAGTGAGTCAGAAACACCCCCCCGGCCTCAATGTGAGTCAGAAACACCCCCCCCCACGTTAAAGTGAGTCAGAAACAACACCCCCTCAAAGTGAGACAGAAACAACCCCCCCCCGTCAAAGTAAGTCAGAACCCCCCCCCAAGGTGAGTCAGAAACACCCCACACCTGTCAAAGTGAGTCAGATACCCCCCCACCCCACCGTCAAAGTGAGTCAGAAACACCTCACCCCTCTTCAAAGTGAGTCAGAAACAGCCCCCCGTCATAGTGAGACAGGAACACCACCCCCCCCCCCCCGCCGAAGTGAGTCAGAAACAACCACCCCCCCAGCGTCAAGGTGAGTCAGAAACAGCCCCGGCCTCAATGTGAGTCAGAAACAACCACCCCCCCGTCAAAGTGAGTCAGAACCTCCCCTCAAAGTGAGTCAGAAACATCCCACCCCCGTCAAAGTGAGTCAGAAACTTTCCCCCGTAAAGGTGAGTCAGAACCCACCCCCCCACCCCACCGTCAAAGTGAGTCAGAAACACCTCACCCCTCATCAAAGTGAGTCAGAAACAGCCCCCCGTCAGAGTGAGTCAGAAACATCCCGCCCCCCGTCAAAGTGAGTCCGAAACAACACCCCCCGTCAAAATGAGTGAGAAACACCCCCCTCCCATCAAAGTGAGTCAGACCCCCCTACCCGTCATAGTGAGTCCAAAACACACCACCCCGTCAAAGTGAGTCAGAACCCCCGCCCCCTCAAAGGGAGGCAGGAACACACCACCCCCGTCAAATTGAGTCAGAAACTCCTCCCCTCCCCCCCGGAAGAGTGAGTCAGAACCCCCCCCCCCCGTCAAAGCGAGACTGAAACACCCAACCTCTCGTCAAAGTGAGTCAGAAATACACCCCCCCGCCCCCAGCATCAAAGTGAGTCAGCAACACCCGCCCGCGTCAAAGTGAGTCAGAAACAGCCCCATCCCGTCAAAGTGAGTCAGAAACACACCCCCTGTCAAAGTGAGTCAGATACACCCCCTCCTGGCAAAGTGAGTCAGAAACACACCCTCTCCGTCAAAGTGAGTCAGAAACAACCCCCACCCCGTAAAAGTGAGTTAGAAACACACCCCACCGTCAAAGTGAATCAGAAACACTCCCTCCCCACGTCACAGTGAGTCAGAAACACCCCCCCGGTCAACGTGAGTTAAAAACACCACCCCTCCTGGAAAAGTGAGTTAGAAACACCCCCCTCGTCAAAGTGAGTCAGAATCAGATCCCCCCCCCCCCCCCCGTCAAAGTGAGTTAGAAATACACACCCCCGGTCAACGAGAGTCAGAAACACACCCTCCCCACGTCAAAGTGAGTCAGAACCCCCCCTCAAAGGGAGGCAGGAACACACCACCCCCGTGAAATTGAGTCAGAAACTCCTCACTCCCGTAAGAGTGAGTCAAAAACCCCCACCCGTCAAAGTGAGACTGAAACACCCAACCTCTCGTCAAAGTGAGTCAGAAACACCCCCCCCTGTCAGAGTGGGTCAGAAACACCACACCCCGCCAAAGTGAGTCATAAAGACCTCCCAGCGTCAAAGTGAGTCAGCAACACGCTGCCCCCGTCAAAGTGAGTCAGAAACACCCCCCCGGCCTCAATGTGAGTCAGAAACACCCCCCCCCCACGTTAAAGTGAGTCAGAAACAACACCCCCTCAAAGTGAGACAGAAACAATCCCCCCGTCAAAGTAAGTCAGAACCCACCCCCCCAAAGTGAGTCAGAAACACCCCACACCTGTCGAAGTGAGTCAGAAACTCCCCCCGTAAAAGTGAGTCAGATACCCCCCCCACCCCACCGTCAAAGTGAGTCAGAAACACCTCACCCCTCTTCAAAGTGAGTCAGAAACAGCCCCCCGTCATAGTGAGACAGGAACACCACCACCCCCCCCCCCCCCGCCGAAGTGAGTCAGAAACAACCACCCCCCCAGCGTCAAGGTGAGTCAGAAACAGCCCCGGCCTCAATGTGAGTCAGAAACACCCCGACCCCGTCAAAGTGAGTCCGAAACTCCCCCCATCGTCAAAGTGAGTCAGAAACATCCCGCCCCCGTCAAAATGAGTGAGAAATACCCACCTCCCATCAAACTGAGTCAGACCCCCCTACCCGTCATAGTGAGTCCAAAACACACAACCCCGTCAAAGTGAGTCAGAAACACCCCACCCCCGTTAAAGTGAGTCAGAAACAACACCCCCTCAAAGTGAGACAGAAACAACCACCCCCCCGTCAAAGTGAGTCAGAACCTCCCCTCAAAGTGAGTCAGAAACATCCCACCCCCGTGAAAGTGAGTCAGAAACTTTCCCCCGTAAAGGTGAGTCAGAACCCCCCCCCACCCCACCGTCAAAGTGAGTCAGAAACACCTCACCCCTCATCAAAGTGAGTCAGAAACAGCCCCCCGTCAGAGTGAGTCAGAAACATCCCGCCCCCCGTCAAAGTGAGTCCGAAACAACCCCCCCGTCAAAATGAGTGAGAAACACCCCCCCTCCCATCAAAGTGAGTCAGACCCCCCTACCCGTCATAGTGAGTCCAAAACACACCACCCCGTCAAAGTGAGTCAGAACCCCCGCCCCCTCAAAGGGAGGCAGGAACACACCACCCCCGTCAAATTGAGTCAGAAACTCCTCCCCCCCCCCCCCCCGTAAGAGTGAGTCAGAACCCCCCCCCCGTCAAAGCGAGACTGAAACACCTAACCTCTCGTCAAAGTGAGTCAGAAATACACCCCCCCCGCCCCCAGCATCAAAGTGAGTCAGCAACACCCGCCCCGGTCAACGTGAGTCAGAAACACCCCCCCCCCCCGGCAAAGTGAGTCAGAACCGCCCCCCCCCCCCGTCAAAGTGAGTCAGAAACAGCCCCACCCCGTCAAAGTGAGTCAGAACCCCCCCCCCGTCAAAGTGTGTCAGAAACACACCCCCACCCGTCAAAGTGAGTCAGAAACACCACCCTCCTGTCAAAGTGAGTTAGAAACACCCCCCACCGTCAAGGTGAGTCAGAAACACCCCCTCCCCACGACAAAGTGAGTCAGAAACAGCCCCCCCCCCCGGTCAACGTGAGTCAGAAACACCCCCCGTCAAAGTGTGTCAGAAACACCCCCCCCCACCCGTCAAAGAGATTCAGAAACACCCCCCCACCCGTCAGGGTGAGTCAGAAACACCACCACCACCCCCCCGCCAAAGTGAGTCATAAAGAAACCCCCCCAGCGTCAAAGTGAGTCAGAAACACCCCCGGCCTCAATGTGAGTCAGAAACACCCCGCCCCCGTCAAAGTGAGTCAGAAACACCCCCCGGTTAAAGTGAGTCAGAAAGACAACCCCCTCAAAGTGAGACAGAAACACCCCCCCCCCCCCCGTCAAAGTGAGTCAGGAACACCCCGCGGCCTCAATGTGAGTCAGAAACACCCCGCCGCCGTGAAGGTGAGTCAGAAACACCCCGCCCCCCATCAAAGTGAGTCCGAAACTCCCCCCCGTCAAAATGAGTCAGAAACACCACCCTCCCATCAAAGTGAGTCAGATCCCCCTACCAGTCATAGTGAGTCCAAAACACAAACCCCCGTCAAAGTGAGTCAGCAACACCCCCACCCCTGTCAAAGTGAGTCAGAAACACCCCTCCCTCCCGTCAAAGTGAGTCCGAACTCCCCCCCCCTTCAAAGTTAGTCAGAAACAGCCCCATCCCGTCAAAGTAAGTCAGAAACACCTCCCACCGTCAAAGTGAGTCAGAAACACACCCCCTGTCAAAGTGAGTCAGATACACCCCCTCCTGGCAAAGCGAGTCAGAAACACACCCTCTCCGTCAAAGTGAGTCAGAAACACCCCCCACCCCGTAAAAGTGAGTTAGAAACACACCCCACCGTCAAAGTGAATCAGAAACACACCCTCCCCACGTCACAGTGAGTCAGAAACACCCCCCCCGGTCAACGTGAGTTAAAAACACCACCCCTCCTGGAAAAGTGAGTTAGAAACACCCCCCCCCCGTCAAAGTAAGTCAGAACCCCCCCCCCCCAAAGTGAGTCAGAAACACCCCACACCTGTCAAAGTGAGTCAGAAACTCCCCCCGTAAAAGTGAGTCAGATACCCCCCCACCCCACCGTCAAAGTGAGTCAGAAACACCTCACCCCTCTTCAAAGTGAGTCAGAAACAGCCCCCCGTCATAGTGAGACAGGAACACCACCACCCCCCCCCCCCCCCCGCCGAAGTGAGTCAGAAACAACCACCCCCCCAGCGTCAAGGTGAGTCAGAAACAGCCCCGGCCTCAATGTGAGTCAGAAACACCCCGACCCCGTCAAAGTGAGTCCGAAACTCCCCCCATCGTCAAAGTGAGTCAGAAACATCCCGCCCCCGTCAAAATGAGTGAGAAATACCCACCTCCCATCAAACTGTGTCAGACCCCCCTACCCGTCATAGTGAGTCCAAAACACACAACCCCGTCAAAGTGAGTCAGAAACACCCCACCCCCGTTAAAGTGAGTCAGAAACAACACCCCCTCAAAGTGAGACAGAAACAACCACCCCCCCGTCAAAGTGAGTCAGAACCTCCCCTCAAAGTGAGTCAGAAACATCCCACCCCCGTCAAAGTGAGTCAGAAACTTTCCCCCGTAAAGGTGAGTCAGAACCCCCCCCACCCCACCGTCAAAGTGAGTCAGAAACACCTCACCCCTCATCAAAGTGAGTCAGAAACAGCCCCCCGTCAGAGTGAGTCAGAAACATCCCGCCCCCCGTCAAAGTGAGTCCGAAACAACCCCCCCCGTCAAAATGAGTGAGAAACACCACCCTCCCATCAAAGTGAGTCAGACCCCCCTACCCGTCATAGTGAGTCCAAAACACACCACCCCGTCAAAGTGTGTCAGAACCCCCGCCCCCTCAAAGGGAGGCAGGAACACACCACCCCCGTCAAATTGAGTCAGAAACTCCTCCCCCCCCGCCCCCCCCCCCCCGTAAGAGTGAGTCAGAACCCCCCCCCCCCCCCCGTCAAAGCGAGACTGAAACACCCAACCTCTCGTCAAAGTGAGTCAGAAATACACCCCCCCGCCCCCAGCATCAAAGTGAGTCAGCAACACCCGCCCCGGTCAACGTGAGTCAGAAACACCCCCCCCCCCCCCCCGGCAAAGTGAGTCAGAAACCCCCCCCCCCCCGTCAAAGTGAGTCAGAAACAGCCCCACCCCGTCAAAGTGAGTCAGAACCCCCCCCCCGTCAAAGTGTGTCAGAAACACACCCCCACCCGTCAAAGTGAGTCAGAAACACCACCCTCCTGTCAAAGTGAGTTAGAAACACCCCCCACCGTCAAGGTGAGTCAGAAACACCCCCTCCCCACGACAAAGTGAGTCAGAAACAGCCCCCCCCGGTCAACGTGAGTCAGAAACACCCCCCGTCAAAGTGTGTCAGAAACACCCCCCCCCACCCGTCAAAGAGATTCAGAAACACCCCCCACCCGTCAGGGTGAGTCAGAAACACCACCACCACCCCCCCGCCAAAGTGAGTCATAAAGAAACCCCCCCAGCGTCAAAGTGAGTCAGAAACACCCCCGGCCTCAATGTGAGTCAGAAACACCCCGCCCCCGTCAAAGTGAGTCAGAAACACCCCCCGGTTAAAGTGAGTCAGAAAGACAACCCCCTCAAAGTGAGACAGAAACACCCCCCCCCCCCCCGTCAAAGCGAGTCAGGAACACCCCGCGGCCTCAATGTGAGTCAGAAACACCCCGCCGCCGTGAAGGTGAGTCAGAAACACCCCGCCCCCCATCAAAGTGAGTCCGAAACTCCCCCCCGTCAAAATGAGTCAGAAACACCACCCTCCCATCAAAGTGAGTCAGATCCCCCTACCAGTCATAGTGAGTCCAAAACACAAACCCCCGTCAAAGTGAGTCAGAAACACCCCCACCCCTGTCAAAGTGAGTCAGAAACACCCCTCCCTCCCGTCAAAGTGAGTCCGAACTCCCCCCCCCGTCAAAGTGAGTCAGAAACAGCCCCATCCCGTCAAAGTAAGTCAGAAACACCTCCCACCGTCAAAGTGAGTCAGAAACACACCCCCTGTCAAAGTGAGTCAGATACACCCCCTCCTGGCAAAGCGAGTCAGAAACACACCCTCTCCGTCAAAGTGAGTCAGAAACACCCCCCACCCCGTAAAAGTGAGTTAGAAACACACCCCACCGTCAAAGTGAATCAGAAACACCCCCTCCCCACGTCACAGTGAGTCAGAAACACCACCCCCCCCGGTCAACGTGAGTTAAAAACACCACCCCTCCTGGAAAAGTGAGTTAGAAACACCCCCCTCGTCAAAGTGAGTCAGAATCAGATCCCCCCCCCCCCCCGTCAAAGTGAGTTAGAAACACACACCCCCGGTCAACGTGAGTCAGAAACACACCCTCCCCACGTCAAAGTGAGTCAGAACCCCCCCTCAAAGGGAGGCAGGAACACACCACCCCCGTGAAATTGAGTCAGAAACTCCTCACTCCTGTAAGAGTGAGTCAAAAACCCCCACCCGTCAAAGTGAGACTGAAACACCCAACCTCTCGTCAAAGTGAGTCAGAAACACCCCCCCCTGTCAGAGTGGGTCAGAAACACCACACCCCGCCAAAGTGAGTCATAAAGACCTCCCAGCGTCAAAGTGAGTCAGCAACACGCTGCCCCCGTCAAAGTGAGTCAGAAACACCCCCCGGCCTCAATGTGAGTCAGAAACACCCCCCCCACGTTAAAGTGAGTCAGAAACAACACCCCTCAAAGTGAGACAGAAACAACCCCCCCCGTCAAAGTCAGTCAGAACCCCCCCCCCCCAAAGTGAGTCAGAAACACCCCACACCTGTCAAAGTGAGTCAGAAACTCCCCCCATAAAAGTGAGTCAGATACCCCCCCACCCCACCGTCAAAGTGAGTCAGAAACACCTCACCCCTCTTCAAAGTGAGTCAGAAACATCCCCCCGTCATAGTGAGACAGGAACACCACCACCCCCCCCCCCCCGCCGCCGAAGTGAGTCAGAAACAACCCCCCCCCCCAGCGTCAAGGTGAGTCAGAAACAGCCCCGGCCTCAATGTGAGTCAGAAACACCCCGACCCCGTCAAAGTGAGTCCGAAACTCCCCCCATCGTCAAAGTGAGTCAGAAACATCCCGCCCCCGTCAAAATCAGTGAGAAATACCCACCTCCCATCAAACTGAGTCAGACCCCCCTACCCGTCATAGTGAGTCCAAAACACACAACCCCGTCAAAGTGAGTCAGAAACACCCCACCCCCGTTAAAGTGAGTCAGAAACAACACCCCCTCAAAGTGAGACAGAAACAACCACCCCCCCGTCAAAGTGAGTCAGAACCTCCCCTCAAAGTGAGTCAGAAACATCCCACCCCCGTCAAAGTGAGTCAGAAACTTTCCCCCGTAAAGGTGAGTCAGAACCCCCCCCCCACCCCACCGTCAAAGTGAGTCAGAAACACCTCACCCCTCATCAAAGTGAGTCAGAAACAGCCCCCCGTCAGAGTGAGTCAGAAACATCCCGCCCCCCGTCAAAGTGAGTCCGAAACAACCCCCCCGTCAAAATGAGTGAGAAACACCCCCCTCCCATCAAAGTGAGTCAGACCCCCCTACCCGTCATAGTGAGTCCAAAACACACCACCCCGTCAAAGTGAGTCAGAACCCCCGCCCCCTCAAAGGGAGGTAGAAACACACCACCCCCGTCAAATTGAGTCAGAAACTCCTCCCCCCCCCCCCCCGTAAGAGTGAGTCAGACCCCATCCCCCGTCCAAAGCGAGACAGAAACACCCAACCTCTCGTCAAAGTGAGTCAGAAATACACCCCCCCCGTCAGAGTGGGTCAGAAACACCAACACCGCCAAAGTGAGTCATAAACACCCCCCCCCCCCCAGCGTCAAAGTGAGTCACCAACGCCCCCCCCCCCGTCAAAGTGAGTCAGAAACACCCCCCGGCTTCAATGTGAGTCAGAAACACCTCCCCCTCAAAGTCGGACAGAACAACCCCCCCCCCCCGTCAAGGTGAGTCAGAACCCCCCCTCAAAGTGAGACAGAAACACACCCGCCCCCCGTCAAAGTGAGTCAGAAACAACCTCGCCGTCAACGTGAGTCAGAAGCACCCCCCCCGGCAAAGTGAGTCCGAAACTCCCCCCATCGTCAAAGTGAGTCAGAAACATCCCGCCCCCGTCAAAGTGAGTCCGAAACTCCCCCCACGTCAAAATGAGTGAGATACACCCCCCTCCCATCAAAGTGAGTCAGACCCCCCTACCCGTCATAGTGAGTCCAAAACACACAACCCCGTCAAAGTGAGTCAGAAACACCCCCACCCCCGTCAAAGTGAGTCAGAAACACCCCTCCCTCCCGTCAAAGTCAGTCAGAAATCCACCCCCACGTCAAAGTGAGTCAGAAACAGCCCCACCCCGTCAAGGTGAGTCAGAACCGCTCCCGCCCCCCGTCAAAGTGAGTCAGAAAGCCACCCCTCAAAGGGAGGCAGGAACACACCACCCCCGTCAAATTGAGTCAGAAACTCCTCCCCCCCCCCCACCGTAAGAGTGAGTCAGAACCCCCCCCCCCCCCGTCAAAGCGAGACTGAAACACCCAACCTCTCGTCAAAGTGAGTCAGAAATACACCCCCCCCCCGTCAGAGTGGGTCAGAAGACCAACCCCGCCAAAGTGAGTCATAAACAACCCCCCCCCCCCGCCCCCAGCATCAAAGTGAGTCAGCAACACCCGCCCCGGTCAACGTGAGTCAGAAACACACCCCCCCCGGCAAAGTGAGTCAGAAACACCCCCCCCCCGTCAAAGTGAGTCAGAAACAGCCCCACCCCGTCAAAGTGAGTCAGAACCGCCCCCCCCCGTCAAAGTGTGTCAGAAACACCCCCCCACCCGTCAAAGTGAGTCAGAAGCCCCCCCCCCCGGTCAACGTGAGTCAGAAACACCCCCCGTCAAAGTGGGTCAGAAACACCCCCCCCCAACCGTCAAAGAGATTCAGAAACACCCCCCCCCGTCAGAGTGAGTCAGAAACACCACCACCATCCCCCCCCCCCCGCCAAAGTGAGTCATAAAGAACCCCCCCCCCCAGCGTCAAAGTGAGTCAGAAACACCCCCGGCCTCAATGTGAGTCAGAAACACCCCGCCCCCGTCAAAGTGAGTCAGAAACACCCCCCCGGTTAAAGTGAGTCAGAAAGACAACCCCCTCAAAGTGAGACAGAAACACCCCCCCCCCCCGTCAAAGTGAGTCAGGAACACCCCGCGGCCTCAATGTGAGTCAGAAACACCCCGCCGCCGTGAAGGTGAGTCAGAAACACCCCGCCCCCCATCAAAGTGAGTCCGAAACTCCCCCCCGTCAAAATGAGTCAGAAACACCACCCTCCAATCAAAGTGAGTCAGATCCCCCTACCAGTCAAAGTGAGTCCAAAACACAAACCCCCGTCAAAGTGAGTCAGAAACACCCCCACCCCCGTGAAAGTGAGTCAGAAACACCCCTCCCTCCCGTCAAAGTGAGTCCGAACTCCCCCCCCCCGTCAAAGTGAGTCAGAAACAGCCCCATCCCGTCAAAGTGAGTCAGAAACACACCCCCTGTCAAAGTGAGTCAGATACACCCCCTCCTGGCAAAGTGAGTCAGAAACACACCCTCTCCGTCAAAGTGAGTCAGAAACACCCCCCACCCCGTAAAAGTGAGTTAGAAACACACCCCACCGTCAAAGTGAATCAGAAACACCCCCTCCCCACGTCACAGTGAGTCAGAAACACCCCCCCCCCTGGTCAACGTGAGTTAAAAACACCACCCCTCCTGGAAAAGTGAGTTAGAAACACCCCCCTCGTCAAAGTGAGTCAGAATCAGATCCCCCCCCCGTCAAAGTGAGTTAGAAACACACACCCCCGGTCAACGTGAGTCAGAAACACACCCTCCCCACGTCAAAGTGAGTCAGAACCCCCCCCCCTCAAAGGGAGGCAGGAACACACCACCCCCGTGAAATTGAGTCAGAAACTCCTCACCCCCGTAAGAGTGAGTCAAAAACCCCCACCCGTCAAAGTGAGACTGAAACACCCAACCTCTCGTCAAAGTGAGTCAGAAACACCCCCCCCCTGTCAGAGTGGGTCAGAAACACCACCCCCCGCCAAAGTGAGTCATAAAGACCCCCCCCAGCGTCAAAGTGAGTCAGCAACACGCTCCCCCGTCAAAGTGAGTCAGAAACACCCCCCCCCGGCCTCAATGTGAGTCAGAAACACCCCCCCACGTTAAAGTGAGTCAGAAACAACACCCCCTCAAAGTGAGACAGAAACAACCCCCCCCCGTCAAAGTAAGTCAGAACCCCCCCCCAAAGTGAGTCAGAAACACACCACACCTGTCAAAGTGAGTCAGAAACTCCCCCCGTAAAAGTGAGTCAGATACCCCCACCCCCCACCCCACCGTCAAAGTGAGTCAGAAACACCTCACCCCTCTTCAAAGTGAGTCAGAAACAGCCCCCCGTCATAGTGAGACAGGAACCCCCCCCCCCCCCCCCCGCCGAAGTGAGTCAGAAACAACCCCCCCCCCCCCAGCGTCAAGGTGAGTCAGAAACAGCCCCGGCCTCAATGTGAGTCAGAAGCACCCCGACCCCGCCAAAGTGAGTCCGAAACTCCCCCCATCGTCAAAGTGAGTCAGAAACATCCCGCCCCCGTCAAAATGAGTGAGAAATACCCACCTCCCATCAAACTGAGTCAGACCCCCCTACCCGTCATCGTGAGTCCAAAACACACAACCCCGTCAAAGTGAGTCAGAAACACCCCACCCCCGTTAAAGTGAGTCAGAAACAACACCCCCTCAAAGTGAGACAGAAACAACCACCCCCCCGTCAAAGTGAGTCAGAACCTCCCCTCAAAGTGTGTCAGAAACATCCCACCCCCGTCAAAGTGAGTCAGAAACTTTCCCCCGTAAAGGTGAGTCAGAACCCCCCCCCCCACCCCACCGTCAAAGTGAGTCAGAAACACCTCACCCCTCATCAAAGTGAGTCAGAAACAGCCCCCCGTCAGAGTGAGTCAGAAACATCCCGCCCCCCGTCAAAGTGAGTCCGAAACAACCCCCCCCCGTCAAAATGAGTGAGAAACACCTCCCTCCCATCAAAGTGAGTCAGACCCCCCTACCCGTCATAGTGAGTCCAAAACACACCACCCCGTCAAAGTGAGTCAGAACCCCCGCCCCCTCAAAGGGAGGCAGAAACACACCACCCCCATCAAATTGAGTCAGAAACTCCTCCCCCCCCCCCCCCGTAAGAGTGAGTCAGACCTCCCCCCCCGTCAAAGCGAGACAGAAACACCCAACCTCTCGTCAAAGTGAGTCAGAAATACACCCCCCCCCCCCCCCGTCAGAGTGGGTCAGAAACACCAACACCGCCAAAGTGAGTCATAAACACCACCCCCCCAGCGTCAAAGTGAGTCACCAACGCCCCCCCCCCGTCAAAGTGAGTCAGAAACACCCCCCGGCTTCAATGTGAGTCAGAAACCCCCCCCCCCGTCAAGGTGAGTCAGAACCCCCCCTCAAAGTGAGTCAGAAACACCCCACCCCCGTCAAAGTGAGTCAGAAACTCCCCCCCCGTAAGAGTGAGTCAGAACCCCCCTCCCCATCGTCAAAGTGAGTCAGAAACACCCCACCCCTCATCAAAGTGAGTCAGAAACAGACCCCCGTCAGAGTGAGTCAGAAACACCCCCCACCGTCAAAGTGAATCAGAAACAGCACCCCTCCTGTCAAAGTGAGCTAGAAACACCCTCCACCGTCAAAGTGAGTCCGAAATCCCCCCCCCGTCAAAGTGAGTCAGCAACACCCCCCCCCCGTCAAAGTGAGTCAGAAACACCACCCACACAAAGTGAGACAGAAACACACCCGCCCCCCGTCAAAGTGAGTCAGAACCCCCCTCAAAGTGCGTCAGAAACACCCCACACCCGGCAAAGTGAGTCAGAAACTCCCCCCCGTAAAAGTGAGTCAGAAACCCCCCCACCCCACCGTCAAAGTGAGTCAGAAACACCTCACCCCTCATCAATGTGAGTCATAAACAATCCCCCGTCAGAGTGAGTCAGGAACCCCCCCCCCCGCCAAAGTGAGTCAGAAACACCCACCCCCAGCGTCAACGTGAGTCAGCAACACCCCCCCCCCGTCAAAGTGAGTCAGAAACACCACCCCCTCAAAGTGAGACAGAAACACACCCGCCCCCCGTCAAAGTGAATCAGAAACAACCTCGCCGTCAACGTGAGTCAGAAGCACCCCCCCCCGTCAAAGTGAGTCCGTAACTCCCCCCATCGTCAAACTGAGTCAGAAACATCCCGCCCCCCGTCAAAGTGAGTCCGAAACTCCCCCCCACGTCAAAATGAGTGAGATACACCCCCCTCCCATCAAAGTGAGTCATACCCCCCTACACGTCATAGTGAGTCCAAAACACACAACCCCGTCAATGTGAGTCAGAAACACCCCCACCCCCGTCAAAGTGAGTCAGAAACACCCCTCCCTCCCGTCAAAGTCAGAAATCCCCCCCCCCCGTCAAAATGAGTCAGAAACAGCCCCACCCCCGTAAGAGTGAGTCAGAACCACCCCCCCCCACCCCCGTCAAAGTGAGACTAAAACACCCAACCTCTCGTCAAAGTGAGTCAGAAACACCCCCCACCGTCAGAGTGGGTCAGAAACACCCCCCCCCCGCCAAAGTCAGTCATAAACACTCCCCCCCAGCGTCAAAGTGAGTCAGCAACACCCTCCCCCCGTCAAAGTGAGTCAGAAACACCCCTCGGCCTCAATGTGCGTCAGAAACCCCCCCCCCCGCGTTAAAGTGAGTCACCAACGCCCCCCCCCCCCGTCAAAGTGAGTCAGAAACACCCCCCGGCTTCAATGTGAGTCAGAAACACCTCCCCCTCAAAGTCGGACAGAACAACCCCCCCCCCCGTCAAGGTGAGTCAGAACCCCCCCTCAAAGTGAGACAGAAACACACCCGCCCCCCGTCAAAGTGAGTCAGAAACAACCTCGCCGTCAACGTGAGTCAGAAGCACCCCCCCCGGCAAAGTGAGTCCGAAACTCCCCCCATCGTCAAAGTGAGTCAGAAACATCCCGCCCCCGTCAAAGTGAGTCCGAAACTCCCCCCACGTCAAAATGAGTGAGATACACCCCCCTCCCATCAAAGTGAGTCAGACCCCCCTACCCGTCATAGTGAGTCCAAAACACACAACCCCGTCAAAGTGAGTCAGAAGCACCCCCACCCCCGTCAAAGTGAGTCAGAAACACCCCTCCCTCCCGTCAAAGTCAGTCAGAAATCCACCCCCACGTCAAAGTGAGTCAGAAACAGCCCCACCCCGTCAAGGTGAGTCAGAACCGCTCCCGCCCCCCGTCAAAGTGAGTCAGAAAGCCACCCCTCAAAGGGAGGCAGGAACACACCACCCCCGTCAAATTGAGTCAGAAACTCCTCCCCCCCCCCCACCGTAAGAGTGAGTCAGAACCCCCCCCCCCGTCAAAGCGAGACTGAAACACCCAACCTCTCGTCAAAGTGAGTCAGAAATACACCCCCCCCCCCGTCAGAGTGGGTCAGAAGACCAACCCCGCCAAAGTGAGTCATAAACAACCCCCCCCCCCGCCCCCAGCATCAAAGTGAGTCAGCAACACCCGCCCCGGTCAACGTGAGTCAGAAACACACCCCCCCCCGGCAAAGTGAGTCAGAAACACCCCCCCCCCCGTCAAAGTGAGTCAGAAACAGCCCCACCCCGTCAAAGTGAGTCAGAACCGCCCCCCCCCGTCAAAGTGTGTCAGAAACACCCCCCCCACCCGTCAAAGTGAGTCAGAAGCCCCCCCCCCGGTCAACGTGAGTCAGAAACACCCCCCGTCAAAGTGGGTCAGAAACACCCCCCCCCAACCGTCAAAGAGATTCAGAAACACCCCCCCCCCCCGTCAGAGTGAGTCAGAAACACCACCACCATCCCCCCCCCCCCCGCCAAAGTGAGTCATAAAGAACCCCCCCCCCCAGCGTCAAAGTGAGTCAGAAACACCCCCGGCCTCAATGTGAGTCAGAAACACCCCGCCCCCGTCAAAGTGAGTCAGAAACACCCCCCCGGTTAAAGTGAGTCAGAAAGACAACCCCCTCAAAGTGAGACAGAAACACCCCCCCCCCCCGTCAAAGTGAGTCAGGAACACCCCGCGGCCTCAATGTGAGTCAGAAACACCCCGCCGCCGTGAAGGTGAGTCAGAAACACCCCGCCCCCCATCAAAGTGAGTCCGAAACTCCCCCCCGTCAAAATGAGTCAGAAACACCACCCTCCAATCAAAGTGAGTCAGATCCCCCTACCAGTCAAAGTGAGTCCAAAACACAAACCCCCGTCAAAGTGAGTCAGAAACACCCCCACCCCCGTGAAAGTGAGTCAGAAACACCCCTCCCTCCCGTCAAAGTGAGTCCGAACTCCCCCCCCCCGTCAAAGTGAGTCAGAAACAGCCCCATCCCGTCAAAGTGAGTCAGAAACACACCCCCTGTCAAAGTGAGTCAGATACACCCCCTCCTGGCAAAGTGAGTCAGAAACACACCCTCTCCGTCAAAGTGAGTCAGAAACACCCCCCACCCCGTAAAAGTGAGTTAGAAACACACCCCACCGTCAAAGTGAATCAGAAACACCCCCTCCCCACGTCACAGTGAGTCAGAAACACCCCCCCCCCCTGGTCAACGTGAGTTAAAAACACCACCCCTCCTGGAAAAGTGAGTTAGAAACACCCCCCTCGTCAAAGTGAGTCAGAATCAGATCCCCCCCCCCGTCAAAGTGAGTTAGAAACACACACCCCCGGTCAACGTGAGTCAGAAACACACCCTCCCCACGTCAAAGTGAGTCAGAACCCCCCCCCTCAAAGGGAGGCAGGAACACACCACCCCCGTGAAATTGAGTCAGAAACTCCTCACCCCCGTAAGAGTGAGTCAAAAACCCCCACCCGTCAAAGTGAGACTGAAACACCCAACCTCTCGTCAAAGTGAGTCAGAAACACCCCCCCCCTGTCAGAGTGGGTCAGAAACACCACCCCCCGCCAAAGTGAGTCATAAAGACCCCCCCCAGCGTCAAAGTGAGTCAGCAACACGCTCCCCCCGTCAAAGTGAGTCAGAAACACCCCCCCCCCGGCCTCAATGTGAGTCAGAAACACCGCCCCACGTTAAAGTGAGTCAGAAACAACACCCCCTCAAAGTGAGATAGAAACAACCCCCCCCCGTCAAAGTAAGTCAGAACCCCCCCCCAAAGTGAGTCAGAAACACACCACACCTGTCAAAGTGAGTCAGAAACTCCCCCCGTAAAAGTGAGTCAGATACCCCCACCCCCCACCCCACCGTCAAAGTGAGTCAGAAACACCTCACCCCTCTTCAAAGTGAGTCAGAAACAGCCCCCCGTCATAGTGAGACAGGAACCCCCCCCCGCCGAAGTGAGTCAGAAACAACCCCCCCCCCCACCCAGCGTCAAGGTGAGTCAGAAACAGCCCCGGCCTCAATGTGAGTCAGAAGCACCCCGACCCCGCCAAAGTGAGTCCGAAACTCCCCCCATCGTCAAAGTGAGTCAGAAACATCCCGCCCCCGTCAAAATGAGTGAGAAATACCCACCTCCCATCAAACTGAGTCAGACCCCCCTACCCGTCATCGTGAGTCCAAAACACACAACCCCGTCAAAGTGAGTCAGAAACACCCCACCCCCGTTAAAGTGAGTCAGAAACAACACCCCCTCAAAGTGAGACAGAAACAACCACCCCCCCGTCAAAGTGAGTCAGAACCTCCCCTCAAAGTGAGTCAGAAACATCCCACCCCCGTCAAAGTGAGTCAGAAACTTTCCCCCGTAAAGGTGAGTCAGAACCCCCCCCCACCCCACCGTCAAAGTGAGTCAGAAACACCTCACCCCTCATCAAAGTGAGTCAGAAACAGCCCCCCGTCAGAGTGAGTCAGAAACATCCCGCCCCCCGTCAAAGTGAGTCCGAAACAACCCCCCCCGTCAAAATGAGTGAGAAACACCTCCCTCCCATCAAAGTGAGTCAGACCCCCCTACCCGTCATAGTGAGTCCAAAACACACCACCCCGTCAAAGTGAGTCAGAACCCCCGCCCCCTCAAAGGGAGGCAGAAACACACCACCCCCATCAAATTGAGTCAGAAACTCCTCCCCCCCCCCCCCGTAAGAGTGAGTCAGACCTCCCCCCCCGTCAAAGCGAGACAGAAACACCCAACCTCTCGTCAAAGTGAGTCAGAAATACACCCCCCCCCCGTCAGAGTGGGTCAGAAACACCAACACCGCCAAAGTGAGTCATAAACACCACCCCCCCAGCGTCAAAGTGAGTCACCAACGCCCCCCCCCCGTCAAAGTGAGTCAGAAACACCCCCCGGCTTCAATGTGAGTCAGAAACCCCCCCCCCCCCGTCAAAGTGAGTCAGAAACACCTCCCCCTCAAAGTCGGACAGAAACAACCCCCCCCCCGTCAAGGTGAGTCAGAACCCCCCCTCAAAGTGAGTCAGAAACACCCCACCCCCGTCAAAGTGAGTCAGAAACTCCCCCCCCGTAAGAGTGAGTCAGAACCCCCCTCCCCATCGTCAAAGTGAGTCAGAAACACCCCACCCCTCATCAAAGTGAGTCAGAAACAGACCCCCGTCAGAGTGAGTCAGAAACACCCCCCACCGTCAAAGTGAATCAGAAACAGCACCCCTCCTGTCAAAGTGAGCTAGAAACACCCTCCACCGTCAAAGTGAGTCCGAAATCCCCCCCCCGTCAAAGTGAGTCAGCAACACCCCCCCCCGTCAAAGTGAGTCAGAAACACCACCCACACAAAGTGAGACAGAAACACACCCGCCCCCCGTCAAAGTGAGTCAGAACCCCCCTCAAAGTGCGTCAGAAACACCCCACACCCGGCAAAGTGAGTCAGAAACTCCCCCCCGTAAAAGTGAGTCAGAAACCCCCCCACCCCACCGTCAAAGTGAGTCAGAAACACCTCACCCCTCATCAATGTGAGTCATAAACAATCCCCCGTCAGAGTGAGTCAGGAACCCCCCCCCCCCCGCCAAAGTGAGTCAGAAACACCCACCCCCAGCGTCAACGTGAGTCAGCAGCACCCCCCCCCCCCCGTCAAAGTGAGTCAGAAACACCACCCCCTCAAAGTGAGACAGAAACACACCCGCCCCCCGTCAAAGTGAATCAGAAACAACCTCGCCGTCAACGTGAGTCAGAAGCACCCCCCCCGTCAAAGTGAGTCCGTAACTCCCCCCATCGTCAAACTGAGTCAGAAACATCCAGCCCCCCGTCAAAGTGAGTCCGAAACTCCCCCCCACGTCAAAATGAGTGAGATACACCCCCCTCCCATCAAAGTGAGTCATACCCCCCTACACGTCATAGTGAGTCCAAAACACACAACCCCGTCAATGTGAGTCAGAAACACCCCCACCCCCGTCAAAGTGAGTCAGAAACACCCCTCCCTCCCGTCAAAGTCAGAACTCCCCCCCCCCCGTCAAAATGAGTCAGAAACAGCCCCACCCCCGTAAGAGTGAGTCAGAACCACACCCCCCCCCCCCGTCAAAGTGAGACTAAAACACCCAACCTCTCGTCAAAGTGAGTCAGAAACACCCCTCACCGTCAGAGTGGGTCAGAAACACCCCCCCCCCGCCAAAGTCAGTCATAAACACTCCCCCCCAGCGTCAAAGTGAGTCAGCAACACCCTCCCCCCGTCAAAGTGAGTCAGAAACACCCCTCGGCCTCAATGTGCGTCAGAAACCCCCCCCCCCCGCGTTAAAGTGAGTCAGAAACAACACCCTCTCAAAGCGAGACAGAAACAACCCCCCCCCAGTCAAAGTGAGTCAGAACCCCCCCCCCCTCAGAATGAGTCAGAAACACCCCACCCCCGTCAAAGTGAGTCAGAATCTCCCCCCCGTAATAGTGAGTCAGAACCCCCCCACCCCCCCCCCCCACGTTAAAGTGAGTCAGAAACACCATACCCTCAAAGTGAGACAGAAACACACCCGCCCCCGTCAAAGTGAGACGGAAACAACCCCGCCTTCAAAGTGAGTCAGAAGCAACCCCCCGTCAAAGTGAGTCCGAAACTCCCCCCCCATCGTCAAAGTGAGTCAGAAACACCCCGCCCCCCCCATCAAAGTGAGTCCGAAACTCCCCCTCCCCGTCAAACTGAGTCAGAAACACCACCCTCCCGTCAAAGTGAGTCAGATCCCCCTACCAGTCATAGTGAGTCGAAAACACAAACCCCCGTCAAAGTGTGTCAGAAACACCCCCACCCCCGTCAAAGTGAGTCAGAAACACCCCTCCCTCCCGTCAAAGTGAGTCCGAACTACCCCCCGTCAAAGTGAGTCAGAAACACCCCCCTCCACACCGTCAAAGTGAGTTAGAAACACACTCCACCGTCAAAGTGAATCAGAAACACCCCCTCCCCACGTCAAAGTGAGTCAGAAACACACCCCCCCCCGGTCAACGTGATCAGAAACACCACCCCTCCTGGCAAAGTGAGTTAGAAACACCCCCCTCGTCAAAGTGAGTCATAAACACCTAACCCCCCGTCAAAGTGAGTTAGAAACACAAACCCCGGTCAACGTGAGTCAGAAACACACTACCCCCGTCAAATTGAGTCAGAAACTCCTCCCCCCGTAAGAGTGAGTCAGAACCGGCCCACTCCCGTCAAAGTGAGACTGAAACACCCAACCTCTCGTCAAAGTGAGTCAGAAACAGCCCCCCCCCCCCCCGCGTCAGAGTGGGTCAGGAACACCACCCCCCGCCAAAGTGAGTCATAAAAACACCCCCAGTGTCAAAGTGAGTCAGCAACACCCTCCCCCCGTCAAAGTGAGTCAGAAACACCCCCCGGCCTCAATGTGGGTCAGAAACACCTCCCCCCGTTAAAGTGAGTCAGAAACAACACCCCCTCAAAGTGAGACAGAAACAACCACCCCCCCCCCGTCAAAGTGAATCAGAACACCCCCCCCTCAAAGTGAGTCACAAACACCCCACACCTGTCAAAGTGAGTCAGAAACTCCCCCCCCCCCCCCCCCGTAAAAGTGACTCAGAAACCCCCCCACCCCACCGTCAAAGTGAGTCAGAAACACCTCATCCATCATCAATGTGAGTCAGAAACAATCCCCCGTCAGAGTGAGTCAGGAACACCTCCCCCCCCGCCAAAGTGAGTCAGAAACAACACCCCCCCCACAGCGTCAAAGTATGTCAGCAGCACCCCCCCCCCCGTCAAAATGAGTCAGAAACACCACCCCCTCAAAGTGAGACAGAAACACACCCGCCCCCCGTCAAAGTGAGTCAGAAACAACCTCGCCGTCAACGTGAGTCAGAAGCAGCCCCCCCGTCAAAGTGAGTCCGAAACTCCCCCATCGTCAAAGTGAGTCAGAAACATCCCGCCCCCGTCAAAGTGAGTCCGAAACTCCCCCCCCCCCCAGGTCAAAATGAGTGAGATGCACCACCCTCCCATCAAAGTGAGTCAGACCCCCCTATCCGTCACAGTGAGTCCAAAACACACAACCCCGTCAAAGTGAGTCAGAAACATCCCCACCCCCGTCAAAGTGAGTCAGAAACACCCCTCCCTCCCGTCAAAGTCAGTCAGAACTCCCCCCGTCAAAGTGAGTCAGAAACAGCCCCACCCCGTCAAAGTGAGTCAGAACCCCTACCGCCCCCCGTCAAAGTGAGTCAGAAAGCCCCCCCTCAAAGGGAGGCAGGAACACACCACCCCCGTCAAATTGAGTCAGAAACTCCTCCCCCATGTAAGAGTGAGTCAGAACCACCCCCCCGTCAAAGTGAGACTGAAACACCCAACCTCTCGTCAAAGTGAGTCAGAAATACACCCCCCCCCCGTCAGAGTGGGTCAGAACACCAACCCCGCCAAAGTGAGTCATAAACATCCACCACGCCCCCAGCGTCAAAGTGAGTCAGCAACACCCGCCCCGGTCAACGTGAGTCAGAAACACCCCCCCCCCCCCCCCCGGCAAAGTGAGTCAGAACCCCCCCCCCCCGTCAAAGTGAGTCAGAAACAGACCCACCCCGTCAAAGTGAGTCAGAACACCCCCCCCCGTCAAAGTGTGTCAGAAACACCCCCCACCCGTCAAAGTGAGCCAGAAACACCACCCTCCTGTCAAAGTGAGTTAGAAACACCCCCCACCGTCAAGGTGAGTCAGAAACACCCCCTCCCCACGACAAAGTGAGTCAGAAACAGCCCCCCCCGGTCAACGTGAGTCAGAAACACCCCCCCCCCGTCAAAGTGAGTCAGAAACTCCCCCCTCAAAGTGAGGCAGAAAAACCCCCCACCCGTCAAAGTGAGTCAGAAACACCACCCTCCTGTCAAAGTGAGTTAGAAACACCCCCACCGTCAAGGTGAGTCAGAAACACCCCCTCCCCACGACAAAGTGAGTCAGAAACAGCCCCCCCGGTCAACGTGAGTCAGAAACTCCCACCTCAAAGTGTGGCAGGAACACCCCACCCCCGTCAAATTGAATCAGAAACTCCAACCCCCGTAAGAGTGAGTCAGACCCCCCCCCCGTCAAAGAGATTCAGAAAAACCCCACCCCTCGTTAAAGTGAGTGAGAAACCCCCCCCCCACCCCCCCACCCTCGTCAGAGTGAGTCAGAAACACCACCCCCCGCCAAAGTGAGTCATAAAGAACCCCCCCCCCCAGCGTCAAAGTGAGTCAGCAACACCGCACCCGCCCCCCCCCCGTCAAAGTGAGTCAGCAACACCGCACACCCCCCCACCGTCAAAGTGAGTCAGAAACACCCCCATCCCCCCCGTCAAAGTGAGTCAGAAACACCACCCCCACCCCGTCAAAGTGAGTTAGAAACACACCCCACCGTCAAGGTGAATCAGAAACACCCCCTCCCCACGTCAAAGTGAGTCAGAAACACACATCCCCGGTCAACATGAGTCGGAAACACCACACCTCCTGGCAAAGTGAGTTAGAAACACCCCCCTCGTCAAAGTGAGTCAGAAACAACATCCCCCCCGTCAAAGTGAGTTAGAAACACCCCCCCCGGTCAACGTGAGTCAGAAACACACCACCCCCGTCAAATTGAGTCAGAAACTCCTCCCCCCCCACCCCCCGTAAGAGTGAGTCAGGACCACCCACCCCCCGTCAAAGTGAGACTGAAACACCCAACATCTCGACAAAGTGAGTCAGAAACACCACCTCCCCCACCCCCGTCAGAGTGGGTCAGGAACACCACCCCCCGCCAAAGTGAGTCATAAACACACCCCCAGTGTCAAAGTGAGTCAGCAACACACTCCCCCCGTCAAAGTCAGAAACACCCCCCGGCCTCACTGTGAGTCAGAAACACATCCCCCGTTAAAGTGAGTCAGAACCCCCCCCCCCCTCAAAATGAGTCAGAAACACCCCACCCCCGTCAAAGTGAGTCAGAAACTCCCCCCCGTAAAAGTGAGTCAGAACCACACCCCCCCCCACCCCACCGTCAAAGTGAGTCAGAAACACCTCACCCCTCATCAATGTGAGTCAGAAACAATCCCCCGTCAGAGTGAGTCAGCAACACCCTCCCCCGTCAAAGTGAGTCAGAAACACCCCCCGGCCTCAATGTGAGTCAGAAACACCTCCCCGTTAAAGTGAGTCAGAAACAACACCCCCTCAAAGTGAGACAGAAACAACGCCGCCCCCGTCAAAGTGAGTCAGCGCCCCCCCCTCCTCAAAGTGAGTCAGAAACACCCCACCCCCGTCAAAGTGAGTCAGAAACTCCCCCCCGTAAAAGTGTGTCAGAACCCCCCCCCACCCCACCGTCAATGTGAGTCAGAAACAATCCACCGTCAGAGTGAGTCAGCAACACCCCCCCACCCCCGTCAAAGTGAGTCAGAAACACCACCCCCTCAAAGTGAGACAGAAACACACCCGCCCCCCGTCAAAGTGAGTCAGAAACAACCTCGCCGTCAACGTGAGTCAGAAGCACCCCCCCCCCGGCAAAGTGAGTCCGAAACTCCCCCCATCGTCAAAGTGAGTCAGAAACATCCCGCCCCCCCGTCAAAGTGAGTCCGAAACTCCCCCCACGTCAAAATGAGTGAGATACACCCCCCTCCCATCAAAGTGAGTCAGACCCCCCTACCCGTCATAGTGAGTCCAAAACACACAACCCCGTCAAAGTAAGTCAGAAACACCCCCACCCCCGTCAAAGTGAGTCAGAAACACCCCTCCCTCCCGTCAAAGTCAGTCAGAAATCCACCCCCCCCGTCAAAGTGAGTCAGAAACAGCCCCACCCCGTCAAGGTGAGTCAGAACCCCTCCCGCCCCCCGTCAAGTGAGTCAGAAAGCCACCCCTCAAAGGGAGGCAGGAACACACCACCCCCGTCAAATTGAGTCAGAAACTCCTCCCCCCACCCCGTAAGAGTGAGTCATAACCCCTCCCCCGGTCAAAGCGAGACTGAAACACCCAACCTCTCGTCAAAGTGAGTCAGAAATACACCCCCCCCCGTCAGAGTGGGTCAGAAGACCAACCCCGCCAAAGTGAGTCATAAACACCCCCCCCCCGCACCCAGCATCAAAGTGAGTCAGCAACACCCGCCCCGGTCAACGTGAGTCAGAAACACCCCCCCCCCCCGGCAAAGTGAGTCAGAAACCCCCCCCCCGTCAAAGTGAGTCAGAAACAGCCCTACCCCGTCAAAATGAGTCAGAAACACCACCCCCTCAAAGTGAGACAGAAACACACCCGCCCCCCGTCAAAGTGAGTCAGAAACAACCTCGCCGTCAACGTGAGTCAGAAGCAGCCCCCCCGTCAAAGTGAGTCCGAAACTCCCCCATCGTCAAAGTGAGTCAGAAACATCCCGCCCCCGTCAAAGTGAGTCCGAAACTCCCCCCCCCCAGGTCAAAATGAGTGAGATGCACCACCCTCCCATCAAAGTGAGTCAGACCCCCCTATCCGTCACAGTGAGTCCAAAACACACAACCCCGTCAAAGTGAGTCAGAAACATCCCCACCCCCGTCAAAGTGAGTCAGAAACACCCCTCCCTCCCGTCAAAGTCAGTCAGAACTCCCCCCGTCAAAGTGAGTCAGAAACAGCCCCACCCCGTCAAAGTGAGTCAGAACCCCTACCGCCCCCCGTCAAAGTGAGTCAGAAAGCCCCCCCTCAAAGGGAGGCAGGAACACACCACCCCCGTCAAATTGAGTCAGAAACTCCTCCCCCATGTAAGAGTGAGTCAGAACCCCCCCCGTCAAAGTGAGACTGAAACACCCAACCTCTCGTCAAAGTGAGTCAGAAATACACCCCCCCCCCGTCAGAGTGGGTCAGAACACCAACCCCGCCAAAGTGAGTCATAAACATCCACCACGCCCCCAGCGTCAAAGTGAGTCAGCAACACCCGCCCCGGTCAACGTGAGTCAGAAACACCCCCCCCCCCCCGGCAAAGTGAGTCAGAACCCACCCCCCCCCCGTCAAAGTGAGTCAGAAACAGACCCACCCCGTCAAAGTGAGTCAGAACACCCCCCCCCCGTCAAAGTGTGTCAGAAACACCCCCCACCCGTCAAAGTGAGCCAGAAACACCACCCTCCTGTCAAAGTGAGTTAGAAACACCCCCCACCGTCAAGGTGAGTCAGAAACACCCCCTCCCCACGACAAAGTGAGTCAGAAACAGCCCCCCCCGGTCAACGTGAGTCAGAAACACCCCCCCCCCCGTCAAAGTGAGTCAGAAACTCCCCCCTCAAAGTGAGGCAGAAAAACCCACCACCCGTCAAAGTGAGTCAGAAACACCACCCTCCTGTCAAAGTGAGTTAGAAACACCCCCACCGTCAAGGTGAGTCAGAAACACCCCCTCCCCACGACAAAGTGAGTCAGAAACAGCCCCCCCGGTCAACGTGAGTCAGAAACTCCCACCTCAAAGTGTGGCAGGAACACCCCACCCCCGTCAAATTGAATCAGAAACTCCAACCCCCGTAAGAGTGAGTCAGACCCCCCCCCCCCGTCAAAGAGATTCAGAAAAACCCCACCCCTCGTTAAAGTGAGTGAGAAACCCCCCCCCACCCCCCCACCCTCGTCAGAGTGAGTCAGAAACACCACCCCCCGCCAAAGTGAGTCATAAAGAACCCCCCCCCCAGCGTCAAAGTGAGTCAGCAACACCGCACCCGCCCCCCCCCCCCCCGTCAAAGTGAGTCAGCAACACCGCACACCCCCCCACCGTCAAAGTGAGTCAGAAACACCCCCATCCCCCCCGTCAAAGTGAGTCAGAAACACCACCCCCACCCCGTCAAAGTGAGTTAGAAACACACCCCACCGTCAAGGTGAATCAGAAACACCCCCTCCCCACGTCAAAGTGAGTCAGAAACACACATCCCCGGTCAACATGAGTCAGAAACACCACACCTCCTGGCAAAGTGAGTTAGAAACACCCCCCTCGTCAAAGTGAGTCAGAAACAACATCCCCCCCGTCAAAGTGAGTTAGAAACACCCCCCCCGGTCAACGTGAGTCAGAAACACACCACCCCCGTCAAATTGAGTCAGAAACTCCTCCCCCCCCACCCCCCGTAAGAGTGAGTCAGGACCACCCACCCCCCGTCAAAGTGAGACTGAAACACCCAACATCTCGACAAAGTGAGTCAGAAACACCACCTCCCCCACCCCCGTCAGAGTGGGTCAGGAACACCACCCCCCGCCAAAGTGAGTCATAAACACACCCCCAGTGTCAAAGTGAGTCAGCAACACACTCCCCCCGTCAAAGTCAGAAACACCCCCCGGCCTCACTGTGAGTCAGAAACACATCCCCCGTTAAAGTGAGTCAGAACCCCCCCCCCCTCAAAATGAGTCAGAAACACCACACCCCCGTCAAAGTGAGTCAGAAACTCCCCCCCGTAAAAGTGAGTCAGAACCACCCCCCCCCCACCCCACCGTCAAAGTGAGTCAGAAACACCTCACCCCTCATCAATGTGAGTCAGAAACAATCCCCCGTCAGAGTGAGTCAGCAACACCCTCCCCCGTCAAAGTGAGTCAGAAACACCCCCCGGCCTCAATGTGAGTCAGAAACACCTCCCCGTTAAAGTGAGTCAGAAACAACACCCCCTCAAAGTGAGACAGAAACAACGCCGCCCCCGTCAAAGTGAGTCAGCGCCCCCCCCCTCCTCAAAGTGAGTCAGAAACACCCCACCCCCGTCAAAGTGAGTAAGAAACTCCCCCCCGTAAAAGTGTGTCAGAACCCCCCCCCCCACCCCACCGTCAATGTGAGTCAGAAACAATCCACCGTCAGAGTGAGTCAGCAACACCCCCCCACCCCCGTCAAAGTGAGTCAGAAACACCACCCCCTCAAAGTGAGACAGAAACACACCCGCCCCCCGTCAAAGTGAGTCAGAAACAACCTCGCCGTCAACGTGAGTCAGAAGCACCCCCCCCCGGCAAAGTGAGTCCGAAACTCCCCCCATCGTCAAAGTGAGTCAGAAACATCCCGCCCCCCCGTCAAAGTGAGTCCGAAAATCCCCCCACGTCAAAATGAGTGAGATACACCCCCCTCCCATCAAAGTGAGTCAGACCCCCCTACCCGTCATAGTGAGTCCAAAACACACAACCCCGTCAAAGTAAGTCAGAAACACCCCCACCCCCGTGAAAGTGAGTCAGAAACACCCCTCCCTCCCGTCAAAGTCAGTCAGAAATCCACCCCACCCGTCAAAGTGAGTCAGAAACAGCCCCACCCCGTCAAGGTGAGTCAGAACCCCTCCCGCCCCCCGTCAAAGTGAGTCAGAAAGCCACCCCTCAAAGGGAGGCAGGAACACACCACCCCCGTCAAATTGAGTCAGAAACTCCTCCCCCCACCCCGTAAGAGTGAGTCATAACCCCTCCCCCGGTCAAAGCGAGACTGAAACACCCAACCTCTCGTCAAAGTGAGTCAGAAATACACCCCCCCCCCGTCAGAGTGGGTCAGAAGACCAACCCCGCCAAAGTGAGTCATAAACACCCCCCCCCGCACCCAGCATCAAAGTGAGTCAGCAACACCCGCCCCGGTCAACGTGAGTCAGAAACACCCCCCCCCCCCCGGCAAAGTGAGTCAGAAACCCCCCCCCCGTCAAAGTGAGTCAGAAACAGCCCTACCCCGTTAAAGTGAGTCAGAACCCCCCCCCCACCCCGTCAAAGTGTGTCAGAAACACCCCCCCACCCGTCAAAGTGAGTCAGAAACACCACCCTCCTGTCAAAGTGAGTTAGAAACACCCCCCACCGTCAAGGTGAGTCAGAAACACCCCCTCCCCACGACAAAGTGAGTCAGAAACAGCCCCCCCGGTCAACGTGAGTCAGAAACTCCCCCCGTCAAAGTGTGTCAGAAACACCCCCCCCCCACCCGTCAAAGAGATTCAGAAACACCCCCCCCCCCGTCAGAGTGAGTCAGAAACACCACCACCCCCCCCCGCCAAAGTGAGTCATAAAGAACCCCCCCCAGCGTCAAAGTGAGTCAGAAACACCCCGCCCCCGTCAAAGTGAGTCAGAAACACCCCCCGGTTAAAGTGAGTCAGAAAGACAACCCCCTCAAAGTGAGACAGAAACACCCCCCCCCCCCCCGTCAAAGTGAGTCAGGAACACCCCGCGGCCTCAAAATGAGTCAGAAACACCACCTTCCCATCAAAGTGAGTCAGATCCCCCTACCAGTCTTGGTGAGTCCAAAACACAACCCCCCGTCAAAGTGAGTCAGAAACACCCCCACCCCCGTCAAAGTGAGTCAGAAAAACCCTCCCTCCCGTCAAAGTGAGTCCGAACTCCCCCCCCCCCGTCAAAGTGAGTCAGAAACAGCCCCATCCCGGCAAAGTGAGTCAGAAACCCCCCCCCCCCGTCAAAGTGAGTCAGAAACAGCCCTACCCCGTTAAAGTGAGTCAGAACCCCCCCCCCCACCCCGTCAAAGTGTGTCAGAAACACCCCCCCACCCGACAAAGTGAGTCAGAAACAGCCCCATCCCGTCAAAGTAAGTCAGAAACACCTCCCACCGTCAAAGTGAGTCAGAAACACACCCCCTGTCAAAGTGAGTCAGATACACCCCCTCCTGGCAAAGTGAGTCAGAAACACACCCTCTCCGTAAAAGTGAGTTAGAAACACACCCCACCGTCAAAGTGAATCAGAAACACCCCCTCCCCACGTCACAGTGAGTCAGAAACACCCCCCCCCCTGGTCAACGTGAGTTAAAAACACTACCCCTCCTGGAAAAGTGAGTTAGAAACACCCCCCTCGTCAAAGTGAGTCAGAATTAGATCCCCCCCCCGTCAAAGTGAGTTAGAAACACACACCCCCGGTCAACGTGAGTCAGAAACACACCCTCCCCACGTCAAAGTGAGTCAGAACCCCCCCCCCTCAAAGGGAGGCAGGAACACACCACCCCCGTGAAATTGAGTCAGAAACTCCTCACCCCCGTAAGGAGTCAAAAAACCCCACCCGTCAAAGTGAGACTGAAACACCCAACCTCTCGTCAAAGTGAGTCAGAAACACCCCCCCTGTCAGAGTGGGTCAGAAACACCACCCCCCGCCAAAGTGAGTCATAAAGACCTCCCCAGCGTCAAAGTGAGTCAGCAACACGCTCCCCCCGTCAAAGTGAGTCAGAAACACCCCCCCCGGCCTCAATGTGAGTCAGAAACCACCCCCCACGTTAAAGTGAGTCAGAAACAACACCCCCTCAAAGTGAGACAGAAACAACCCCCCCGTCAAAGTAAGTCAGAACCCCCCCCCCAAAGTGAGTCAGAAACACCCCACACCTGTCAAAGTGAGTCAGAAACTCCCCCCGTAAAAGTGAGTCAGATACCCACCCCCACCCCACCGTCAAAGTGAGTCAGAAGCACCTCACCCCTCTTCAAAGTGAGTCAGAAACAGCCCCCCGTCATAGTGAGACAGGAACCCCCCCCCCTGCCGAAGTGAGTCAGAAACAACCCCCCCCCCCACCCCCCAGCGTCAAGGTGAGTCAGAAACAGCCCCGGCCTCAATGTGAGTCAGAAACACCCCGACCCCGTCAAAGTGAGTCCGAAACTCCCCCCATCGTCAAAGTGAGTCAGAAACATCCCGCCCCCGTCAAAATGAGTGAGAAATACCCACCTCCCATCAAACTGAGTCAGACCCCCCTACCCGTCATAGTGAGTCCAAAACACACAACCCCGT
The DNA here is from genome assembly GCF_047496885.1 of Scyliorhinus torazame. Taxonomy (NCBI): domain Eukaryota; kingdom Metazoa; phylum Chordata; class Chondrichthyes; order Carcharhiniformes; family Scyliorhinidae; genus Scyliorhinus; species Scyliorhinus torazame. The sequence continues at coordinate 27,655,746 of NC_092737.1, read as the reverse complement.
CAAAGTGAGTCAGAAACACCCCACCCCCGTTAAAGTGAGTCAGAAACAACACCCCCTCAAAGTGAGACAGAAACAACCACCCCCCCCGTCAAAGTGAGTCAGAACCTCCCCTCAAAGTGAGTCAGAAACATCCCACCCCCGTCAAAGTGAGTCAGAAACTTTCCCCCGTAAAGGTGAGTCAGAACCCCCCCCCCACCCCACCGTCAAAGTGAGTCAGAAACACCTCACCCCTCATCAAAGTGAGTCAGAAACAGCCCCCCGTCAGAGTGAGTCAGAAACATCCCGCCCCCCGTCAAAGTGAGTCCGAAACAACCCCCCCGTCAAAATGAGTGAGAAACACCCCCCTCCCATCAAAGTGAGTCAGACCCCCCTACCCGTCATAGTGAGTCCAAAACACACCACCCCGTCAAAGTGAGTCAGAACCCCCGCCCCCTCAAAGGGAGGCAGAAACACACCACCCCCGTCAAATTGAGTCAGAAACTCCTCCCCCCCGCCGTAAGAGTGAGTCAGACCCCCCCCCCCCGTCAAAGCGAGACAGAAACACCCAACCTCTCGTCAAAGTGAGTCAGAAATACACCCCCCCCCCGTCAGAGTGGGTCAGAAACACCAACACCGCCAAAGTGAGTCATAAACACCCCCCAGCGTCAAAGTGAGTCACCAACGCCCCCCCCCCCCCCGTCAAAGTGAGTCAGAAACACCCCCCGGCTTCAATGAGAGTCAGAACCCCCCCCCCGTCAAAGTGAGTCAGAAACACCTCCCCCTCAAAGTCGGACAGAAACAACCCCCCCCCCCCGTCAAGGTGAGTCAGAACCCCCCCTCAAAGTGAGTCAGAAACACCCCACCCCCGTCAAAGTGAGTCAGAAACTCCCCCCCCCGTAAGAGTGAGTCAGATCCCCCCTCCCCATCGTCAAACTGAGTCAGAAACACTCCACCCCTCATCAAAGTGAGTCAGAAACAGACCCCCGTCAGAGTGAGTCAGAAACACCCCCCACCGTCAAAGTGAGTCAGAAACAGCACCCCTCCTGTCAAAGTGAGCTAGAAACACCCTCCACCGTCAAAGTGAGTCCGAAATCCCCCCCCCCGTCAAGATGAGTGAGAAACACCCCCCTCACATCAAAGTGAGTCAGACCCCCCTACCCGTCATAGTGAGTCCAAAACACACAACCCCGTCAACGTGAGTCAGAAACAACACCCCCGTTAAAGTGAGTCAGAAACAACACCCCCTCAAAGTGAGACAGAAACAACCCCCCCCGTCAAAGTAAGTCAGAACCCCCCCCCCCCCCCCAAAGTGAGTCAGAAACACCCCACACCTGTCAAAGTGAGTCAGAAACTCCCCCCGTAAAAGTGAGTCAGATACCCCCCCCCACCCCACCGTCAAAGTGAGTCAGAAGCACCTCACCCCTCTTCAAAGTGAGTCAGAAACAGCCCCCCGTCATAGTGAGACAGGAACCCCCCCCCTGCCGAAGTGAGTCAGAAACAACCCCCCCCCCCCACCCCCCAGCGTCAAGGTGAGTCAGAAACAGCCCCGGCCTCAATGTGAGTCAGAAACACCCCGACCCCGTCAAAGTGAGTCCGAAACTCCCCCCATCGTCAAAGTGAGTCAGAAACATCCCGCCCCCGTCAAAATGAGTGAGAAATACCCACCTCCCATCAAACTGAGTCAGACCCCCCTACCCGTCATAGTGAGTCCAAAACACACAACCCCGTCAAAGTGAGTCAGAAACACCCCACCCCCGCTAAAGTGAGTCAGAAACAACACCCCCTCAAAGTGAGACAGAAACAACCACCCCCCCGTCAAAGTGAGTCAGAACCTCCCCTCAAAGTGAGTCAGAAACATCCCACCCCCGTCAAAGTGAGTCAGAAACTTTCCCCCGTAAAGGTGAGTCAGAACCCCCCCCCCACCCCACCGTCAAAGTGAGTCAGAAACACCTCACCCCTCATCAAAGTGAGTCAGAAACAGCCCCCCGTCAGAGTGAGTCAGAAACATCCCGCCCCCCGTCAAAGTGAGTCCGAAACAACCCCCCCGTCAAAATGAGTGAGAAACACCCCCCTCCCATCAAAGTGAGTCAGACCCCCCTACCCGTCATAGTGAGTCCAAAACACACCACCCCGTCAAAGTGAGTCAGAACCCCCGCCCCCTCAAAGGGAGGCAGAAACACACCACCCCCGTCAAATTGAGTCAGAAACTCCTCCCCCCCCCGCCGTAAGAGTGAGTCAGACCCCCCCCCGTCAAAGCGAGACAGAAACACCCAACCTCTCGTCAAAGTGAGTCAGAAATACACCCCCCCCCCCGTCAGAGTGGGTCAGAAACACCAACACCGCCAAAGTGAGTCATAAACACCCCCCAGCGTCAAAGTGAGTCACCAACGCCCCCCCCCCCGTCAAAGTGAGTCAGAAACACCCCCCGGCTTCAATGTGAGTCAGAACCCCCCCCCCCCCCGTCAAAGTGAGTCAGAAACACCTCCCCCTCAAAGTCGGACAGAAACAACCCCCCCCCCGTCAAGGTGAGTCAGAACCCCCCCTCAAAGTGAGTCAGAAACACCCCACCCCCGTCAAAGTGAGTCAGAAACTCCCCCCCCCCCCCCCGTAAGAGTGAGTCAGAACCCCCCTCCCCATCGTCAAAGTGAGTCAGAAACACTCCACCCCTCATCAAAGTGAGTCAGAAACAGACCCCCGTCAGAGTGAGTCAGAAACACCCCCCACCGTCAAAGTGAGTCAGAAACAGCACCCCTCCTGTCAAAGTGAGCTAGAAACACCCTCCACCGTCAAAGTGAGTCCGAAATCCCCCCCCCGTCAAGATGAGTGAGAAACACCCCCCTCACATCAAAGTGAGTCAGACCCCCCTACCCGTCATAGTGAGTCCAAAACACACAACCCCGTCAACGTGAGTCAGAAACAACACCCCCGTTAAAGTGAGTCAGAAACAACATCCCCTCAAAGTGAGACAGAAACAACCCGCCCCCCCCGTCAAAGTGAGTCAGAACCCCCCCTCAAAGTGAGTCAGAAACACCCCACCCCCGTCACAGTCAGTCAGAAACACCCCCCCGTAAAAGTGAGTCAGAACCCCCCCCCCCCCCCACCACACCGTCAAAGTGAGTCAGAAACACCTCACCCATCATCAAAGTGAGTCAGAAACAGTCCCCCGTCAGAGTGAGTCAGGAACACCCCCCCCCCCCGCCAAAGTGAGTCAGAAACACCCCCCCCCCCCAGCGTCAAGGTAAGTCAGAAACAGCCCCCGGCCTCAAGGTGAGTCGGAAACACCCCGCCACCGTCAAAGTGAGTCCGAAACTCCCCCCATCGTCAATGTGAGTCAGAATCATCCCGCCCCCCGTCAAAGTGAGTCCGAAACTCCCCCCCCCGTCAAAATGAGTGAGAAACACCCCCTCCCATCAAAGTGAGACAGACCCCCCCCTGCCAGTCAGAGTGAGTCCAAAACACACAACCCCGTCAAAGTGAGTCAGAAACACCCCCACCCCCGTCAAAGTGAGTCAGAAACACCCCTCCCTCCCGTCAAAGAGAGTCAGAACTCCCCCCCCCGTCAAAGTGAGTCAGAAACAGCCCCACCCCGTCAAAGTGAGTCTGAAACACCCCCCCCCGTCAAAGTGAGTCAGAAACGCCCCGCCCCCCCCCCGGCAAAGTGAGTCAGAAGCACCACCCCTCCTGTCAAAGTGAGTTAGAAACACCCCCCCGTTAAAGTGAGTCAGAGACACCACCCCCTCAAAGTGAGACAGAAACAACCCCCCCCACCCGTCAAAATGAGTCAGAAACAACCCCGCCGTCAAAGTGAGACAGAAACACCCCCCCACCCCATCAAAGTGAGTCAGAAACAACCCCTCCACCCCATCAAAGTGAGTCAGAAACAACCCCGGCCTCAATGTGAGTCAGAAACACCCCGCCCCCGTCAAAGTGAGTCCGAAATTTCCCCCCCCCCGTCAAATAGAGTCAGAAACACCCCTCCACCCGTAAAAGTGAGGCGGAAACACTCCCTCCTCGTAAACGTGTGTCAGAAACAACCCCACTCGTCAAAGTGAGTCAGAAAAACACCCCCCCCCCCGTCAGAGTGGGTAAGAAACACCAACCCCGCCAAAGTGAGTCATAAACACCCCCCCAGCGTCAAAGTGAGTCAGAAACACCCCGCCCCCGTCAATGTGAGGCCGAAACTCCCACCCGTCAAAATGAGTCAGAAACACCCCCCTCCCGTCAAAGTGAGTCAGACCCCCCCCCCACCATCATAGTGAGACCAAAACACCCCCCTCTCATCAAAGTGAATCCGAAACTCCCCCCAGTCAAAGTGAGTCGGAAACTCCCCCCGCCAGTCAAATAGTGTCAGAAACCCCCCCTCCCCGTCAAACTGAGTCAGAAACACCCCTTCATCCGTCAAAGTGTGGCGGAAACACTCCCTCCTCGTAAACGTGAGTCAGAAACACCCCCTCGTCAAAGTGAGTCAGAAACACTCCCCCACCACCGTCAAAATGAGTCACTAAGTCCCAAGCCCAGTCAAAGTGCGTCCGAAACATCCCCCCCGTCAAAGTGAGTCAGAAACACTCTCCCCCGTCAATGTGAGTCACAAAGTCGTCCCCCCCCCAGTCAAAGTGCGTCTTAAACATCCCCCCCCTCAAAGTGAATCAGCAGCACCCCCCGTCAAAGTGAGTCAGAAACACGGCCCCCCTCGTCAAAGTGAGTCAGAATCAAACCCCGCCCTCCATCAAAGTGAGTCCAAACACCCCCCCCCGTCAAAGTGATTCAGAAACACTCCCCCCCCAAAGTGAGTCAGAAACACCCCCCCGTCAAAGTGAATCCATACACCCACCGTTAAAGTGAGTCCGAAACACCACCACCCCCGTCAAAGTGAGTCAGAAACTCCCGCCCCGTCAAAGTGTGTCAGAAACAACCCCCCGCGTCAAAGTGAGTCAGAAACACCACCACCCTTCAAAGTGAGTCAGAAACACCCCCCCCCCCCCACCCCATCAAAGTGAGTCAGAAACAACCCCTCCACCCCATCAAAGTGAGTCAGAAACAACCCCGGCCTCAATGTGAGTCAGAAACTCCCCGCCCCCGTCAAAGTGAGTCAGAAACAGACCCCCGTCAGAGTGAGTCAGGAACACCCCCCCCCGCCCGCCAAGGTGAGTCAGAATCACGCACCCCCGTCAAAGTGAGTCAGAAACACCACCCCTCCTGTCAAAGTGAGTTAGAAACACCCCCCACCGTCAAAGTGAGTCAGAAACAGCCCCACCCCGTCAAAGTGAGTCAGAACCCCCCCCCCGTCAAAGTGAGTCACAAACACGCCCCCCCAGTCAAAGTGAGTCAGAAACACTCCCCCCCGTCAAGGTTAATCCATACACCCACCGTCAAAGTGAGTCAGAACCACCACCCCCGTCAAAGTGAGTCGGAAACGCCGCCGCCCCGTCAAAGTGAGCCAGAAACACCCCATCTCCGTCAAAGTGAGTCAGAAACACCCACCCTCCCGTCAAAGTGAGTCAGAAACACCCAGCCGTCAAAGTGAGTCAGAACCCCCCCCCCCCCGTGTAAGTGAGTCAGAAACACCCCGCCCCCGTCAATGTGAGTCCGAAACTCCCACCCGTCAAAATGAGTCAGAAACACCCCCCTCCCGTCAAAGTGAGTCAGACCACCCTACCATCATAGTGAGACCAAAACACCCCCCTCTCGTCAAAGTGAATCCGAAACTCCCCCCCCCCCCGGCAAAATGAGTCAGAAACACCCCCTCCCGTCAAAGTGAGTCAGGTCTCCCTATCCGTCATAGTGAGTCCAAAACACACACACCCGTCAAATTGAGTCAGAAACACCCACACCCCCGTCAAAGTGAGTCAGAAACACCCCACCCTCCCGTCAAAGTGCGTCAGGACTCCCACCCCGTCAAAGTGAGTCAGAAACAGCCCCACCCCGTCAAAGTGAGTCAGACCACGCCCCGCCCCCCGTCAAAGTGAGTCAGAACCCCCCCCCCTTCAAAGGGAGGCAGGAACACACCACCCCCGTCAAATTGAGTCAGAAACTCCCCCCCCCGTAAGAGTGAGTCAGAACGCCCACCCCCCCGTCAAAGTGAGACTGAAACACCCAACCTCTCGTCAAAGTGAGTCAGAAATACACCCCCCCCGTCAGAGTGGGTAAGAAACACCAACCCCGTCAAAGTGAGTCAGAAACCCCCCCCCTTCAAAGTGAGTCAGAAACACCCCCCCCAGTCAAAGTGAGTCAGAAACATCACCCCTCCTGTCAAAGTGAGTCAGAAACACCCCCTCCCCACGTCAAAGTGAGTCAGAAACACCGCCACCCGGTCAACGTGAGTCAGAAACACTCCCCCGCTTCAAAGTGAGTCAGAACCCCCCCTCAAAGTGAGGCAGGAACACACCACCCGGTCAAATTGAGTCAGAAATTCCTCCCCCGCGTAAGAGTGAGTCAGAACACCCCCCACCCCCGTCAAAGAGAGTCAGAAACACCACCCCCGCCAAAGTGTGTTATAAAGAACCCCCGCCCAGGGTCAAAGTGAGTGAGCAACACCCGCCCACCCGTCAAAGTGTGTCAGAAACACCCCCCGGCCTCAATGTGAGTCAGAAACACCCCGCCCCCGTCAATGTGAGTCAGAAACACCCACACCCCGTTAAAGTGAGTCAGAAAAACCACCCCCTCAATGTGAGACAGAAACACCCTACCCCGTCAGAGTGAGTCAGAAACACCCCCCGGCCTTAATGTGAGTCAGAAACACCCCGCCCCCGTGAAGGTGAGTCAGAAACACCCCCCCCCCGTTAAAGTGAGTCAGAAACACCACCCCCGTCAAAGTGAGTCAGAAACAACCTCGCCGTCAAAGTGAGTCAGAAGCACCCCCACCCCATCAAAGTGAGTCCGAAACTCGCCCCAACGTCAAAGTGAGTCAGAAGCATCCCGCCCCCAGTCAAAGTCAGTCAGAACTCCCCCCCGGAAAAGTGAGTCAGAAACAGCCCCACCCCGTCAAAGTGAGTCAGAACCCCCCCCCCCCGTCAAAGTGAGTCAGAAACACCCCCCCCCCCGTCAAAGTGAGTCAGAAACACCACCCCTCCCGTCAAAGTGAGTCAGAAACACCCCCCCTGTCAAAGTGAGTCAGATACACCCCCTCCTGGCAAAGTGAGTAAGAAACACTCCCCCCACCCCGTCAAAGTGAGTCAGAAACACCCCCCACCCCGTCAAAGTGAGTTAGAAACACACCCACCGTCAAAGTGAATCAGAAACACCCCCTCCCCACGTCACAGTGAGTCAGAAACACACCCCCCCCGGTCAACGTGAGTCAGAAACACCACCTCTCCTGGAAAAGTGAGTTAGCAACACCCCCCTCGTCAAAATGAGTCAGAAACAGATCCCCCCGCCCCCCCGTCACAGTGAGTTAGAAACACACTCCCCCGGTCAACGTGAGTCAGAAACACACCCTCCCCACGTCAAAGTGAGTCAGAACCCCCCCCCCCCTCAAAGAGAGGCGGGAACACAGCACCCCCGTCAAATTGAGTCAGAAACTCCTCACCCCGGTAAGAGTGAGTCAGAACCCCCTCCCCCCGTCAAAGTGAGACTGAAACACCCAACCTCTCGTCAAAGTGAGTCAGAAACACCCCCCCCCCGTCAGAGAGCGTCAGAAACACCCCCCCCCGCCAAATTGAGTCATAAACACACACCCCAGCGTCAAAGTGCGTCAGCAAAACCCTCCCACCGTCAAAGTGAGTCAGGAACACCCCCCGGCCTCAATGTGAGTCAGAAACACCCCCCCCCCCGTTAAAGTGAGTCAGAAACTCCCCCCCGTAAAAGTGAGTCAGAAACCCCCCCACCCCACCGTCAAAGTGAGTCAGAAACACCTCACCCCTCATCAAAGTGAGTCAGAAACAGCCCCCCGTCAGAGTGAGTCAGGACCCCCCCCCCCGCCAAAGTGAGTCAGTAACACTCCCCCAGCGTCAAGGTGAGTCAGAAACAGCCCCCGGCCTCAATGTGAATCAGAAACACCCCGCTCCCATCAAAGTGAGTCCGAAACTCCCCCCATCGTCAAGGTGAGTTAGAAACATCCCGCCCCCCGTCAAAGTGAGTCCGAAACTCCCCCCCCGTCAAAATGAGTGAGAAACACCCCCCTCCCATCAAAGTGAGTCAGACCCCCTGCCCGTCATAGTGAGTCCAAAACACACAACCTCGTCAAAGTGAGTCAGAAACACCACCCCCTCAAAGTGAGACAGAATCACCCCACCACCCGTCAAAGTGAGTCAGAAACAACCCCTCCTCGTCAAAGTGAGTCAGGAACACGACCACCCTTCAAAGTGAGTCAGAAACAGACCCTCCAGTCAATGTGAGTCAGAAACACGCCCCCCTACGTCAAAGTGAGTCAGAAACATCCCGCCCCCCGTCAAAGTGAGTCCGCAATTTCCCACCCCCCCGTCAAATAGAGTCAGAAACACCCCTCCACCCGTAAAAGTGAGGCGGAAACACTCCCTCCTCGTAAACGTGAGTCAGAAACAACCCCACTCGTCAAAGTGAGTCAGAAAAACACCCCCCCGTCAGAGTGGGTAAGAAACACCAACCCCGCCAAAGTGAGTCATAAACACCCCCCCAGCGTCAAAGTGAGTCAGAAACACCCCGCCCCCGTCAATGTGAGGCCGAAACTCCCACCCGTCAAAATGAGTCAGAAACACCCCCCTCCCGTCAAAGTGAGTCAGACCCCCCCACCATCATAGTGAGACCAAAACACCCCCCTCTCATCAAAGTGAATCCGAAACTCCCCCCAGTCAAAGTGAGTCGGAAACTCCCCCCGCCAGTCAAATAGTGTCAGAAACCCCCCCTCCCCGTCAAACTGAGTCAGAAACACCCCTTCATCCGTCAAAGTGTGGCGGAAACACTCCCTCCTCGTAAACGTGAGTCAGAAACACCCCCTCGTCAAAGTGAGTCAGAAACACTCCCCCACCACCGTCAAAATGAGTCACTAAGTCCCAAGCCCAGTCAAAGTGCGTCCGAAATATCCCCCCCGTCAAAGTGAGTCAGAAACACTCTCCCCCGTCAATGTGAGTCACAAAGTCGTCCCCCCCCAGTCAAAGTGCGTCTGAAACATCCCCCCTCAAAGTGAATCAGCAGCACCCCCCGTCAAAGTGAGTCAGAAACACGGCCCCCCTCGTCAAAGTGAGTCAGAATCAAACCCCGCCCTCCATCAAAGTGAGTCCAAACACCCCCCCCCGTCAAAGTGATTCAGAAACACTCCCCCCCCAAAGTGAGTCAGAAACACCCCCCGTCAAAGTGAATCCATACACCCACCGTTAAAGTGAGTCCGAAACACCACCACCCCGTCAAAGTGAGTCAGAAACTCCCGCCCCGTCAAAGTGTGTCAGAAACAACCCCCCGCGTCAAAGTGAGTCAGAAACACCACCACCCTTCAAAGTGAGTCAGAAACACCCCCTCCAGTCAATGTGAGTCAGAAACATCGCCCCCCCACTTCAAAGTGAGTAAGAAACACCCCGCCCCCCGTCAAAGTGAGTCCGAAATTCCCCCCCCCCCCGTCAAATAGAGTCAGAAACACCCCCTCCCCGTCAAACTGAGTCAGAAACACCCGTCCACCCGTATAAGTGAGGCGGAAACACTCCCTCCTCGTAAACGTGAGTCAGAAACTAACCCCCTCGTCAAAGTGAGTCAGAAACAGTCCCCCCGTCAAAATGAGTCACTAAGTCCCAAGCCCAGTCAAAGTGCGTCCGAAACATGCCCCCCCCCCGTCAAAGTGAGTCAGAAACACTCTCCCCCGTCAATGTGAGTCACAAAGTCGTCGTCCCCCCAGTCAAAGTGCGTCTGAAACATCCCCCCCTCAAAGTGAATCAGAAGCACCCCCCGTCAAAGTGAGTCAGAAACACGGCCCCCCTCGTCAAAGTGAGTCAGAATCAAACCCCGCCCTCCGTCAAAGTGAGTCCAAACACCCCCCCGTCAAAGTGATTCAGAAACGCCCCCCCCCACTCAAAGTGAGTCAGAAACACCCCCCGTCAAAGTGAATCCATACACCCACCGTTAAAGTGAGTCCGAAACACCACCACCCCCGTCAAAGTGAGTCAGAAACTCCCGCCCCGTCAAAGTGTGTCAGAAACAACCCCCCCCGCGTCAAAGTGAGTCAGAAGCACCACCACCCTTCAAAGTGAGTCAGAAACACCCCCTCCAGTCAATGTGAGTCAGAAACACCGCCCCCTCCACGTCAAAGTGAGTAAGAAACACCCCGCCCCCCGTCAAAGTGAGTCCGAAATTCCCCCCCCCCCCCCCCCGGCAAATAGAGTCAGAAACACCCCCTCCCCGTCAAACTGAGTCATAAACACCCCTCCACCCATAAAAGTGAGGCGGAAACACTCCTTCCTCGTAAACGTGAGTCAGAAACTAACCCCCTCGTAAACGTGAGTCAGAAACAACCCCACTCGTCAAAGTGAGTCAGAAAAACACCCCCCCCCCGTCAGAGTGGGTAAGAAACACCAACCCCGCCAAAGTGAGTCATAAACACCCCCCCAGCGTCAAAGTGAGTCAGAAACACCCCGCCCCCGTCAATGTAAGGCCGAAACTCCCACCCGTCAAAATGAGTCAGAAACACCCCCCTCCCGTCAAAGTGAGTCAGACCTTCGCCCCTCCACCACCATCATAGTGAGACCAAAACACCCCCCTCTCATCAAAGTGAATCAGAATCTCCCCCCAGTCAAAGTGAGTCGGAAACTCCCCCCGCCAGTCAAATAGTGTCAGAAACCCCGCCTCCCCGTCAAACTGAGTCAGAAACACCCGTTCACCCGTCAAAGTGTGGCGGAAACACTCCCTCCTCGTAAACGTGAGTCAGAAACACTCCCTCGTCAAAGTGAGTCAGAAACACTCCCCCACCACCGTCAAAATGAGTCACTAAGTCCCAAGCCCAGTCAAAGTGCGTCCGAAACATCCCCCCCCCCCCCGTCAAAGTGAGTCAGAAACACTCTCCCTCGTCAATGTGAGTCACAAAGTCGTCCCCCCCCCCCCCCAGTCAAAGTGCATCTGAAACATCCCCCCCTCAAAGTGAATCAGAAGCACCCCCCGTCAAAGTGAGTCAGAAACACGGCCCCCCTCGTCAAAGTGAGTCAGAATCAAACCCCGCCCTCCGTCAAAGTGAGTCCAAACACCCCCCCACCCCCGTCAAAGTGATTCAGAAACACCCCCCCTTCAAAGTGAGTCAGAAACACCCCCCGTCAAAGTGAATCCATACACCCACCGTTAAAGTGAGTCCGAAACACCACCACCCCCGTCAAAGTGAGTCAGAAACTCGCGCCCCGTCAAAGTGTGTCAGAAACAACCCCCCGCGTCAAAGTGAGTCAGAAACACCACCACCCTTCAAAGTGAGTCAGAAACACCCCCTCCAGTCAATGTGAGTCAGAAACAAGGCCCCCCCCACGTCAAAGTGAGTAAGAAACACCCCGCCCCCCGTCAAAGTGAGTCCGAAATTCCCCCCCCGTCAAATAGAGTCAGAAACACCCCTCCACCCGTATAAGTGAGGCGGAAACACTCCCTCCTCGTAAACGTGAGTCAGAAACTAACCCCCTCGTCAAAGTGAGTCAGAAACAGTCCCCCCATCAAAAGGAGTCACAAAGTCCCCCCCCCAGTCAAAGTGCGTCTGAGACATCAACCAACCACCCCCACCCCCCCCCCCCGTCAAAGTGAATCAGAAGCACCCCCCGTCAAAGTGAGGCGGAAACACCCCTTCCTCGTTAACGTGAGTCAGAAACACCCCCCTTCGTCAAAGTGAGTCAGAAAAACTCCCCACCGTAAAAGTGAGTCAAAGGTCCCCCCCCCCAGTCAAAGTGCGTCTGACACAAGCCCCCCCCCCCCCCCCCCCCCCCGTCAAAGTAAATCAGAAGCACCCCCCGTCAAAGTGAGCCAGAAACACGCCTCCCCTCGTCAAAGTGAGTCAGAAACACCCCCCGCCCTCCGTCAATGTGAGTCAGAAACACCCCCGGTCAAAGTGAGCCCGATACGGCCCCCCTCCGTCAAAGTGAGTCCAAACACCCCCGTCAAAGTGATTTAGAAACACCCACCCCGTCAAAGTGAGTCAGAAACACCCCCCGCCGTCAAGGTTAATCAATACACCCACCGTCAAAGTGAGTCAGTACCACCACCCCCGTCAAAGTTAGTCAGAAACACCGCCGCCCCGTCAAAGTGAGCCAGAAACACCCCATCTCCGTCAAAGTGAGTCAGAAACACCCACCCTTCCGTCAAAGTGAGTCAGAAACACCCAGGGGTCAAAGTGAGTCAGAACCCCCCCCCCCCCCGTGCAAGTGAGTCAGAAACACCCCGCTCCCGTCAAAGTGAGTCAGACCACCCTACCATCATAGTGAGACCAAAACACCCCCCTCTCGTCAAAGTGAATCCGAAACACCCCCCCCGCCCCCCCCCCGTCAAAATGAGTCAGAAACACCCCCTCCCGTCAAAGTGAGTCAGGTCTCCCTACCCGTAATAGTGAGTCCAAAACACACACCCCCGACAAATTGAGTCAGAAACACCCACACCCCCGTCAAAGTGAGTCAGAAACACCCCACCCTCCCGTCAAAGTGAGTCAGGACTCCCACCCCGTCAAAGTGAGTCAGAAACAGCCCCACCCCGTCAAAGTGAGTCAGAAACTCCCCCCCGTAAAAGTGAGTCAGAAACCCCCCCCACCCCACCGTCAAAGTGAGTCAGAAACACCTCACCCCTCATCAAAGTGAGTCAGAAACAGCCCCCCGTCAGAGTGAGTCAGGACCCCCCCCCCCCCGCGCAAAGTGAGTCAGTAACACTCCCCCAGCGTCAAGGTGAGTTAGAAACATCCCGCCCCCCGTCAAAGTGAGTCCGAAACTCCCCCCCCCCGTCAAAATGAGTGAGAAACACCCCCCTCCCATCAAAGCGAGTCAGACCCCCTGCCCGTCATAGTGAGTCCAAAACACACAACCCCGTCAAAGTGAGTCAGAAACACCCACACCCTCGTCAAAGTGAGTCAGAAACACCACCCCCTCAAAGTGAGACAGAAACACCCCACCACCCGTCAAAGTGAGTCAGAAACAACCCCTCCTCGTCAAAGTGAGTCAGAAACACGACCACCCTTCAAAGTGAGTCAGAAACAGACCCTCCAGTCAATGTGAGTCAGAAACACGTCAGAAACACCCCTCCACCCGTAAAAGTGAGGCGGAAACCCTCCTCGTAAACGTGAGTCAGAAACAACCCCACTCGTCAAAGTGAGTCAGAAAAACACCCCCCCCCGTCAGAGTGGGTAAGAAACACCAACCCCGCCAAAGTGAGTCATAAACAACCCCCCAGCGTCAAAGTGAGTCAGAAACACCCCGCCCCCGTCAATGTGAGGCCGAAACTCCCACCCGTCAAAATGAGTCAGAAACACCCCCCTCCCGTCAAAGTGAGTCAGACCCCCCCACCCCCCACCATCATAGTGAGACCAAAACACCCCCCTCTCATCAAAGTGAATCCGAAACTCCCCCCAGTCAAAGTGAGTCGGAAACTCCCCCCGCCAGTCAAATAGTGTCAGAAACCCCCCCTCCCCGTCAAACTGAGTCAGAAACACCCCTTCATCCGTCAAAGTGTGGCGGAAACACACCCTCCTCGTAAACGTGAGTCAGAAACACCCCCTCGTCAAAGTGAGTCAGAAACACTCCCCCACCACCGTCAAAATGAGTCACTAAGTCCCAAGCCCAGTCAAAGTGCGTCCGAAACATCCCCCCCGTCAAAGTGAGTCAGAAACACTCTCCCCCGTCAATGTGAGTCACAAAGTCGACCCCCCCCCGTCAAAGTGCGTCTGAAACATCCCCCCCTCAAAGTGAATCAGCAGCACCCCCGTCAAAGTGAGTCAGAAACACGGCCCCCCTCGTCAAAGTGAGTCAGAATCAAACCCCGCCCTCCATCAAAGTGAGTCCAAACACCCCCCCCGTCAAAGTGATTCAGAAACACTCCCCCCCCAAAGTGAGTCAGAAACACCCCCCGTCAAAGTGAATCCATACACCCACCGTTAAAGTGAGTCCGAAACACCACCACCCCCGTCAAAGTGAGTCAGAAACTCCCGCCCCGTCAAAGTGTGTCAGAAACAACCCCCCGCGTCAAAGTGAGTCAGAAACACCACCACCCCCTCAAAGTGAGACAGAAACACCCCACCACCCGTCAAAGTGAGTCAGAAACAACCCCTCCTCGTCAAAGTGAGTCAGAAACACGACCACCCTTCAAAGTGAGTCAGAAACAGACCCTCCAGTCAATGTGAGTCAGAAACACGTCAGAAACACCCCTCCACCCGTAAAAGTGAGGCGGAAACCCTCCTCGTAAACGTGAGTCAGAAACAACCCCACTCGTCAAAGTGAGTCAGAAAAACACCCCCCCCCCCCCGTCAGAGTGGGTAAGAAACACCAACCCCGCCAAAGTGAGTCATAAACACCCCCCCAGCGTCAAAGTGAGTCAGAAACACCACGCCCCCGTCAATGTGAGGCCGAAACTCCCACCCGTCAAAATGAGTCAGAAACACCCCCCTCCCGTCAAAGTGAGTCAGACCCCCCCACCCCCCACCATCATAGTGAGACCAAAACACCCCCCTCTCATCAAAGTGAATCCGAAACTCCCCCCAGTCAAAGTGAGTCGGAAACTCCCCCCGCCAGTCAAATAGTGTCAGAAACCCCCCCTCCCCGTCAAACTGAGTCAGAAACACCCCTTCATCCGTCAAAGTGTGGCGGAAACACACCCTCCTCGTAAACGTGAGTCAGAAACACCCCCTCGTCAAAGTGAGTCAGAAACACTCCCCCACCACCGTCAAAATGAGTCACTAAGTCCCAAGCCCAGTCAAAGTGCGTCCGAAACATCCCCCCCGTCAAAGTGAGTCAGAAACACTCTCCCCCGTCAATGTGAGTCACAAAGTCGACCCCCCCCGTCAAAGTGCGTCTGAAACATCCCCCCCTCAAAGTGAATCAGCAGCACCCCCGTCAAAGTGAGTCAGAAACACGGCCCCCCTCGTCAAAGTGAGTCAGAATCAAACCCCGCCCTCCATCAAAGTGAGTCCAAACACCCCCCCCGTCAAAGTGATTCAGAAACACTCCCCCCCCAAAGTGAGTCAGAAACACCCCACGTCAAAGTGAATCCATACACCCACCGTTAAAGTGAGTCCGAAACACCACCACCCCCGTCAAAGTGAGTCAGAAACTCCCGCCCCGTCAAAGTGTGTCAGAAACAACCCCCCGCGTCAAAGTGAGTCAGAAACACCACCACCCTTCAAAGTGAGTCAGAAACACCCCCCCCCACCCCATCAAAGTGAGTCAGAAACAACCCCTCCACCCCATCAAAGTGAGTCAGAAACAACCCCTCCTCGTCAAAGTGAGTCAGAAACACGACCACCCTTCAAAGTGAGTCAGAAACAGACCCTCCAGTCAATGTGAGTCAGAAACACGTCAGAAACACCCCTCCACCCGTAAAAGTGAGGCGGAAACCCTCCTCGTAAACGTGAGTCAGAAACAACCCCACTCGTCAAAGTGAGTCAGAAAAACACCCCCCCCCCCCGTCAGAGTGGGTAAGAAACACCAACCCCGCCAAAGTGAGTCATAAACACCCCCCCAGCGTCAAAGTGAGTCAGAAACACCCCGCCCCCGTCAATGTGAGGCCGAAACTCCCACCCGTCAAAATGAGTCAGAAACACCCCCCTCCCGTCAAAGTGAGTCAGACCCCCCCACCCCCCACCATCATAGTGAGACCAAAACACCCCCCTCTCATCAAAGTGAATCCGAAACTCCCCCCAGTCAAAGTGAGTCGGAAACTCCCCCCGCCAGTCAAATAGTGTCAGAAACCCCCCCTCCCCGTCAAACTGAGTCAGAAACACCCCTTCATCCGTCAAAGTGTGGCGGAAACACACCCTCCTCGTAAACGTGAGTCAGAAACACCCCCTCGTCAAAGTGAGTCAGAAACACTCCCCCACCACCGTCAAAATGAGTCACTAAGTCCCAAGCCCAGTCAAAGTGCGTCCGAAACATCCCCCCCGTCAAAGTGAGTCAGAAACACTCTCCCCCGTCAATGTGAGTCACAAAGTCGACCCCCCCGTCAAAGTGCGTCTGAAACATCCCCCCCTCAAAGTGAATCAGCAGCACCCCCGTCAAAGTGAGTCAGAAACACGGCCCCCCTCGTCAAAGTGAGTCAGAATCAAACCCCGCCCTCCATCAAAGTGAGTCCAAACACCCCCCCCCGTCAAAGTGATTCAGAAACACTCCCCCCCCAAAGTGAGTCAGAAACACCCCCCGTCAAAGTGAATCCATACACCCACCGTTAAAGTGAGTCCGAAACACCACCACCCCCGTCAAAGTGAGTCAGAAGCTCCCGCCCCGTCAAAGTGTGTCAGAAACAACCCCCCGCGTCAAAGTGAGTCAGAAACACCACCACCCTTCAAAGTGAGTCAGAAACACCCCCCCCCACCCCATCAAAGTGAGTCAGAAACAACCCCTCCACCCCATCAAAGTGAGTCAGAAACAACCCCGGCCTCAATGTGAGTCAGAAACTCCCCGCCCCCGTCAAAGTGAGTCAGAAACAGACCCCCGTCAGAGTGAGTCAGGAACACCCCCCCCCGCCCGCCAAGGTGAGTCAGAATCACGCACCCCCGTCAAAGTGAGTCAGAAACACCACCCCTCCTGTCAAAGTGAGTTAGAAACACCCCCCACCGTCAAGTGAGTCAGAAACAGCCCCACCCCGTCAAAGTGAGTCAGAACCCCCCCCCCCGTCAAAGTGAGTCACAAACACGCCCCCCCAGTCAAAGTGAGTCAGAAACACTCCCCCCCGTCAAGGTTAATCCATACACCCACCGTCAAAGTGAGTCAGAACCACCACCCCCGTCAAAGTGAGTCAGAAACGCCGCCGCCCCGTCAAAGTGAGCCAGAAACACCCCATCTCCGTCAAAGTGAGTCAGAAACACCCACCCTCCCGTCAAAGTGAGTCAGAAACACCCAGCCGTCAAAGTGAGTCAGAACCCCCCCCCCCCCGTGTAAGTGAGTCAGAAACACCCCGCCCCCGTCAATGTGAGTCCGAAACTCCCACCCGTCAAAATGAGTCAGAAACACCCCCCTCCCGTCAAAGTGAGTCAGACCACCCTACCATCATAGTGAGACCAAAACACCCCCCTCTCGTCAAAGTGAATCCGAAACTCCCCCCCCCGGCAAAATGAGTCAGAAACACCCCCTCCCGTCAAAGTGAGTCAGGTCTCCCTATCCGTCATAGTGAGTCCAAAACACACACACCCGTCAAATTGAGTCAGAAACACCCACACCCCCGTCAAAGTGAGTCAGAAACACCCCACCCTCCCGTCAAAGTGCGTCAGGACTCCCACCCCGTCAAAGTGAGTCAGAAACAGCCCCACCCCGTCAAAGTGAGTCAGACCACGCCCCGCCCCCCGTCAAAGTGAGTCAGAACCCCCCCCCCCTTCAAAGGGAGGCAGGAACACACCACCCCCGTCAAATTGAGTCAGAAACTCCCCCCCCCGTAAGAGTGAGTCAGAACGCCCACCCCCCGTCAAAGTCAGACTGAAACACCCAACCTCTCGTCAAAGTGAGTCAGAAATACACCCCCCCCCGTCAGAGTGGGTAAGAAACACCAACCCCGTCAAAGTGAGTCAGAAACCCCCCCCCCCCTTCAAAGTGAGTCAGAAACACCCCCCCCCAGTCAAAGTGAGTCAGAAACATCACCCCTCCTGTCAAAGTGAGTCAGAAACACCCCCTCCCCACGTCAAAGTGAGTCAGAAACACCGCCACCCGGTCAACGTGAGTCAGAAACACTCCCCCCCTTCAAAGTGAGTCAGAACCCCCCCTCAAAGTGAGGCAGGAACACACCACCCGGTCAAATTGAGTCAGAAATTCCTCCCCCGCGTAAGAGTGAGTCAGAACACCCCCCACCCCCGTCAAAGAGAGTCAGAAACACCACCCCCGCCAAAGTGTGTTATAAAGAACCCCCGCCCAGGGTCAAAGTGAGTCAGCAACACCCGCCCACCCGTCAAAGTGTGTCAGAAACACCCCCCGGCCTCAATGTGAGTCAGAAACACCCCGCCCCCGTCAATGTGAGTCAGAAACACCCACACCCCGTTAAAGTGAGTCAGAAAAACCACCCCCTCAATGTGAGACAGAAACACCCTACCCCGTCAGAGTGAGTCAGAAACACCCCCCGGCCTTAATGTGAGTCAGAAACACCCCGCCCCCATGAAGGTGAGTCAGAAACACCCCCCCCCCGTTAAAGTGAGTCAGAAACACCACCCCCGTCAAAGTGAGTCAGAAACAACCTCGCCGTCAAAGTGAGTCAGAAGCACCCCCACCCCATCAAAGTGAGTCCGAAACTCGCCCCAACGTCAAAGTGAGTCAGAAGCATCCCGCCCCCAGTCAAAGTCAGTCAGAACTCCCCCCCGGAAAAGTGAGTCAGAAACAGCCCCACCCCGTCAAAGTGAGTCAGAACCCCCCCCCCCGTCAAAGTGAGTCAGAAACACCCCCCCCGTCAAAGTGAGTCAGAAACACCACCCCTCCCGTCAAAGTGAGTCAGAAACACCCCCCCTGTCAAAGTGAGTCAGATACACCCCCTCCTGGCAAAGTGAGTAAGAAACACTCCCCCCACCCCGTCAAAGTGAGTCAGAAACACCCCCCACCCCGTCAAAGTGAGTTAGAAACACACCCACCGTCAAAGTGAATCAGAAACACCCCCTCCCCACGTCACAGTGAGTCAGAAACACACACCCCCGGTCAACGTGAGTCAGAAACACCACCTCTCCTGGAAAAGTGAGTTAGCAACACCCCCCTCGTCAAAATGAGTCAGAAACAGATCCCCCCGCCCCCCCGTCACAGTGAGTTAGAAACACACTCCCCCGGTCAACGTGAGTCAGAAACACACCCTCCCCACGTCAAAGTGAGTCAGAACCCCCCCCCCCTCAAAGGGAGGCGGGAACACAGCACCCCCGTCAAATTGAGTCAGAAACTCCTCACCCCGGTAAGAGTGAGTCAGAACCCCCTCCCCCCGTCAAAGTGAGACTGAAACACCCAACCTCTCGTCAAAGTGAGTCAGAAACACCCCCCCCCCCGTCAGAGAGCGTCAGAAACACCCCCCCCCCCGCCAAATTGAGTCATAAACACACACCCCAGCGTCAAAGTGCGTCAGCAAAACCCTCCCACCGTCAAAGTGAGTCAGGAACACCCCCCGGCCTCAATGTGAGTCAGAAACACCCCCCCCCCGTTAAAGTGAGTCAGAAACTCCCCCCCGTAAAAGTGAGTCAGAAACCCCCCCACCCCACCGTCAAAGTGAGTCAGAAACACCTCACCCCTCATCAAAGTGAGTCAGAAACAGCCCCCCGTCAGAGTGAGTCAGGACCCCCCCCCCCCGCCAAAGTGAGTCAGTAACACTCCCCCAGCGTCAAGGTGAGTCAGAAACAGCCCCCGGCCTCAATGTGAATCAGAAACACCCCGCTCCCATCAAAGTGAGTCCGAAACTCCCCCCATCGTCAAGGTGAGTTAGAAACATCCCGGCCCCCGTCAAAGTGAGTCCGAAACTCCCCCCCCCCCGTCAAAATGAGTGAGAAACACCCCCCTCCCATCAAAGTGAGTCAGACCCCCTGCCCGTCATAGTGAGTCCAAAACACACAACCTCGTCAAAGTGAGTCAGAAACACCACCCCCTCAAAGTGAGACAGAAACACCCCACCACCCGTCAAAGTGAGTCAGAAACAACCCCTCCTCGTCAAAGTGAGTCAGAAACACGACCACCCTTCAAAGTGAGTCAGAAACAGACCCTCCAGTCAATGTGAGTCAGAAACACGCCCCCCTACGTCAAAGTGAGTCAGAAACATCCCGCCCCCCGTCAAAGTGAGTCCGAAATTTCCCCCCCCCCCCCGTCAAATAGAGTCAGAAACACCCCTCCACCCGTAAAAGTGAGGCGGAAACACTCCCTCCTCGTAAACGTGTGTCAGAAACAACCCCACTCGTCAAAGTGAGTCAGAAAAACACCCCCCCCCCCGTCAGAGTGGGTAAGAAACACCAACCCCGCCAAAGTGAGTCATAAACACCCCCCCAGCGTCAAAGTGAGTCAGAAACACCCCGCCCCCGTCAATGTGAGGCCGAAACTCCCACCCGTCAAAATGAGTCAGAAACACCCCCCTCCCGTCAAAGTGAGTCAGACCCCCCCCACCATCATAGTGAGACCAAAACACCCCCCTCTCATCAAAGTGAATCCGAAACTCCCCCCAGTCAAAGTGAGTCGGAAACTCCCCCCGCCAGTCAAATAGTGTCAGAAACCCCCCCTCCCCGTCAAACTGAGTCAGAAACACCCCTTCATCCGTCAAAGTGTGGCGGAAACACTCCCTCCTCGTAAACGTGAGTCAGAAACACCCCCTCGTCAAAGTGAGTCAGAAACACTCCCCCACCACCGTCAAAATGAGTCACTAAGTCCCAAGCCCAGTCAAAGTGCGTCCGAAACATCCCCCCCGTCAAAGTGAGTCAGAAACACTCTCCCCCGTCAATGTGAGTCACAAAGTCGTCCCCCCCCAGTCAAAGTGCGTCTTAAACATCCCCCCCTCAAAGTGAATCAGCAGCACCCCCCGTCAAAGTGAGTCAGAAACACGGCCCCCCTCGTCAAAGTGAGTCAGAATCAAACCCCGCCCTCCATCAAAGTGAGTCCAAACACCCCCCCCCGTCGAAGTGATTCAGAAACACTCCCCCCCCAAAGTGAGTCAGAAACACCCCCCGTCAAAGTGAATCCATACACCCACCGTTAAAGTGAGTCCGAAACACCACCACCCCCGTCAAAGTGAGTCAGAAACTCCCGCCCCGTCAAAGTGTGTCAGAAACAACCCCCCGCGTCAAAGTGAGTCAGAAACACCACCACCCTTCAAAGTGAGTCAGAAACACCCCCTCCAGTCAATGTGAGTCAGAAACATCGCCCCCCCCACTTCAAAGTGAGTAAGAAACACCCCGCCCCCCGTCAAAGTGAGTCCGAAATCCCCCCCCCCGTCAAATAGAGTCAGAAACACCCCCTCCCCGTCAAACTGAGTCAGAAACACCCCTCCACCCGTATAAGTGAGGCGGAAACACTCCCTCCTCGTAAACGTGAGTCAGAAACTAACCCCCTCGTCAAAGTGAGTCAGAAACAGTCCCCCCGTCAAAATGAGTCACTAAGTCCCAAGCCCAGTCAAAGTGCGTCCGAAACATGCCCCCCCCCGTCAAAGTGAGTCAGAAACACTCTCCCCCGTCAATGTGAGTCACAAAGTCGTCGTCCCCCCAGTCAAAGTGCGTCTGAAACATCCCCCCCTCAAAGTGAATCAGAAGCACCCCCCGTCAAAGTGAGTCAGAAACACGGCCCCCCTCGTCAAAGTGAGTCAGAATCAAACCCCGCCCTCCGTCAAAGTGAGTCCAAACACCCCCCCGTCAAAGTGATTCAGAAACGCCCCCCCCCCACTCAAAGTGAGTCAGAAACACCCCCCGTCAAAGTGAATCCATACACCCACCGTTAAAGTGAGTCCGAAACACCACCACCCCCGTCAAAGTGAGTCAGAAACTCCCGCCCCGTCAAAGTGTGTCAGAAACAACCCCCCCCCCGCGTCAAAGTGAGTCAGAAGCACCACCACCCTTCAAAGTGAGTCAGAAACACCCCCTCCAGTCAATGTGAGTCAGAAACACCCCCCCCCTACGTCAAAGTGAGTAAGAAACACCCCGCCCCCCGTCAAAGTGAGTCCGAAATTCCCCCCCCCCCCCCCCCCCCCGGCAAATAGAGTCAGAAACACCCCCTCCCCGTCAAACTGAGTCATAAACACCCCTCCACCCATAAAAGTGAGGCGGAAACACTCCTTCCTCGTAAACGTGAGTCAGAAACTAACCCCCTCGTAAACGTGAGTCAGAAACAACCCCACTCGTCAAAGTGAGTCAGAAAAACACCCCCCCCGTCAGAGTGGGTAAGAAACACCAACCCCGCCAAAGTGAGTCATAAACACCCCCCCAGCGTCAAAGTGAGTCAGAAACACCCCGCCCCCGTCAATGTAAGGCCGAAACTCCCACCCGTCAAAATGAGTCAGAAACACCCCCCTCCCGTCAAAGTGAGTCAGACCCCCCCCCCCACCACCATCATAGTGAGACCAAAACACCCCCCTCTCATCAAAGTGAATCAGAATCTCCCCCCAGTCAAAGTGAGTCGGAAACTCCCCCCGCCAGTCAAATAGTGTCAGAAACCCCGCCTCCCCGTCAAACTGAGTCAGAAACACCCGTTCACCCGTCAAAGTGTGGCGGAAACACTCCCTCCTCGTAAACGTGAGTCAGAAACACCCCCTCGTCAAAGTGAGTCAGAAACACTCCCCCACCACCGTCAAAATGAGTCACTAAGTCCCAAGCCCAGTCAAAGTGCGTCCGAAACATCCCCCCCGTCAAAGTGAGTCAGAAACACTCTCCCTCGTCAATGTGAGTCACAAAGTCGTCCCCCCCCCAGTCAAAGTGCGTCTGAAACATCCCCCCCTCAAAGTGAATCAGAAGCACCCCCCGTCAAAGTGAGTCAGAAACACGGCCCCCCTCGTCAAAGTGAGTCAGAATCAAACCCCGCCCTCCGTCAAAGTGAGTCCAAACACCCCCCCCCCCCGTCAAAGTGATTCAGAAACACCCCCCCTTCAAAGTGAGTCAGAAACACCCCCCGTCAAAGTGAATCCATACACCCACCGTTAAAGTGAGTCCGAAACACCACCACCCCCGTCAAAGTGAGTCAGAAACACCCCTCCCTCCCGTCAAAGAGAGTCAGAACTCCCCCCCCCCCGTCAAAGTGAGTCAGAAACAGCCCCACCCCGTCAAAGTGAGTCTGAAACACCCCCCCCGTCAAAGTGAGTCAGAAACGCCCCGCCCCCCCCCCCGGCAAAGTGAGTCAGAAGCACCACCCCTCCTGTCAAAGTGAGTTAGAAACACCCCCCCGTTAAAGTGAGTCAGAGACACCACCCCCTCAAAGTGAGACAGAAACAACCCCCCCCCCCACCCGTCAAAGTGAGTCAGAAACAACCCCGCCGTCAAAGTGAGACAGAAACACCCCCCCCCCACCCCATCAAAGTGAGTCAGAAACAACCCCTCCACCCCATCAAAGTGAGTCAGAAACAACCCCGGCCTCAATGTGAGTCAGAAACTCCCCGCCCCCGTCAAAGTGAGTCAGAAACAGACCCCCGTCAGAGTGAGTCAGGAACACCCCCCCCCGCCCGCCAAGGTGAGTCAGAATCACGCACCCCCGTCAAAGTGAGTCAGAAACACCACCCCTCCTGTCAAAGTGAGTTAGAAACACCCCCCACCGTCAAAGTGAGTCAGAAACAGCCCCACCCCGTCAAAGTGAGTCAGAACCCCCCCCCCCCGTCAAAGTGAGTCACAAACACGCCCCCCCAGTCAAAGTGAGTCAGAAACACTCCCCCCCGTCAAGGTTAATCCATACACCCACCGTCAAAGTGAGTCAGAACCACCACCCCCGTCAAAGTGAGTCAGAAACACCGCCGCCCCGTCAAAGTGAGCCAGAAACACCCCATCTCCGTCAAAGTGAGTCAGAAACACCCACCCTCCCGTCAAAGTGAGTCAGAAACACCCAGCCGTCAAAGTGAGTCATAACCCCCCCCCCCCCCCCCGTGTAAGTGAGTCAGAAACACCCCGCCCCCGTCAATGTGAGTCCGAAACTCCCACCCGTCAAAATGAGTCAGAACCACCCCCCTCCCGTCAAAGTGAGTCAGACCACCCTACCATCATAGTGAGACCAAAACACCCCCCTCTCGTCAAAGTGAATCCGAAACTCCCCCCCCCCCCCCCCGGCAAAATGAGTCAGAAACACCCCCTCCCGTCAAAGTGAGTCAGGTCTCCCTATCCGTCATAGTGAGTCCAAAACACACACACCCGTCAAATTGAGTCAGAAACACCCACACCCCCGTCAAAGTGAGTCAGAAACACCCCACCCTCCCGTCAAAGTGAGTCAGGACTCCCACCCCGTCAAAGTGAGTCAGAAACAGCCCCACCCCGTCAAAGTGAGTCAGACCACGCCCCGCCCCCCGTCAAAGTGAGTCAGAACCCCCCCCCCTTCAAAGGGAGGCAGGAACACACCACCCCCGTCAAATTGAGTCAGAAATACACCCCCCCCCGTCAGAGTGGGTAAGAAACACCAACCCCGTCAAAGTGAGTCAGAAACCCCCCCCCCTTCAAAGTGAGTCAGAAACACCCCCCCCCAGTCAAAGTGAGTCAGAAACATCACCCCTCCTGTCAAAGTGAGTCAGAAACACCCCCTCCCCACGTCAAAGTGAGTCAGAAACACCGCCACCCGGTCAACGTGAGTCAGAAACACTCCCCCCCTTCAAAGTGAGTCAGAACCCCCCCTCAAAGTGAGGCAGGAACACACCACCCGGTCAAATTGAGTCAGAAATTCCTCCCCCGCGTAAGAGTGAGTCAGAACACCCCCCACCCCCGTCAAAGAGAGTCAGAAACACCACCCCCGCCAAAGTGTGTTATAAAGAACCCCCGCCCAGGGTCAAAGTGAGTCAGCAACACCCGCCCACCCGTCAAAGTGTGTCAGAAACACCCCCCGGCCTCAATGTGAGTCAGAAACACCCCGCCCCCGTCAATGTGAGTCAGAAACACCCACACCCCGTTAAAGTGAGTCAGAAAAACCACCCCCTCAATGTGAGACAGAAACACCCTACCCCGTCAGAGTGAGTCAGAAACACCCCCCGGCCTTAATGTGAGTCAGAAACACCCCGCCCCCGTGAAGGTGAGTCAGAAACACCCCCCCCCCCGTTAAAGTGAGTCAGAAACACCACCCCCGTCAAAGTGAGTCAGAAACAACCTCGCCGTCAAAGTGAGTCAGAAGCACCCCCACCCCATCAAAGTGAGTCCGAAACTCGCCCCAACGTCAAAGTGAGTCAGAAGCATCCCGCCCCCAGTCAAAGTGAGTCAGAACTCCCCCCCGGAAAAGTGAGTCAGAAACAGCCCCACCCCGTCAAAGTGAGTCAGAACCCCCCCCCCCCGTCAAAGTGAGTCAGAAACACCCCCCCCGTCAAAGTGAGTCAGAAACACCACCCCTCCCGTCAAAGTGAGTCAGAAACACCCCCCCTGTCAAAGTGAGTCAGATACACCCCCTCCTGGCAAAGTGAGTAAGAAACACTCCCCCCACCCCGTCAAAGTGAGTCAGAAACACCCCCCACCCCGTCAAAGTGAGTTAGAAACACACCCACCGTCAAAGTGAATCAGAAACACCCCCTCCCCACGTCACAGTGAGTCAGAAACACACACCCCCGGTCAACGTGAGTCAGAAACACCACCTCTCCTGGAAAAGTGAGTTAGCAACACCCCCCTCGTCAAAACGAGTCAGAAACAGATCCCCCCGCCCCCCCGTCACAGTGAGTTAGAAACACACTCCCCCGGTCAACGTGAGTCAGAAACACACCCTCCCCACGTCAAAGTGAGTCAGAACCCCCCCCCCCTCAAAGGGAGGCGGGAACACAGCACCCCCGTCAAATTGAGTCAGAAACTCCTCACCCCGGTAAGAGTGAGTCAGAACCCCCTCCCCCCGTCAAAGTGAGACTGAAACACCCAACCTCTCGTCAAAGTGAGTCAGAAACACCCCCCCCCCGTCAGAGAGCGTCAAAAACACCCCCCCCCCCCCCCGCCAAATTGAGTCATAAACACACCCCCCAGCGTCAAAGTGCGTCAGCAAAACCCTCCCACCGTCAAAGTGAGTCAGGAACACCCCCCGGCCTCAATGTGAGTCAGGAACACCCCCCCCGTTAAAGTGAGTCAGAAACAACACCCCCTCAAAGTGAGACAGAAATAACCCCCCCCCCCCCGTCAAAGTGAGTCAGAACCCCCCCCCCCTCAAAGTGAGTCAGAAACACCCCAACCCCGTCAAAGTGAGTCAGAAACTCCCCCCCGTAAAAGTGAGTCAGAAACCCCCCCACCCCACCGTCAAAGTGAGTCAGAAACACCTCACCCCTCATCAAAGTGAGTCAGAAACAGCCCCCCGTCAGAGTGAGTCAGGACCCCCCCCCCCCCCGCCAAAGTGAGTCAGTAACACTCCCCCAGCGTCAAGGTGAGTCAGAAACAGCCCCCGGCCTCAATGTGAATCAGAAACACCCCGCTCCCATCAAAGTGAGTCCGAAACTCCCCCCATCCTCAAGGTGAGTTAGAAACATCCCGCCCCCCGTCAAAGTGAGTCCGAAACTCCCCCCCCCCCGTCAAAATGAGTGAGAAATACCCCCCTCCCATCAAAGTGAGTCAGACCCCCTGCCCGTCATAGTGAGTCCAAAACACACAACCCCGTCAAAGTGAGTCAGAAACACCCACACCCTCGTCAAAGTGAGTCAGAAACACCACCCCCTCAAAGTGAGACAGAAACACCCCACCACCCGTCAAAGTGAGTCAGAAACAACCCCTCCTCGTCAAAGTGAGTCAGAAACACGACCACCCTTCAAAGTGAGTCAGGAACAGACCCTCCAGTCAATGTGAGTCAGAAACACGCCCCCCTACGTCAAAGTGAGTCAGAAACATCCCGCCCCCCGTCAAAGTGAGTCCGCAATTTCCCACCCCCCGGTCAAATAGAGTCAGAAACACCCCTCCACCCGTAAAAGTGAGGCGGAAACACTCCCTCCTCGTAAACGTGAGTCAGAAACAACCCCACTCGTCAAAGTGAGTCAGAAAAACACCCCCCCGTCAGAGTGGGTAAGAAACACCAACCCCGCCAAAGTGAGTCATAAACACCCCCCCAGCGTCAAAGTGAGTCAGAAACACCCCGCCCCCGTCAATGTGAGGCCGAAACTCCCACCCGTCAAAATGAGTCAGAAACACCCCCCTCCCGTCAAAGTGAGTCAGACCCCCCCACCATCATAGTGAGACCAAAACACCCCCCTCTCATCAAAGTGAATCCGAAACTCCCCCCAGTCAAAGTGAGTCGGAAACTCCCCCCGCCAGTCAAATAGTGTCAGAAACCCCCCCTCCCCGTCAAACTGAGTCAGAAACACCCCTTCATCCGTCAAAGTGTGGCGGAAACACTCCCTCCTCATAAACGTGAGTCAGAAACACCCCCTCGTCAAAGTGAGTCAGAAACACTCCCCCACCACCGTCAAAATGAGTCACTAAGTCCCAAGCCCAGTCAAAGTGCGTCCGAAATATCCCCCCCGTCAAAGTGAGTCAGAAACACTCTCCCCCGTCAATGTGAGTCACAAAGTCGTCCCCCCCCAGTCAAAGTGCGTCTGAAACATCCCCCCCTCAAAGTGAATCAGCAGCACCCCCCGTCAAAGTGAGTCAGAAACACGGCCCCCCTCGTCAAAGTGAGTCAGAATCAAACCCCGCCCTCCATCAAAGTGAGTCCAAACACCCCCCCCCCGTCAAAGTGATTCAGAAACACTCCCCCCCAAAGTGAGTCAGAAACACCCCCCGTCAAAGTGAATCCATACACCCACCGTTAAAGTGAGTCCGAAACACCACCACCCCCGTCAAAGTGAGTCAGAAACTCCCGCCCCGTCAAAGTGTGTCAGAAACAACCCCCCGCGTCAAAGTGAGTCAGAAACACCACCACCCTTCAAAGTGAGTCAGAAACACCCCCTCCAGTCAATGTGAGTCAGAAACATCGCCCCCCCACTTCAAAGTGAGTAAGAAACACCCCGCCCCCCGTCAAAGTGAGTCCGAAATTCCCCCCCCCCCGTCAAATAGAGTCAGAAACACCCCCTCTCCGTCAAACTGAGTCATAAACACCCCTCCACCCATAAAAGTGAGGCGGAAACACTCCTTCCTCGTAAACGTGAGTCAGAAACTAACCCCCTCGTCAAAGTGAGTCAGAAACAGTCCCCCCGTCAAAATGAGTCACTAAGTCCCAAGCCCAGTCAAAGTGCGTCCGAAACATGCCCCCCCCCGTCAAAGTGAGTCAGAAACACTCTCCCCCGTCAATGTGAGTCACAAAGTCGTCGTCCCCCCAGTCAAAGTGCGTCTGAAACATCCCCCCCTCAAAGTGAATCAGAAGCACCCCCCGTCAAAGTGAGTCAGAAACACGGCCCCCCTCGTCAAAGTGAGTCAGAATCAAACCCCGCCCTCCGTCAAAGTGAGTCCAAACACCCCCCCCGTCAAAGTGATTCAGAAACGCCCCCCCCCACTCAAAGTGAGTCAGAAACACCCCCCGTCAAAGTGAATCCATACACCCACCGTTAAAGTGAGTCCGAAACACCACCACCCCCGTCAAAGTGAGTCAGAAACTCCCGCCCCGTCAAAGTGTGTCAGAAACAACCCCCCCCGCGTCAAAGTGAGTCAGAAGCACCACCACCCTTCAAAATGAGTCAGAAACACCCCCTCCAGTCAATGTGAGTCAGAAACACCGCCCCCCCCACGTCAAAGTGAGTAAGAAACACCCCGCCCCCCGTCAAAGTGAGTCCGAAATTCCCCCCCCCCCCCCCCCGGCAAATAGAGTCAGAAACACCCCCTCCCCGTCAAACTGAGTCATAAACACCCCTCCACCCATAAAAGTGAGGCGGAAACACTCCTTCCTCGTAAACGTGAGTCAGAAACTAACCCCCTCGTAAACGTGAGTCAGAAACAACCCCACTCGTCAAAGTGAGTCAGAAAAACACCCCCCCCCGTCAGAGGGGGTAAGAAACACCAACCCCGCCAA
Source organism: Scyliorhinus torazame (assembly GCF_047496885.1). Lineage (NCBI taxonomy): Eukaryota > Metazoa > Chordata > Chondrichthyes > Carcharhiniformes > Scyliorhinidae > Scyliorhinus > Scyliorhinus torazame. The sequence continues at coordinate 27,627,151 of NC_092737.1, read as the reverse complement.
AGTGAGTCATAAACACCCCCCCAGCGTCAAAGTGAGTCAGAAACACCCCGCCCCCGTCAATGTAAGGCCGAAACTCCCACCCGTCAAAATGAGTCAGAAACACACCCCTCCCGTCAAAGTGAGTCAGACCTTCCCCCCTCCACCACCATCATAGTGAGACCAAAACACCCCCCTCTCATCAAAGTGAATCAGAATCTCCCCCCAGTCAAAGTGAGTCGGAAACTCCCCCCGCCAGTCAAATAGTGTCAGAAACCCCGCCTCCCCGTCAAACTGAGTCAGAAACACCCGTTCACCCGTCAAAGTGTGGCGGAAACACTCCCTCCTCGTAAACGTGAGTCAGAAACACTCCCTCGTCAAAGTGAGTCAGAAACACTCCCCCACCACCGTCAAAATGAGTCACTAAGTCCCAAGCCCAGTCAAAGTGCGTCCGAAACATCCCCCCCCCCCGTCAAAGTGAGTCAGAAACACTCTCCCTCGTCAATGTGAGTCACAAAGTCGTCCCCCCCCCCAGTCAAAGTGCATCTGAAACATCCCCCCTCAAAGTGAATCAGAAGCACCCCCCGTCAAAGTGAGTCAGAAACACGGCCCCCCTCGTCAAAGTGAGTCAGAATCAAACCCCGCCCTCCGTCAAAGTGAGTCCAAACACACCCCCACCCCCGTCAAAGTGATTCAGAAACACCCCCCCTTCAAAGTGAGTCAGAAACACCCCCCGTCAAAGTGAATCCATACACCCACCGTTAAAGTGAGTCCGAAACACCACCACCCCCGTCAAAGTGAGTCAGAAACTCGCGCCCCGTCAAAGTGTGTCAGAAACAACCCCCCGCGTCAAAGTGAGTCAGAAACACCACCACCCTTCAAAGTGAGTCAGAAACACCCCCTCCAGTCAATGTGAGTCAGAAACACGCCCCCCCCCACGTCAAAGTGAGTAAGAAACACCCCGCCCCCCGTCAAAGTGAGTCCGAAATTCCCCCCCCGTCAAATAGAGTCAGAAACACCCCCTCCCCGTCAAACTGAGTCAGAAACACCCCTCCACCCGTATAAGTGAGGCGGAAACACTCCCTCCTCGTAAACGTGAGTCAGAAACTAACCCCCTCGTCAAAGTGAGTCAGAAACAGTCCCCCCGTCAAAAGGAGTCACAAAATCCCCCCCCAGTCAAAGTGCGTCTGAGACATCAACCAACCACCCCCACCCCCCCCCCCGTCAAAGTGAATCAGAAGCACCCCCCGTCAAAGTGAGGCGGAAACACCCCTTCCTCGTTAACGTGAGTCAGAAACACCCCCCTTCGTCAAAGTGAGTCAGAAAAACTCCCCACCGTAAAAGTGAGTCAAAGGTCCCCCCCCCCAGTCAAAGTGCGTCTGACACAACCCCCCCCCCCCCCCCGTCAAAGTAAATCAGAAGCACCCCCCGTCAAAGTGAGCCAGAAACACGCCTCCCCTCGTCAAAGTGAGTCAGAAACACCCCCCGCCCTCCGTCAATGTGAGTCAGAAACACCCCCGGTCAAAGTGAGCCCGATACGGCCCCCCTCCGTCAAAGTGAGTCCAAACACCCCCGTCAAAGTGATGTAGAAACACCCACCCCGTCAAAGTGAGTCAGAAACACCCCCCGCCGTCAAGGTTAATCAATACACCCACCGTCAAAGTGAGTCAGTACCACCACCCCCGTCAAAGTTAGTCAGAAACACCGCCGCCCCGTCAAAGTGAGCCAGAAACACCCCATCTCCGTCAAAGTGAGTCAGAAACACCCACCCTTCCGTCAAAGTGAGTCAGAAACACCCAGGGGTCAAAGTGAGTCAGAACCCCCCCCCCCCCCCCCCCCCCCCCGTGTAAGTGAGTCAGAAACACCCCGCTCCCGTCAAAGTGAGTCAGACCACCCTACCATCATAGTGAGACCAAAACACCCCCTCCCGTCAAAGTGAGTCAGGTCTCCCTACCCGTAATAGCGAGTCCAAAACACACACCCCCGACAAATTGAGTCAGAAACACCCACACCCCCGTCAAAGTGAGTCAGAAACACCCCACCCTCCCGTCAAAGTGAGTCAGGACTCCCACCCCGTCAAAGTGAGTCAGAAACAGCCCCACCCCGTCAAAGTGAGTCAGAAACTCCCCCCCGTAAAAGTGAGTCAGAAACCCCCCCACCCCACCGTCAAAGTGAGTCAGAAACACCTCACCCCTCATCAAAGTGAGTCAGAAACAGCCCCCCGTCAGAGTGAGTCAGGACCCCCCCCCCCCCCGCCAAAGTGAGTCAGTAACACTCCCCCAGCGTCAAGGTGAGTTAGAAACATCCCGCCCCCCGTCAAAGTGAGTCCGAAACTCCCCCCCCGTCAAAATGAGTGAGAAACACCCCCCTCCCATCAAAGCGAGTCAGACCCCCTGCCCGTCATAGTGAGTCCAAAACACACAACCCCGTCAAAGTGAGTCAGAAACACCCACACCCTCGTCAAAGTGAGTCAGAAACACCACCCCCTCAAAGTGAGACAGAAACACCCCACCACCCGTCAAAGTGAGTCAGAAACAACCCCTCCTCGTCAAAGTGAGTCAGAAACACGACCACCCTTCAAAGTGAGTCAGAAACAGACCCTCCAGTCAATGTGAGTCAGAAACACGTCAGAAACACCCCTCCACCCGTAAAAGTGAGGCGGAAACCCTCCTCGTAAACGTGAGTCAGAAACAACCCCACTCGTCAAAGTGAGTCAGAAAAACACCCCCCCCCCGTCAGAGTGGGTAAGAAACACCAACCCCGCCAAAGTGAGTCATAAACACCCCCCCCAGCGTCAAAGTGAGTCAGAAACACCCCGCCCCCGTCAATGTGAGGCCGAAACTCCCACCCGTCAAAATGAGTCAGAAACACCCCCCTCCCGTCAAAGTGAGTCAGACCCCCCCACCCCCCACCATCATAGTGAGACCAAAACACCCCCCTCTCATCAAAGTGAATCCGAAACTCCCCCCAGTCAAAGTGAGTCGGAAACTCCCCCCGCCAGTCAAATAGTGTCAGAAACCCCCCCTCCCCGTCAAACTGAGTCAGAAACACCCCTTCATCCGTCAAAGTGTGGCGGAAACACTCCCTCCTCGTAAACGTGAGTCAGAAACACCCCCTCGTCAAAGTGAGTCAGAAACACTCCCCCACCACCGTCAAAATGAGTCACTAAGTCCCAAGCCCAGTCAAAGTGCGTCCGAAACATCCCCCCCGTCAAAGTGAGTCAGAAACACTCTCCCCCGTCAATGTGAGTCACAAAGTCGACCCCCCCCGTCAAAGTGCGTCTGAAACATCCCCCCCTCAAAGTGAATCAGCAGCACCCCCGTCAAAGTGAGTCAGAAACACGGCCCCCCTCGTCAAAGTGAGTCAGAATCAAACCCCGCCCTCCATCAAAGTGAGTCCAAACACCCCCCCCCGTCAAAGTGATTCAGAAACACTCCCCCCCCAAAGTGAGTCAGAAACACCCCCCGTCAAAGTGAATCCATACACCCACCGTTAAAGTGAGTCCGAAACACCACCACCCCCGTCAAAGTGAGTCAGAAACTCCCGCCCCGTCAAAGTGTGTCAGAAACAACCCCCCGCGTCAAAGTGAGTCAGAAACACCACCACCCTTCAAAGTGAGTCAGAAACACCCCCTCCAGTCAATGTGAGTCAGAAACATCGCCCCCCCACTTCAAAGTGAGTAAGAAACACCCCGCCCCCCGTCAAAGTGAGTCCGATTTCCCCCCCCCCCCCGTCAAATAGAGTCAGAAACACCCCCTCCCCGTCAAACTGAGTCAGAAACACCCCTCCACCCGTATAAGTGAGGCGGAAACACTCCCTCCTCGTAAACGTGAGTCAGAAACTAACCCCCTCGTCAAAGTGAGTCAGAAACAGTCCCCCCGTCAAAATGAGTCACTAAGTCCCAAGCCCAGTCAAAGTGCGTCCGAAACATGCCCCCACCCCGTCAAAGTGAGTCAGAAACACTCTCCCCCGTCAATGTGAGTCACAAAGTCGTCGTCCCCCCAGTCAAAGTGCGTCTGAAACATCCCCCCCTCAAAGTGAATCAGAAGCACCCCCCGTCAAAGTGAGTCAGAAACACGGCCCCCCTCGTCAAAGTGAGTCAGAATCAAACCCCGCCCTCCGTCAAAGTGAGTCCAAACACCCCCCCGTCAAAGTGATTCAGAAACGCCCCCCCCCACTCAAATACAGTCAGAAACACCCCCCGTCAAAGTGAATCCATACACCCACCGTTAAAGTGAGTCCGAAACACCACCACCCCCGTCAAAGTGAGTCAGAAACTCCCGCCCCGTGAAAGTGTGTCAGAAACAACCCCCCCGCGTCAAAGTGAGTCAGAAGCACCACCACCCTTCAAAGTGAGTCAGAAACACCCCCTCCAGTCAATGTGAGTCAGAAACACCGCCCCCCCCACGTCAAAGTGAGTAAGAAACACCCCGCCCCCCGTCAAAGTGAGTCCGAAATTCCCCCCCCCCCCCCCCCGGCAAATAGAGTCAGAAACACCCCCTCCCCGTCAAACTGAGTCATAAACACCCCTCCACCCATAAAAGTGAGGCGGAAACACTCCTTCCTCGTAAACGTGAGTCAGAAACAACCCCACTCGTCAAAGTGAGTCAGAAAAACACCCCCCCCCGTCAGAGTGGGTAAGAAACACCAACCCCGCCAAAGTGAGTCATAAACACCCCCCCAGCGTCAAAGTGAGTCAGAAACACCCCGCCCCCGTCAATGTAAGGCCGAAACTCCCACCCGTCAAAATGAGTCAGAAACACCCCCCTCCCGTCAAAGTGAGTCAGACCCCGCCCCCCCCCACCACCATCATAGTGAGACCAAAACACCCCCCTCTCACCAAAGTGAATCAGAATCTCCCCCCAGTCAAAGTGAGTCGGAAACTCCCCCCGCCAGTCAAATAGTGTCAGAAACCCCGCCTCCCCGTCAAACTGAGTCAGAAACACCCGTTCACCCGTCAAAGTGTGCCGGAAACACTCCCTCCTCGTAAACGTGAGTCAGAAACACCCCCTCGTCAAAGTGAGTCAGAAACACTCCCCCACCACCGTCAAAATGAGTCACTAAGTCCCAAGCCCAGTCAAAGTGCGTCCGACACATCCCCCCGTCAAAGTGAGTCAGAAACACTCTCCCTCGTCAATGTGAGTCACAAAGTCGTCCCCCCCCAGTCAAAGTGCGTCTGAAACATCCCCCCTCAAAGTGAATCAGAAGCACCCCCCGTCAAAGTGAGTCAGAAACACGGCCCCCCTCGTCAAAGTGAGTCAGAATCAAACCCCGCCCTCCGTCAAAGTGAGTCCAAACACCCCCCCCCCCCCGTCAAAGTGATTCAGAAACACCCCCCCTTCAAAGTGAGTCAGAAACACCCCCCGTCAAAGTGAATCCATACACCCACCGTTCAAGTGAGTCCGAAACACCACCACCCCCGTCAAAGTGAGTCAGAAACTCGCGCCCCGTCAAAGTGTGTCAGAAACAACCCCCCCCGCGTCAAAGTGAGTCAGAAACACCACCACCCTTCAAAGTGAGTCAGAAACACCCCCTCCAGTCAATGTGAGTCAGAAACACGGCCCCCCACGTCAAAGTGAGTAAGAAACACCCCGCCCCCCGTCAAAGTGAGTCCGAAATTCCCCCCCCCCCGTCAAATAGAGTCAGAAACACCCCCTCCCCGTCAAACTGAGTCAGAAACACCCCTCCACCCGTATAAGTGAGGCGGAAACACTCCCTCCTCGTAAACGTGAGTCAGAAACTAACCCCCTCGTCAAAGTGAGTCAGAAACAGTCCCCCCGTCAAAAGGAGTCACAAAGTCCCCCCCCCAGTCAAAGTGCGTCTGAGACATCAACCAACCCCCCACCTCCCCCCCGTCAAAGTGAATCAGAAGCACCCCCCGTCAAAGTGAGTCAGAAACACGGCCCCCCTCGTCAAAGTGAGTCAGAATCAAACCCCGCCCTCCGTCAAAGTGAGTCCAAACACCCCCCCCCGTCAAAGTGATTCAGAAACACCCCCCCTTCAAAGTGAGTCAGAAACACCCTCCGTCAAAGTGAATCCATACACCCACCGTTAAAGTGAGTCCGAAACACCACCACCCCCGTCAAAGTGAGTCAGAAACTCGCGCCCCGTCAAAGTGTGTCAGAAACAACCCCCCGCGTCAAAGTGAGTCAGAAACACCACCACCCTTCAAAGTGAGTCAGAAACACCCCCTCCAGTCAATGTGAGTCAGAAACACGGCCCCCCCACGTCAAAGTGAGTAAGAAACACCCCGCCCCCCGTCAAAGTGAGTCCGAAATTCCCCCCCCCGTCAAATAGAGTCAGAAACACCCCCTCCCCGTCAAACTGAGTCAGAAACACCCCTCCACCCGTATAAGTGAGGCGGAAACACTCCCTCCTCGTAAACGTGAGTCAGAAACTAACCCCCTCGTCAAAGTGAGTCAGAAACAGTCCCCCCGTCAAAAGGAGTCACAAAGTGTCCCCCCAGTCAAAGTGCGTCTGAGACATCAACCAACCACCCCCCCCCCCCCCCCGTCAAAGTGAATCAGAAGCACCCCCCGTCAAAGTGAGGCGGAAACACCCCTTCCTCGTTAACGTGAGTCAGAAACACCCCCCTTCGTCAAAGTGAGTCAGAAAAACTCCCCCCCGTAAAAGTGAGTCAAAGGTCCCCCCCCCAGTCAAAGTGCGTCTGACACAACCCCCCCCCCCCCCCCCCCCCCCCCCGTCAAAGTAAATCAGAAGCACCCCCCGTCAAAGTGAGCCAGAAACACGCCTCCCCTCGTCAAAGTGAGTCAGAAACACCCCCCGCCCTCCGTCAAAGTGAGTCAGAAACACCCCCGGTCAAAGTGAGCCCGATACGGCCCCCCTCCGTCAAAGTGAGTCCAAACACCCCCGTTAAAGTGATTTAGAAACACCCACCCCATCAAAGTGAGTCAGAAACACCCCCTCCAGTCAATGTGAGTCAGAAACACCGCCCCCCCCACGTCAAAGTGAGTAAGAAACACCCCGCCCCCCGTCAAAGTGAGTCCGAAATTCCCCCCCCCCCCCCCCCCGGCAAATAGAGTCAGAAACACCCCCTCCCCGTCACACTGAGTCATAAACACCCCTCCACCCATAAAAGTGAGGCGGAAACACTCCTTCCTCGTAAACGTGAGTCAGAAACTAACCCCCTCGTAAACGTGAGTCAGAAACAACCCCACTCGTCAAAGTGAGTCAGAAAAACACCCCCCCCCGTCAGAGTGGGTAAGAAACACCAACCCCGCCAAAGTGAGTCATAAACACCCCCCCAGCGTCAAAGTGAGTCAGAAACACCCCGCCCCCGTCAATGTAAGGCCGAAACTCCCACCCGTCAAAATGAGTCAGAAACACCCCCCTCCCGTCAAAGTGAGTCAGACCCCGCCCCCCCCACCACCATCATAGTGAGACCAAAACACCCCCCTCTCACCAAAGTGAATCAGAATCTCCCCCCAGTCAAAGTGAGTCGGAAACTCCCCCCGCCAGTCAAATAGTGTCAGAAACCCCGCCTCCCCGTCAAACTGAGTCAGAAACACCCGTTCACCCGTCAAAGTGTGCCGGAAACACTCCCTCCTCGTAAACGTGAGTCAGAAACACCCCCTCGTCAAAGTGAGTCAGAAACACTCCCCCACCACCGTCAAAATGAGTCACTAAGTCCCAAGCCCAGTCAAAGTGCGTCCGAAACATCCCCCCCGTCAAAGTGAGTCAGAAACACTCTCCCTCGTCAATGTGAGTCACAAAGTCGTCGTCCCCCCCAGTCAAAGTGCGTCTGAAACATCCCCCCTCAAAGTGAATCAGAAGCACCCCCCGTCAAAGTGAGTCAGAAACACGGCCCCCCTCGTCAAAGTGAGTCAGAATCAAACCCCGCCCTCCGTCAAAGTGAGTCCAAACACCCCCCCCCCCGTCAAAGTGATTCAGAAACACCCCCCCTTCAAAGTGAGTCAGAAACACCCCCCGTCAAAGTGAATCCATACACCCACCGTTAAAGTGAGTCCGAAACACCACCACCCCCGTCAAAGTGAGTCAGAAACTCGCGCCCCGTCAAAGTGTGTCAGAAACAACCCCCCGCGTCAAAGTGAGTCAGAAACACCACCACCCTTCAAAGTGAGTCAGAAACACCCCCTCCAGTCAATGTGAGTCAGAAACACGGCCCCCCCACGTCAAAGTGAGTAAGAAACACCCCGCCCCCCGTCAAAGTGAGTCCGAAATTCCCCCCCCGTCAAATAGAGTCAGAAACACCCCCTCCCCGTCAAACTGAGTCAGAAACACCCCTCCACCCGTATAAGTGAGGCGGAAACACTCCCTCCTCGTAAACGTGAGTCAGAAACTAACCCCCTCGTCAAAGTGAGTCAGAAACAGTACCCCCGTCAAAAGGAGTCACAAAGTCCCCCCCCAGTCAAAGTGCGTCTGAGACATCAACCAACCACCCCCCCCCCCCCCCCCGTCAAAGTGAATCAGAAGCACCCCCCGTCAAAGTGAGTCAGAAACACGGCCCCCCTCGTCAAAGTGAGTCAGAATCAAACCCCGCCCTCCGTCAAAGTGAGTCCAAACACCCCCCCCCGTCAAAGTGATTCAGAAACACCCCCCCTTCAAAGTGAGTCAGAAACACCCCCCGTCAAAGTGAATCCATACACCCACCGTTAAAGTGAGTCCGAAACACCACCACCCCCGTCAAAGTGAGTCAGAAACTCGCGCCCCGTCAAAGTGTGTCAGAAACAACCCCCCGCGTCAAAGTGAGTCAGAAACACCACCACCCTTCAAAGTGAGTCAGAAACACCCCCTCCAGTCAATGTGAGTCAGAAACACGGCCCACCCACGTCAAAGTGAGTAAGAAACACCCCGCCCCCCGTCAAAGTGAGTCCGAAATTCCCCCCCCCCCGTCAAATAGAGTCAGAAACACCCCCTCCCCGTCAAACTGAGTCAGAAACACCCCTCCACCCGTATAAGTGAGGCGGAAACACTCCCTCCTCGTAAACGTGAGTCAGAAACTAACCCCCTCGTCAAAGTGAGTCAGAAACAGTCCCCCCGTCAAAAGGAGTCACAAAGTCCCCCCCCAGTCAAAGTGCGTCTGAGACATCAACCAACCACCCCCCCCCCCCCCCCCGTCAAAGTGAATCAGAAGCACCCCCCGTCAAAGTGAGGCGGAAACACCCCTTCCTCGTTAACGTGAGTCAGAAACACCCCCCTTCGTCAAAGTGAGTCAGAAAAACTCCCCCCCGTAAAAGTGAGTCAAAGGTCCCCCCCCCCAGTCAAAGTGCGTCTGACACAACCCCCCCCCCCCCCCCCCCGTCAAAGTAAATCAGAAACACCCCCCGTCAAAGTGAGCCAGAAACACGCCTCCCCTCGTCAAAGTGAGTCAGAAACACCCCCCGCCCTCCGTCAATGTGAGTCAGAAACACCCCCGGTCAAAGTGAGCCCGATACGGCCCCCCTCCGTCAAAGTGAGTCCAAACACCCCCGTCAAAGTGATTTAGAAACACCCACCCCGTCAAAGTGAGTCAGAAACACCCCCCGCCGTCAAGGTTAATCAATACACCCACCGTCAAAGTGAGTCAGTACCACCACCCCCGTCAAAGTTAGTCAGAAACACCGCCGCCCCGTCAAAGTGAGTCAGAACCCCCCCCCCCCCCCGTGTAAGTGAGTCAGAAACACCCCGCCCCCGTCAAAGTGAGTCAGACCACCCTACCATCATAGTGAGACCAAAACACCCCCCTCTCGTCAAAGTGAGTCCGAAACACCCCCCCCCGCCCCCCCCCCCCGTCAAAATGAGTCAGAAACACCCCCTCCCGTCAAAGTGAGTCAGGTCTCCCTACCCGTAATAGTGAGTCCAAAACACACACCCCCGACAAATTGAGTCAGAAACACCCACACCCCCGTCAAAGTGAGTCAGAAACACCCCACCCTCCCGTCAAAGTGAGTCAGGACTCCCACCCCGTCAAAGTGAGTCAGAAACAGCCCCACCCCGTCAAAGTGAGTCAGACCCCGCCCCGCCCCCCGTCAAAGTGAGTCAGAACCCCCCCCCCCTTCAAAGGGAGGCAGGAACACTCCACCCCCGTCAAATTGAGTCAGAAACACCCCCCCCGTAAGAGTGAGTCAGAACGCCCCCCCCCCCGTCAAAGTCAGACTGAAACACCCAACCTCTCGTCAAAGTGAGTCAGAACCCCCCCCCAGCGTCAAAGTGAGTCACCAACGCAGCCCCCCCCCCCCCCGTCAAAGTGAGTCAGAAACACCCCCTGGCTTCAAAGTGAGTCAGAACCCCCCCCCCGTCAAAGTGAGTCAGAAACTCCACCCCCTCAAAGTGAGACAGAAACAACCACACCCCACCCCCCGTCAAAGTGAGTCAGAACTCCCCCTCAAAGTGAGTCAGAAACACCCCACCCCCGTCAAAGTGAGTCAGAAACTCCCCCCCCTAAGAGTGAGTCAGAACCCCCCTCCCCATCGTCAAAGTGAGTCAGAAACACCCCACCCCTCATCAAAGTGAGTCAGAAACAGACCCCCGTCAGAGTGAGTCAGGAACACCCCCCCAACCGCCAAGGTGAGTCAGAAACACTCACCCCCGTCAAAGTGAGTCAGAAACACCACCCCTCCTGTCAAAGTGAGTTAGAAACAACCCCCACCGTCAAAGTGAGTCAGAAACAGCCCCACCCCGTCAAAGTCAGTCAGAAACCCCCCCTTCAAAGTGAGTCAGAAACACCCCCCCCCCCAGTCAAAGTGAGTCAGAAACACCACCCCTAATGTCAAAGTGAGTCAGAAACACCCCCTCCCCACGTCAAAGTGAGTCAGAAACACCGCCACCCGGTCAACGTGAGTCAGAAACACTCCCCCCCTTCAAAGTGAGTCAGAACCCCCCCTCAAAGTGAGGCAGGAACACCCCACCCGGTCAAATTGAGTCAGAAATTCCTCCCCCCCGTAAGAGTGAGTCAGATCACCCCCCACCCCCGTCAAAGAGAGTCAGAAACACCACCCCCGCCAAAGTGTGTTATAAAGAACCCCCCCCCAGGGTCAAAGTGAGTCAGCAACACCCGCCCCCCGTCAAAGTGTGTCAGAAACACCCCCCGGCCTCAATGTGAGTCAGAAACACCCCGCCCCCGTCAATGTGAGTCAGAAACACCCACCCCCTCAATGTGAGACAGAAACACCCTACCCCGTCAGAGTGAGTCAGAAACACCCCCGGCCTTAATGTGAGTCAGAAACAACCTCGCCGTCAAAGTGAGTCAGAAGCACCCCCACCCCATCAAAGTGAGTCCGAAACTCGCCCCAACGTCAAAGTGAGTCAGAAGCATCCCGTCCCCAGTCAAAGTGAGTCCGAATCTCCCCCCCCCCCGTCAAAATGAGTCAGAAACACCACCCTCCCGTCAAAGTGAGTCAGACCCCCCCTACCCGGCATAGAGAGTCCAAAACACCTCCCCCCGTCAAAGTGAGTCGAAACACGCGCACCCACGTCAAAGTGAGTCAGAAACACCCCTCCCGCCCGTCAAAGTGAGTCAGAACTCCCCCCCGGAAAAGTGAGTCAGAAACAGCCCCACCCCGTCAAAGTGAGTCAGAACCCCCCCCCCCGTCAAAGTGAGTCAGAAACACCCCCCCCCCCGTCAAAGTGAGTCAGAAACACCACCCCTCCCGTCAAAGTGAGTCAGAAACACCCCCCCCTGTCAAAGTGAGTCAGATACACCCCCTCCAGGCAAAGTGAGTCAGAAACATCCCCCCCCGTCAAAGTGAGTCAGAAACACCCCCCACCCCGTCAAAGTGAGTTAGAAACACACCCCACCGTCAAAGTGAATCAGAAACACCCCCTCCCCACGTCACAGTGAGTCAGAAACACCCCCCCCCCGTCAACGTGAGTCAGAAACACCACCTCTCCTGGAAAAGTGAGTCAGAAACACCACCCCTCCCGTCAAAGTGAGTCAGAAACACCCCCCCCTGTCAAAGTGAGTCAGATACACCCCCTCCAGGCAAAGTGAGTCAGAAACATCCCCCCCCGTCAAAGTGAGTCAGAAACACCCCCCACCCCGTCAAAGTGAGTTAGAAACACACCCCACCGTCAAAGTGAATCAGAAACACCCCCTCCCCACGTCACAGTGAGTCAGAAACACACACACCCCCCCCCCCCCCGTCAACGTGAGTCAGAAACACCACCTCTCCTGGAAAAGTGAGTTAGAAACACCCCCCTCGTCAAAATGAGTCAGAAACAGATCCCCCCGCCCCCCCCCCCCCCCCCCGTCACAGTGAGTTCGAAACACACTCCCCCGGTCAACGTGAGTCAGAAACACACCCTCCCCACGTCAAAGCGAGTCAGAAACCCCCCCCCCTCAAAGGGAGGCGGGAACACAGCACCCCCGTCAAATTGAGTCAGAAACTCCTCACCCCCGTAAGAGTGATTCAGAACCCCCTCCCCCCGTCAAAGTGAGACTGAAACACCCAACCTCTCGTCAAAGTGAGTCAGAAACACCCTTCCCCGTCAGAGTGGGTCAGAAACCCCCCCCCCCCGCCAAATTGAGTCATAAACACCCCCCCCCAGCGTCAAAGTGCGTCAGCAAAACCCTCCCACCGTCAAAGTGAGTCAGAAACACCCCCCGGCCTCAATGTGAGTCAGAAACACCCCCCCCCCCGTTAAAGTGAGTCAGAAACAACACCCCCTCAAAGTGAGACAGAAATAAACCCCCCCCGTCAAAGTGATTCAGAACCCCCCCCCCCCCTCAAAGTGAGTCAGAAACACCCCAACCCCGTCAAAGTGAGTCAGAAACTCCCCCCCGTAAAAGTGAGTCAGAAACCCCCCCACCCCACCGTCAAAGTGAGTCAGAAACACCTCACCCCTCATCAAAGTGAGTCAGAAACAGCCCCCCGTCAGAGTGAGTCAGGAACCGCCCCCCCCCTCCGCCAAAGCGAGTCAGTAACACTCCCCCAGCGTCAAGGTGAGTCAGAAACAGCCCCCGGCCTCAATGTGAGTCAGAAACACCCCGCTCCCGTCAAAGTGAGTCCGAAACTCCCCCCATCGTCAAAGTGAGTCCGAAACATCCCGCCCCCCGTCAATGTGAGTCCGAAACTCCCCCCCGTCAAAATGAGTGAGAAACACCCCCCTCCCATCAAAGTGAGTCAGACCCCCTACCCGTCACAGTGAGTCCAAACAAACAACCCCGTCAAAGTGAGTCAGAAACACCCACACCCCCATCAAAGTGAGTCAGAAACACCACCCTCTCAAAGTGAGACAGAAACACCCCACCACCCGTCAAAGTGAGTCAGAAACAACCCCTCCTCGTCAAAGTGAGTCAGAAACACCACCACCCTTCAAAGTGAGTCAGAAACAGACCCTCCAGTCAATGTGAGTCAGAAACACGCCCCCTACGTCAAAGTGAGTCAGAAACATCCCGCCCCCCGTCCAAGTGAGTCCGAAATTCCCCCCCCCCGTCAAATAGAGTCAGAAACACCCCTCCACCCGTAAAAGTGAGGCGGAAACACTCCCTCCTCGTAAACGTGAGTCAGAAACTACCCCCCTCGTCAAAGTGAGTCAGAAACAGTCCCCCCGTCAAAATGAGTCACAAAGTCTTCCCCCCCAGTCAAAGTGCGTCTGAAACATCACCCCCCCCCCCCCGTCAAAGTGAGTCAGAAACACCCAGCCGTCAAAGTGAGTCAGAAATACCCCCCCCCAGCCCGTCAAAGTGAGTCAGAAACACTCCGCCCCCGTCAATGTGAGTCCGAAACTCCCACCTGTCAAAATGAGTCAGAAACACCCCCCTCCCGTCAAAGTGAGTCAGACCACCCTAACATCATAGTGAGACCAAAAGACCCCCCTCTCGTCAAAGTGAATCCGAAATTCCCCCCCTTCAAAGTGAGTCAGAAACACACCACCCCCGTCAAAGTGAGTCGGAAACTCCCCCCCCCCGTCAAATAGAGTCAGAAACACCCCTCCACCCGTAAAAGTGAGGCGGAAACACTCCCTCCTCGTAAACGTGAGTCAGAAACTACCCCCCTCGTCAAAGTGAGTCAGAAACAGTCCCCCCGTCAAAATGAGTCACAAAGTCTTCCCCCCCAGTCAAAGTGCGTCTGAAACATCACCCCCCCCCCCCCCGTCAAAGTGAGTCAGAAACACCCAGCCGTCAAAGTGAGTCAGAAATACCCCCCCCAGCCCGTCAAAGTGAGTCAGAAACACTCCGCCCCCGTCAATGTGAGTCCGAAACTCCCACCTGTCAAAATGAGTCAGAAACACCCCCCTCCCGTCAAAGTGAGTCAGACCACCCTAACATCATAGTGAGACCAAAAGACCCCCCTCTCGTCAAAGTGAATCCGAAATTCCCCCCCTTCAAAGTGAGTCAGAAACACACCACCCCCGTCAAAGTGAGTCGGAAACTCCCCCCCCCCCCGTCAAATAGTGTCAGAAACACCCCCCCCTGCCCGTCACACTGAGTCAGAAACACCCCTCCACCGTTCAAAGTGTGGCGGAAACACTCCCTCCTCGTAAACGTGAGTCAGAAACAGCCCCCTCGTCAAAGTGAGTCGGAAACACTCCCCCACCCCCGTCAAAATGAGTCACTAAGTCCCACTCCCAGTCAAAGTGCGTCTGAAACATTCCCCCCGTCAAAGTGAATCAGAAGCACCCCCCGTCAAAGTGAGGCAGAAACACCCCCTCCTCGTTAACGTGAGTCAGAAACACCCCCTTCGTCAAAGTGAGTCAGAAAAACTCCCCCCCCCCCCGTCAAAGTGAGTCACAAAGTCCCCCCCCCCAGTCAAAGTGCGTCTGAAACATCCCCCCCTCAAAGTGAATCAGAAGCACCCCCCGTCAAAGTGAGGCAGAAACACCCCCTCCTCGTTAACGTGAGTCAGAAACACCCCCTTCGTCAAAGTGAGTCAGAAAAACTCCCCCCCCCCCCCCGTCAAAGTGAGTCACAAAGTCCCCCCCCCCAGTCAAAGTGCGTCTGAAACATCCCCCCCTCAAAGTGAATCAGAAGCACCCCCGTCAAAGTCAGTCAGAAACACGCCCCCCCTCGTCAAAGTGAGTCAGAATCAACACTGCCCTCCGTCAATGTGAGTCAGAAACACCCCCCCCCCCCCGTCAAAGTGAGTCCGAACCTGCCCCACCCCGTCAAAGTAAGTCCAAGCACACCCCGTCAAAGTGATTCAGAAACACCTACCCCCCGTCAAAGTGAGTCAGAAACATCCCCCCCCGTCAAAGTGAATCCATACACCCACCGTCAAAGTGAGTCAGAAACACCCCACCCACCCCCGTTAAACTGAGTCCGAAACACCACCACCCCCGTCAAAGTGAGTCAGAAACTCCCGCCCCGTCAAAGTGTGTCAGAACCAACCCCCGCGACAAATTGAGTCAGAAACACCCCGCCCCGTCAAAGTGAGTCAGAAACACCCAGCCGTCAAAGTGAGTCAGAAACACAGGAAGCTCAGAACTAGAACAAACAGAGTTGTTATCTCTGGGTTGTTGCCCGTGCCACGTGATAGTGAGATGAGGAATAAGGAGAGAGAGCATTTAAACACGTGGCTACAGGGATGGTGCAGGCGGGAGCGATTCAGATTTTTGGATAACTGGGGCTCTTTCTGGGGAAGGTGGGACCTCTACAGACAGGATGGTCTACATCTGAACCTGAGGGGCACAAATATCCTGGGGGGGAGATTTGTTAGTGCTCTTTGGGGGGGGGTTTAAACTAATGCAGCAGGGGCATGGGAACCTGGATTGTAGTTTTAGGGTAAGGGAGAATGAGAGTATAGAGATCAGGAGCACAGATTTGACATCGCAGGAGGGGGCCAGTGTTCAGGTAGGTGGTTTGAAGTGTGTCTACTTCAATGCCAGGAGTATACGAAACAAGGTAGGGGAACTGGCAGCGTGGGTTGGTACCTGGGACTTCGATGTTGTGGCCATTTCGGAGACATGGATAGAGCAGGGACAGGAATGGATGTTGCAGGTTCCGGGGTTTAGGTGTTTTAGTAAGCTCAGAGAAGGAGGCAAAAGAGGGGGAGGTGTGGCGCTGCTAGTCAAGAGCAGTATTACGGTGGCGGAGAGGATGCTAGATGGGGACTCTTCTGCCGAGGTAGTATGGGCTGAAGTTAGAAACAGGAAAGGAGAGGTCACCCTGTTGGGAGTTTTTTATAGGCCTCCTAATAGTTCTAGGGATGTAGAGGAAAGGATGGCGAAGATGATTCTGGATATGAGCGAAAGTAACAGGGTAGTTATTATGGGAGATTTTAACTTTCCAAATATTGACTGGAAAAGATATAGTTCGAGTACAATAGATGGGTCGTTTTTTGTACAGTGTGTGCAGGAGGGTTTCCTGAAACAATATGTTGACAGGCCAACAAGAGGCGAGGCCACGTTGGATTTGGTTTTGGGTAATGAACCAGGCCAGGTGTTGGATTTGGAGGTAGGAGAGCACTTTGGGGACAGTGACCACAATTCGGTGACGTTTACGTTAATGATGGAAAGGGATAAGTATACACCGCAGGGCAAGAGTTATAGCTGGGGGAAGGGCAATTATGATGCCATTAGACGTGACTTGGGGGGGATAAGGTGGAGAGGTAGGTTGCAAGTGTTGGGCACACTGGATAAGTGGGGCTTGTTCAAGGATCAGCTACTGCATGTTCTTGATAAGTATGTACCGGTCAGACAGGGAGGAAGGCGTCGAGCGAGGGAACCGTGGTTTACCAAGGAAGTGGAATCTCTTGTTAAGAGGAAGAAGGAGGCCTATGTGAAGATGAAGTGTGAAGTTTCGGTTGGGGCGATGGATAGTTACAAGGTAGCGAGGAAGGATCTAAAGAGAGAGCTAAGACGAGCAAGGAGGGGACATGAGAAGTATTTGGCAGGAAGGATCAAGGAAAACCCAAAAGCTTTCTATAGGTATGTCAGGAATAAGCGAATGACTAGGGAAAGAGTAGGACCAGTCAAGGACAGGGATGGGAAATTGTGTGTGGAGTCTGAAGAGATAGGCGAGATACTAAATGAATATTTTTCGTCAGTATTCACTCAGGAAAAAGATAATGTTGTGGAGGAGAATGCTGAGCCCCAGGCTAATAGAATAGATGGCATTGAGGTACGTAGGGAAGAGGTGTTGGCAATTCTGGACAGGCTGAAAATAGATAAGTCCCCGGGACCTGATGGGATTTATCCTAGGATTCTATGGGAGGCCAGGGAAGAGATTGCTGGAACTTTGGCTTTGATTTTTATGTCATCATTGGCTACAGGAATAGTGCCAGAGGACTGGAGGACAGCAAATGTGGTCCCTTTGTTCAAAAAGGGGAGCAGAGACAACCCCGGCAACTATAGGCCGGTGAGCCTCACGTCTGTAGTGGGTAAAGTCTTGGAGGGGATTATAAGAGACAAGATTTATAATCATCTAGATAGTAATAATATGATCAGGGATAGTCAGCATGGCTTTGTGAAGGGTAGGTCATGCCTCACAAACCTTATTGAGTTCTTTGAGAAGGTGACTTTACAGGTAGACGAGGGTAGAGCAGTTGATGTGGTGTATATGGATTTCAGCAAAGCGTTTGATAAGGTTCCCCACGGTAGGCTATTGCAGAAAATACGGAGGCTGGGGATTGAGGGTGATTTAGAGATGTGGATCAGAAATTGGCTAGCTGAAAGAAGACAGAGGGTGGTGGTTGATGGGAAATGTTCAGAATGGAGTACAGTCACAAGTGGAGTACCACAAGGATCTGTTCTGGGGCCGTTGCTGTTTGTCATTTTTATCAATGACCTAGAGGAAGGCGCAGAAGGGTGGGTGAGTAAATTTGCAGACGATACTAAAGTCGGTGGTGTTGTCAATAGTGTGGAAGGATGTAGCAGATTACAGAGGGATATAGATAAGCTGCAGAGCTGGGCCGAGAGGTGGCAAATGGAGTTTAATGTAGAGAAGTGTGAGGTGATTCACTTTGGAAGGAATAACAGGAATGCGGAATATTTGGCGAATGGTAAAGTTCTTGAAAGTGTGGATGAGCAGAGGGATCTAGGTGTCCATGTACATAGATCCCTGAAAGTTGCCACCCAGGTTGATAGGGTTGTGAAGAAGGCCTATGGAGTGTTGGCCTTTATTGGTAGAGGGATTGAGTTCCGGAGTCGGGAGGTCATGTTGCAGCTGTACAGAACTCTGGTACGGCCGCATTTGGAGTATTGCGTACAGTTCTGGTCACCGCATTATAGGAAGGACGTGGAGGCTTTGGAGCGGGTGCAGAGGAGATTTACCAGGATGTTGCCTGGTATGGAGGGAAAATCTTATGAGGAAAGGTTGATGGACTTGAGGTTGTTTTCGTTGGAGAGAAGAAGGTTAAGAGGAGACTTAATAGAGGCATACAAAATGATCAGGGGGTTGGATAGGGTGGACAGTGAGAGCCTTCTCCCGCGGATGGATATGGCTGGCACGAGGGGACATAACTTTAAACTGAGGGGTAATAGATATAGGACAGAGGTCAGAGGTAGGTTCTTTACGCAAAGAGTAGTGAGGCCGTGGAATGCCCTACCTGCTACAGTGGTGAACTCGCCAACATTGAGGGCATTTAAAAGTTTATTGGATAAACATATGGATGATAATGGCATAGTGTAGGTTGGATGGCTTTTGTTTCGGTGCAACATCGTGGGCCGAAGGGCCTGTACTGCGCTGTATTGTTCTATGTTCTATGTTCTAAACGCCCCCCCCCGTCAAAGTGAGTCAGAAACCCCCGCCCCCCCGTCAAAGTGAGTCAGAAACACCCAGCCGTCAAAGTGAGTCAGAAACACCCCCCCCCCCCGTCAAAGTGAGTCAGAAACACCCCGCCCCCGTCAATGTGAGTCCGAAACTCCCACCCGTCAAAATGAGTTAGAAACACCCCCCTCCCGTCAAAGTGAGTAAGACCCCCCGCCCCCACCATCATAGTGAGACCAAAACACCCCCCCCTCTCATCAAAGTGAATCCGAAACTCCCCCCAGTCAAAGTGAGTCGGAAACTCCCCCCGCCAGTCAAATAGTGTCAGAAACCCCCCCTCCCCGTCAAACTGAGTCAGAAACACCCGTTCACCCGTCAAAGTGTGGCGGAAACACTCCCTCCTCGTAAACGTGAGTCAGAAACACCCCCTCGTCAAAGTGAGTCAGAAACACTACCCCACCACCGTCAAAATGAGTCACTAAGTCCCACGCCCAGTCAAAGTGCGTCCGAAACATCCCCCCCGTCAAAGTGAGTCAGAAACACTCCCCCCGTCAATGTGAGTCACAAAGTCCCCCCCCCAGTCAAAGTGCATCTGAAACATCCCCCCCTCAAAGTGAATCAGAAGCACCCCCCGTCAAAGTGAGTCAGAAACACGGCCCCCCTCGTCAAAGTGAGTCAGAATCAAACCCCGCCCTCCGTCAAAGTGAGTCCAAACACCCCCCGTCAAAGTGATTCAGAAACACGCCCCCCCCCCCCCCCCGTAAAAGTGATTCAGAAACACCCCCCCGTCAAAGTGAGTCAGAAACACCCCCCCTGTCAAAGTGAGTCAGATACACCCCCTCCTGGCAAAGTGAGTCAGAAACACGCGCACCCACGTCAAAGTGAGTCAGAAACACCCCTCCTGCCCGTCAAAGTGAGTCAGAACTCCCCCCCGGAAAAGTGAGTCAGAAACAGCCCCACCCCGTCAAAGTGAGTCAGAACCCCCCCCCCCCCACCCCCGTCAAAGTGAGTCAGAAACACACCCCCGTCAAAGTGAGTCAGAAACACCACCCCTCCCGTCAAAGTGAGTCAGAAACACCCCCCCTGTCAAAGTGAGTCAGATACACCCCCTCCTGGCAAAGTGAGTCAGAAACACCCCCCCCCCCGTCAAAGTGAGTCAGAAACACCCCCCACCCCGTCAAAGTGAGTTAGAAACACACCCCACCGTCAAAGTGAATCAGAAACACCCCCTCCCCACGTCACAGTGAGTCAGAAACACACAACCCCGGTCAACGTGAGTCAGAAACACCACCTCTCCTGGAAAAGTGAGTTCGAAACACCCCCCTCGTCAAAATGAGTCAGAAACGGATCCCCCCGCCCCCCCGTCACAGTGAGTTAGAAACACACTCCCCCGGTCAACGTGAGTAAGAAACACACCCTCCCCACGTCAAAGTGAGTCAGAAAGCCCCCCTCAAAGGGAGGCGGGAACACAGCACCCCCGTCAAATTGAGTCAGAAACTCCTCACCCCCGTAAGAGTGAGTCAGAAACCCCACCCCCCGCCAAAGTGAGACTGAAACACCCAACCTCTCGTCAAAGTGAGTCAGAAACACCAGCCCCCCCCCCCCCCCGTCAGAGTGGATCAGAACCCCCCCCCCCCCCGCCAAATTGAGTCATAAACCCCCCCCCCCCCAGCGTCAAAGTGCGTCAGCAAAACCCTCCCACCGTCAAAGTGAGTCAGAAACACCCCCCGGCCTCAATGTGAGTCAGAAACACCCCCCCCGTTAAAGTGAGTCAGAAACAACACCCCCTCAAAGTGAGACAGAAATAACCCCCCCCCCGTCAAAGTGAGTCAGAACCCCCCCCCCCCTCAAAGTGAGTCAGAAACACCCCAACCCCGTCAAAGTGAGTCAGAAACTCCCCCCCGTAAAAGTGAGTCAGAAACCCCCCCACCCCACCGTCAAAGTGAGTCAGAAACACCTCACCCCTCATCAAAGTGAGTCAGAAACAGCCCCCCGTCAGAGTGAGTCAGGAAGCCCCCCCCCCCCCGCCCGCCAAAGCGAGTCAGTAACACTCCCCCAGCGTCAAGGTGAGTCAGAAACAGCCCCCGGCCTCAATGTGAATCAGAAACACCCCGCTCCCGTCAAAGTGAGTCCGAAACTCCCCCCATCGTCAAAGTGAGTCAGAAACATCCCGCCCCCCGTCAAAGTGAGTCCGAAACTCCCCCCCCCGTCAAAATGAGTGAGAAACACCCCCCTCCCATCAAAGTGAGTCAGACCCCCTACCCGTCACAGTGAGTCCAAACACACAACCCCGTCAAAGTGAGTCAGAAACACCAACACCCCCATCAAAGTGAGTCAGAAACACCACCCTCTCAAAGTGAGACAGAAACACCCCACCACCCGTCAAAGTGAGTCAGAAACAACCCCTCCTCGTCAAAGTGAGTCAGAAACACCACCACCCTTCAAAGTGAGTCAGAAACAGACCCTCCAGTCAATGTGAGTCAGAAACTCCCACCCGTCAAAATGAGTCAGAAACACCCCCCTCCCGTCAAAGTGAGTAAGACCCCCCCCGCCCCCACCATCATAGTGAGACCAAAACACCCCCCCTCTCATCAAAGTGAATCCGAAACTCCCCCCAGTCAAAGTGAGTCGGAAACTCCCCCCGCCAGTCAAATAGTGTCAGAAACCCCCCCTCCCCGTCAAACTGAGTCAGAAACACCCGTTCACCCGTCAAAGTGTGGCGGAAACACTCCCTCCTCGTAAACGTGAGTCAGAAACACCCCCTCGTCAAAGTGAGTCAGAAACACTACCCCACCACCGCCAAAATGAGTCACTAAGTCCCACGCCCAGTCAAAGTGCGTCCGAAACATCCCCCCCGTCAAAGTGAGTCAGAAACACTCCCCCCGTCAATGTGAGTCACAAAGTCCCCCCCCCAGTCAAAGTGCATCTGAAACATCCCCCCCTCAAAGTGAATCAGAAGCACCCCCCGTCAAAGTGAGTCAGAAACACGGCCCCCCTCGTCAAAGTGAGTCAGAATCAAACCCCGCCCTCCGTCAAAGTGAGTCCAAACACCCCCCGTCAAAGTGATTCAGAAACACGCCCCCCCCCCCCCCGTCAAAGTGATTCAGAAACACCCCCCCGTCAAAGTGAGTCAGAAACACCCCCCCTGTCAAAGTGAGTCAGATACACCCCCTCCTGGCAAAGTGAGTCAGAAACACGCGCACCCACGTCAAAGTGAGTCAGAAACACCCCTCCTGCCCGTCAAAGTGAGTCAGAACTCCCCCCCGGAAAAGTGAGTCAGAAACAGCCCCACCCCGTCAAAGTGAGTCAGAACCCCCCCCCCCCCCCACCCCCGTCAAAGTGAGTCAGAAACACACCCCCGTCAAAGTGAGTCAGAAACACCACCCCTCCCGTCAAAGTGAGTCAGAAACACCCCCCTGTCAAAGTGAGTCAGATACACCCCCTCCTGGCAAAGTGAGTCAGAAACACCCCCCCCCCCGTCAAAGTGAGTCAGAAACACCCCCCACCCCGTCAAAGTGAGTTAGAAACACACCCCACCGTCAAAGTGAATCAGAAACACCCCCTCCCCACGTCACAGTGAGTCAGAAACACACAACCCCGGTCAACGTGAGTCAGAAACACCACCTCTCCTGGAAAAGTGAGTTCGAAACACCCCCCTCGTCAAAATGAGTCAGAAACGGATCCCCCCGCCCCCCCGTCACAGTGAGTTAGAAACACACTCCCCCGGTCAACGTGAGTAAGAAACACACCCTCCCCACGTCAAAGTGAGTCAGAAAGCCCCCCTCAAAGGGAGGCGGGAACACAGCACCCCCGTCAAATTGAGTCAGAAACTCCTCACCCCCGTAAGAGTGAGTCAGAAACCCCACCCCCCGCCAAAGTGAGACTGAAACACCCAACCTCTCGTCAAAGTGAGTCAGAAACACCAGCCCCCCCCCCCCCGTCAGAGTGGATCAGAACCCCCCCCCCCCGCCAAATTGAGTCATAAACCCCCCCCCCAGCGTCAAAGTGCGTCAGCAAAACCCTCCCACCGTCAAAGTGAGTCAGAAACACCCCCCGGCCTCAATGTGAGTCAGAAACACCCCCCCCCCGTTAAAGTGAGTCAGAAACAACACCCCCTCAAAGTGAGACAGAAATAACCCCCCCCCCCCGTCAAAGTGAGTCAGAACCCCCCCCCCCTCAAAGTGAGTCAGAAACACCCCAACCCCGTCAAAGTGAGTCAGAAACTCCCCCCCGTAAAAGTGAGTCAGAAACCCCCCCACCCCACCGTCAAAGTGAGTCAGAAACACCTCACCCTTCATCAAAGTGAGTCAGAAACAGCCCCCCGTCAGAGTGAGTCAGGAAGCCCCCCCCCCCCCGCCCGCCAAAGCGAGTCAGTAACACTCCCCCAGCGTCAAGGTGAGTCAGAAACAGCCCCCGGCCTCAATGTGAATCAGAAACACCCCGCTCCCGTCAAAGTGAGTCCGAAACTCCCCCCATCGTCAAAGTGAGTCAGAAACATCCCGCCCCCCGTCAAAGTGAGTCCTAAACTCCCCCCCCCGTCAAAATGAGTGAGAAACACCCCCCTCCCATCAAAGTGAGTCAGACCCCCTACCCGTCACAGTGAGTCCAAACACACAACCCCGTCAAAGTGAGTCAGAAACACCAACACCCCCATCAAAGTGAGTCAGAAACACCACCCTCTCAAAGTGAGACAGAAACACCCCACCACCCGTCAAAGTGAGTCAGAAACAACCCCTCCTCGTCAAAGTGAGTCAGAAACACCACCACCCTTCAAAGTGAGTCAGAAACAGACCCTCCAGTCAATGTGAGTCAGAAACACGCCCCCCTACGTCAAAGTGAGTCAGAAACATTCCGCCCCCCGTCAAAGTGAGTCCGAAATCCCCCCCCCCGTCAAATAGAGTCAGAAACACCCCTCCACCCGTAAAAGTGAGGCGGAAACACTCCCTCCTCGTAAACGTGAGTCAGAAACTACCCCCCTCGTCAAAGTGAGTCAGAAACAGTCCCCCCGTCAAAAGGAGTCACAAAGTCCCCCCCCAGTCAAAGTGCGTCTGAGACATCACCCCCCCCACCACCCGTCAAAGTGAATCAGAAGCACCTCCCGTCAAAGTGAGGCGGAAACATCCCCTCCTCGTTAACGTGAGTCTGAAACACCCCCCTTCGTCAAAGTGAGTCAGAAAAACTCCCCCCCCCCCCCGTCAAAGTGAGTAAAAAGTCTCCCCCCCCCCCAGTCAAAGTGCGTCTGGCTCAACCCCCCCCCCCACTCACCCCCCCCCCCCCCCGTCAAAGTAAATCAGAAGCACCCCCCGTCAAAGTGAGTCAGAAACTCCCCCCGCCCTCCCTCAATGTGAGTCAGAAACACCCCCCGGTCAAAGTGAGCCCGAAACGGCCCCACTCCGTCAAAGTGAGTCCAAACACCCCCCGTCAAAGTGATTTAGAAACACCCACCCCGTCAAAATGAGTCAGAAACACCCCCCGTCAAGGTTAATCCATACACCCACCGTCAAAGTGAGTCAGAACCACCACCCCGTCAAAGTGAGTCAGAAACACCGCCGCCCCGTCAAAGTGAGCCAGAAACACCCCATCTCCGTCAAAGTGAGTCAGAAACACCCACCCTCCCGTCAAAGTGAGTCAGAAACACCCAGCCGTCAAAGTGAGTCAGAAACACCCCCCCCCCCGTGTAAGTGAGTCAGAAACACCCCGCCCCCGTCAATGTGAGTTCGAAACTCCCACCCGTCAAAATGAGTCAGAAACACCCCCCTCCGGTCAAAGTGAGTCAGACCACCCGACCATCATAGTGAGACCAAAACACCCCCCTCTCGTCAAAGTGAATCCGAAACTACCCCCCCCTCCCCGTCAAAGTGAGTCAGAAACATCACGCCCCCCGTTAAAGTGAGTCGGAAACTCCCCCCCCCCTCCCCCGGCCCCGTCAAATAGTGTCAGAAACACCCGCCTCCCCGTCAAACTGAGTCAGAAACACCCCTCCACCCGTCAAAGTGTGGCGGAAACAATCCCTCCTCGTAAACGTGAGACAGAAACAGCCCCCTCGTCAAAGTGAGTCAGAAACACTCCCCCACCCCGTCAAAATGAGTCACTAAGTCCCACGCCCAGTCAAAGTGCGTCTGAAACATCCCCCCCCCCCCCCCCCCGTCAAAGTGAATCAGAAGCATCCCCGTCAAAGTGAGGCAGAAACACCCCCTCCTCGTTAACGTGAGTCAGAAACACCCCCTTCGTCAAAGTGAGTCAGAAACATCCCCCCTCAAAGTGAGTCACAAAGTCCCCCCCCCCGCCAAGTCAAAGTGCGTCTGAAACATAACCCCCCCTCAAAGTTAATCAGAAGCACCCCCGTTAAAGTGAGTCAGAAACACGCCCCCCCTCGTCAAAGTGAGTCAGAATCAACCCCGCCCTCCGTCAATGTGGGTCAGAAACACCCCCCCCCGTCAAAGTGAGTCCGAAACTGCCCCACCCCGTCAAAGTGAGTCCAAACACACCCCGTCAAAGTGATTCAGAAACACCACCCCCGTCAAAGTGAGTCAGAAACACACCCCATCCCCCCCCGTCAAAGTGAATCCATACACCCACCGTCAAAGTGAGTCCGAAACACCCCACCCACCCCCGTTAAAGTGAGTCCGAAACACCACCACCCCCGTCAAAGTGAGTCAGAAACACCCGCCCCGTCAAAGTGTGTCAGAAACACCACCAGACTTCAAAGTGAATCAGAAACACCCCCTCCAGTCAATGTGAGTCAGAAACACCCCCCCACGTCAAAGTGAGTCAGAAACATCCCGCCCCCCGTCAAAGTGAGTCCGAAATTCCCCCCCCCGTCAAATAGAGTCAGAAACACCCCCCTCCCCGTCAAACTGAGTCAGAAACACCCCTCCACCCGTAAAAGTGAGGCGTAAACACTGCCTCCTCGTAAAAGTGAGTCAGAAACAACCCCCCTCGTCAAAGTGAGTCAGAAACAGACCCCCGTCAAAATGAGTCACAAAGTCCCCCCCCCCCAGTCAAAGTGCGTCTGAAACATCACCACCCCCGTCAAAGTGAATCAGAAGCACCCCCCGTCAAAGTCAGTCAGAAACACGCCCCCCCCTCGTCAAAGTGATTCAGAAACACCCCCCCCCCGTCAAAGTGAGTCAGAAACACCCCCCCCGTCAAAGTGAGTCAGAAACACCACCCCTCCCGTCAAAGTGAGTCAGAAACACCCCCCCTGTCAAAGTGAGTCAGATACACCCCCTCCTGGCAAAGTGAGTCAGAAACACGCGCACCCACGTCAAAGTGAGTCAGAAACACCCCTCCTGCCCGTCAAAGTGAGTCAGAACTCCCCCCCGGAAAAGTGAGTCAGAAACAGCCCCACCCCGTCAAAGTGAGTCAGAACACCCCCCCCCCCCGTCAAAGTGAGTCAGAAACACCCCCCCGTCAAAGTGAGTCAGAAACACCACCCCTCCCGTCAAAGTGAGTCAGAAACACCCCCCCTGTCAAAGTGAGTCAGATACACCCCCTCCTGGCAAAGTGAGTCAGAAACACCCCCCCCCCCCGTCAAAGTGAGTCAGAAACACCCCCCACCCCGTCAAAGTGAGTTAGAAACACACCCCACCGTCAAAGTGAATCAGAAACACCCCCTCCCCACGTCACAGTGAGTCAGAAACACACACCCCCGGTCAACGTGAGTCAGAAACACCACCTCTCCTGGAAAAGTGAGTTCGAAACACCCCCCTCGTCAAAATGAGTCAGAAACGGATCCCCCCGCCCCCCGTCACAGTGAGTTAGAAACACACTCCCCCGGTCAACGTGAGTAAGAAACACACCCTCCCCACGTCAAAGTGAGTCAGAAACCCCCCCTCAAAGGGAGGCGGGAACACAGCACCCCCGTCAAATTGAGTCAGAAACTCCTCACCCCCGTAAGAGTGAGTCAGAACCCCCTCCCCCCGCCAAAGTGAGACTGAAACACCCAACCTCTCGTCAAAGTGAGTCAGAAACACCACCCCCCCCCCCTCAGAGTGGATCAGAACCCCCCCCCCGCCAAATTGAGTCATAAACCCCCCCCCAGCGTCAAAGTGCGTCAGCAAAACCCTCCCACCGTCAAAGTGAGTCAGAAACACCCCCCGGCCTCAATGTGAGTCAGAAACACCCCCCCCCCCCGTTAAAGTGAGTCAGAAACAACACCCCCTCAAAGTGAGACAGAAATAACCCCCCCCCCCGTCAAAGTGAGTCAGAACCCCCCCCCCCCTCAAAGTGAGTCAGAAACACCCCAACCCCGTCAAAGTGAGTCAGAAACTCCCCCCCGTAAAAGTGAGTCAGAAACCCCCCCAGTCCACCGTCAAAGTGAGTCAGAAACACCTCGCCCCTCATCAAAGTGAGTCAGAAACAGCCCCCCGTCAGAGTGAGTCAGGAACCCACCCCCCGCCCGCCAAAGCGAGTCAGTAACACTCCCCCAGCGTCAAGGTGAGTCAGAAACAGCCCCCGGCCTCAATGTGAATCAGAAACACCCCGCTCCCGTCAAAGTGAGTCCGAAACTCCCCCCATCGTCAAAGTGAGTCAGAAACATCCCGCCCCCCGTCAAAGTGAGTCCGAAACTCCCCCCCCCGTCAAAATGAGTGAGAAACACCCCCCTCCCATCAAAGTGAGTCAGACCCCCTACCCGTCACAGTGAGTCCAAACACACAACCCCGTCAAAGGGAGTCAGAAACACCAACACCCCCATCAAAGTGAGTCAGAAACACCACCCTCTCAAAGTGAGACAGAAACACCCCACCACCCGTCAAAGTGAGTCAGAAACAACCCCTCCTCGTCAAAGTGAGTCAGAAACACCACCACCCTTCAAAGTGAGTCAGAAACAGACCCTCCAGTCAATGTGAGTCAGAAACACGCCCCCCTACGTCAAAGTGAGTCAGAAACATTCCGCCCCCCGTCAAAGTGAGTCCGAAATCCCCCCCCCGTCAAATAGAGTCAGAAACACCCCTCCACCCGTAAAAGTGAGGCGGAAACACTCCCTCCTCGTAAACGTGAGTCAGAAACTACCCCCCTCGTCAAAGTGAGTCAGAAACAGTCCCCCCGTCAAAATGAGTCACAAAGTCTTCCCCCCCAGTCAAAGTGCGTCTGAAACATCACCCCCCCCGTCAAAGTGAGTCAGAAACACCCAGCCGTCAAAGTGAGTCAGAAACACCCCCCACCCCGTCAAAGTGAGTCAGAAACACTCCGCCCCCGTCAATGTGAGTCAGAAACTCCCACCTGTCAAAATGAGTCAGAAACACCGCCCTCCCGTCAAAGTGAGTCAGACCACCCTAACATCATAGTGAGACCAAAACACCCCCCTCTCGTCAAACTGAATCCGAAATTCCCCCCCCCCTTCAAAGTGAGTCAGAAAAACACCACCCCCGTCAAAGTAAGTCGGAAACTCCCCCCCCCCCCCCCCGTCAAATAGTGTCAGAAACACCCCCCTGCCCGTCACACTGAGTCAGAAACACCCCTCCACCCGTCAAAGTGTGGCGGAAACACTCCCTCCTCGTAAACGTGAGTCAGAAACAGCCCCCTCGTCAAAGTGAGTCGGAAACACTCCCCCACCCCCGTCAAAATGAGTCACTAAGTCCCACTCTCAGTCAAAGTGCGTCTGAAACATTCCCCCCGTCAAAGTGAATCAGAAGCACCCCCCGTCAAAGTGAGGCAGAAACACCCCCTCCTCGTTAACGTGAGTCAGAAACACCCCCTTCGTCAAAGTGAGTCAGAAAAACTCCCCCCCCCCCGTCAAAGTGAGGCACAAAGTCCCCCCCCAGTCAAAGTGCGCCTGAAACATCCCCCCCCCCTCAAAGTGAA